>NC_088205.1:25277707-25585933 GCF_037126465.1 Ornithodoros turicata
CAAAATGTTGTTAATTTGTCGTTCCACCCCCTCAGCGATTCTGAACTATCACTTCTTAGCCGTGGGCTTTCATTCTGCCCAAATAATAACAAGGTAGACGAATACCAACTCCATCTCGATTTAGATAATTTTGCCCGACGTATGCGTCTGAAAGAGTATTTTCATGATAAGCCTGATACAACACCCAAACCTTTCAAGCCACCGTGTGAATTTACGCCAGAGCCCAATCGCGAAAAAGCTGTTGATATATATATAAAAGCAGTTCAAAAAGATATAATTACTTCATATAATCCCTCTTCCCGCAAAACCAAACCAAATTTGAGTCAAGCCGAGCAAAGTAGTCTGTCGCATCTTAAAAAATCGAAAAACCTAATAATCAAAAGGGCAGATAAAGGTGGTGCAATTGGCGTAATGAATATGCAGGACTATATCGATGAGGGACTCCGACAATTGGCTTGTGCCACGTTTTACAAAACTTTAGACACTGATCCCACGGAACAGATTGTTTCAGATATCACAAAACATCTAAAGGCATTAAAGGCCGCAAAGAAGATCGATTCGGCGGTATATGAATACCTTCTTCCCCGTAACTCAAAGCCAGGTAGATTCTACATGCTCCCAAAGATTCATAAACCGGGGAACCCCGGATGTCCAATCGTCTCCTGCAATGGGACAGCCACTGAAAAACTCTCTAGTTTCGTAGATCATCTTCTTAAGGACATACCCCCGCGACTACCATCGTACATCAAGGACACCAATCACTTCCTGCAAATACTAAATCAATGTCAGCCACCCCCATCTAGTCTCCTAGTTACGTTAGATGTTTCTTCCCTGTATACCAATATTCCCCACGATGATGGCATAGCTGCAGCCGAGGCGGCTTTTTCAAAGTACTCTGATTCCTCTTGTGATCCATCTGTCGTATCTACTCTACTAGAACTGATCCTAAAGAACAACAACTTTGAATTTAACGATGGCCACTGTTTACAAGTCAACGGCACCGCTATGGGCACTAAAATGGCACCAAACTATCCAAATCTATTCATGGGTTCACTAGAAGAAGCATTCTTGAGCACGCGTGAGGACAAACCCACTTTATACAAGCGCTACCTTGATGACATATTTATGATCTGGCCACATTCGGAAGACAGCCTATTGGAACTTATACGCGATTTCAGCGAGTTCCATACTTCTATTAACTTCACTCACACCTATTCTGCCGTCATTGTTAGCTTTCTTGATGTTCAAATTAAGCTAACCAATGGAGTTTTAACGTCTGATCTGTTCCGTAAACCCACAGACTCTCAGCAGTACTTGTCATTCCATAGTTGTCATCCTCGCCACACGAAACTGGCCATTCCCTATAGTCAAGCCCTTCGGTATAGGAGAATCTGCTCGAATGACGACGATCTGGACAGAAATTTAGAACAGCTGCAACAAACCTTTGTCGGTCGTCAGTATCCACCCGATCTAGTTCAAGATGCTCTCAACAGAGCTCGCAAGGCAAACCGTCTAAGCTTACTGGAGAAAAGACAAAACAAATCAGAAAGTAATGCCGTGAACTTAACTGTAACATTCGCCGGAAATATCCCAAACATTAACAACATACTTAGCCGCCACCACAGTATCCTTCTCCAGTCAGAACGCTCGAAAAACATATTTCCTAATCCACCACGTGTCGCTTACAGACGTACACGTAACTTACAAGATAGCTTGGTCCGCTCTAAAGTAGGCGAACCCACTAGCCCTCCGGCGGGCTGTCATCCATGTAATGGCAGGAGATGCCAGATCCGCACAAACGGTCAGAAGTACGAATTCCAACTTTACCGTCAAGATCAACGCAGACGTAGACTGTAACTCATGCAACGTTATCTATGTAATCCAATGCAACACATGCCGGACCCAATACGTGGGTCAGACAAAAACTTCTTTCCGAATTAGATTCAACAATCACCGATCGGATGTTACCAAGAAACCTAATCTTCCAGTCTCACGCCATTTCAAACAACCAGAACATTCAATCAACGAAGCCTCAGTTTTTATTCTCCAGTCGAACTTTACCTCCGACCGCTCCCGGGAACAACGGGAATCTTACCTAATTTACAAATTCCGATCGGCCATTAAAGAGGACCCTGGCATGCTGTCAACAATAAGAAGTCTAACAACCTAGATAAGACCCTGTCGCCTTTTCTTGTTTCAGCCAGATCAAAATCCCCACTGACCCACAAGGACGATGACCCCACTCCTGGACCTGACACAAAAACGCTCTGGAATTTCCCCAATTGACAACCGCCAGGTGGCGGGAATTTCCCCCAACCGACCACGTCATTCTCAAGCCCCTTATCAGCCTCGTGGCCACATTTAGCTCTGTCGTCCCGAAGAAGGCGGAGCTTTCGCCGTAACGTAGACATCCTCCCTAACTTTTATGATTTTTAAGTTTTAATAAACCCCTTTTTTGTTACTTCCCCTACTTTCGTCTTCTGTCTCCCATTTATTTCAACTATAATTACGTAGCCGTCCGATCCAACTCCAACTTTTCAAGATATATATATATATATATATATATATATATCTTGAAAAGTTGGAGTTGGATCGGACGGCTACGTAATTATATATATAATATATATATGTATAGATACTCATGGAACGATGCGGCAGCACCAGAGGACACGTGTTTCGCCGTGTTTGCGGCTCGTCGGCCCTGGGTAGCTGCGCATCGTTCCGAATTGGCAAACCAGGGGTCACTCAGCGAGCGATATACACCTGGGAGGGTAACTGAGCACTCCTCAATGCCACAGTGCAAGCCAGTGAATTGTAATGCAGGAAAAAAAGCCATTAAAGAAACAAATAAATGATACTAGACGTGTTTGGAATTCAAACTTACAGATTAATATGGCTTCTATGGCTGCACGCAGAGAAACAGATACTCATGGAACGATGCGGCAGCACCAGAGGACACGTGTTTCGCCGTGTTTGCCGCTCGTCGGCCCTGGGTAGCTGGGTAGTAGTAGTATATATATATATATATATATACATAATGCAGGAAAAAAAAAGCCATTAAAGAAACAAATAAATGATACTAAACGTGTTTGAAATTCAAACTTACAGATTAATATTGCTTCTATGGCTGCACGCAGAGAAACAGATACTAATGGAACGATGCGGCAGCACCAGAGGACACGTGTTTCGCCGTGTTTGCGGCTCGTCGGCCCTGGGTAGCTGCGCATCGTTCCGAATTGGCAAACCAGGGGTCAGTCAGCGAGCGATATACACCTGGGAGGGTGACTGAGCACTCCTCAATGCAATTCGGAACGATGCGCAGCTACCCAGGGCCGCCGAGCCGCAAACACGGCGAAACACGTGTCCTCTGGTGCTGCCGCATCGTTCCATTAGTATCTGTTTCTCTGCGTGCAGCCATAGAAGCCATATTAATCTGTAAGTTTGAATTTCAAACACGTCTAGTATCATTTATTTGTTTTCTTAATGGCTTTTTTTCCTGCATTACAATTCATTGGCTTGCACTGTGGCATTGAGGAGTGCTCAGTCACTTTCCCAGGTGTCTATCGCTCGCTGAGCGATCCCTGGTTTGCCAATTCCGATATATCCTTGAAGTTCCAATATATACATATACAGGGTGTCCCAGAAAACGTGTCATTGAATTATAACAACAAAACTACACCACCTAGAGTCATGCGACCAATGGCATTTGCTCTTACTGGGTTTTTGCCACCTCCTCATGTGCATGTCGTGTAACGTAAGTTTCATTATGTAAATTTTTGCGAGCTTAAGTCGGAAATTTGCCTAGTAAAGGTCACTTTTTTACCCCACCAATGTGAAGAGCGTGTCTAATTTAGTCAAATTAATGATAATTGACAGGAATATTCAGGAGCTATCCCATCGGAAAAAATAACCGAACATCATGCTCTACGGAGGTCTCACAGAATAGCGCACGATGAATTTTTCAGCGCAATCTTTGTCAGTCCGATGAAAGGAGGTTGGAAACCCAGCCCTCCCCGACATCGCAGAAAGAGATAGAACAGGCACGGCTTATCACGTCCGACTTTCGCTGGCATAATCCCAAGCAGCACAATGTACTGAAAGTCGAGTGCAATAGGGGTGGTCTGTATTCGTCTTATCAGAGTACTTTAGTTTCACGAGTCTGTTCAAGGCCATCCACCTACCTGTCCACCCCTATTGCACTCGACTTTCAGTACATTTTGCTTCTTGGGATGCTTCCCTCTCCCAATTTTAGGAACTGTTATTTTTTCTACTATCACTCGCTGGGCTGGCTTCGGAACCTCCTTTCGTCGCACTGAGAGCGATTACGCTCAAAAAGTCATCGCGCGCTCCGGTGCTCCGAAAAGCATGATATTCGGCGATTTTTTCCGATGGGATAGCTCATGAATATCACTGTGAATTATCATGAATTTGAGTGAATTCGGCACGCTCTTCATATTGGTGGGGTAAAAAAGTGAACTTTACTTGGCAAATTTCAAAAATTTAAAGGAAAATATTTTTTCAAGGTGGCAAATTCAGTTGCCACACAAATGCCGTTTACCACGTATTTTTCCGTCGCCCCGTTTTTTTATAAAGTCCGAATGACACGTTTTTTGAAACACCCTGTATATACTCATGGAACGATGCGACAGCACCAGAGGACACGTGTTTCGCCGTGTTTGCGGTTCGTCGGCTCTGGGTAGCTGCGCATCGTTCGGAATTGGCAAACCAGGGGTCACTCAGCGAGCGATATACACCTGGGAGGGTGACTGAGCACTCCTCAATGCCACAGTGCAAGCCAGTGAATTATAATGAGGGGAAAAAAGCAATTAAAGAAACAAGTAAATGACTTGTTTCCTTAATGGCTTTTTTCCCCTCATTATATACAGGGTGTTTCAAAAAACGTGTAATTTGGGCTTTATAAAAAAAATGGGACGACGGAAAAATACGGGGTAAACTGCATTTGTGTGGCAACTGAATTTACCACCTTGCAAAAATATTTTCATTTGATTTTAATTAAAGGAAATTGATTTTTTTAAATTGAACTCCGAAATTTCCCAAGTCAACCTAACGTTTTTTTTTTACAGAATTAGAGAGCCCGTAGCGAACTTAGTCAGATCCACCAAGACATCCGCTCGATATTGCAAATGGAACTGGCAAAAAAAGTCCGGAAATTGAGGCTTCCAAGTTTCGGGTATTCAACGGCGCACCAAATCAGAGACGCAAATATTCGTGGAGAGGAGGACATGCTCCTGCCCCCATGAAAGATAGAAGGTCGAAAAAACACAGGGTGGGAAAAAAGGGGCGGAATCATTTTTGTTTGCCGCTTATCAACGTATGGTGGAATGTCACCTGCCTTGTTATCTGCGCGTCTTGTGCTGCACGCCGGTCCGGCGATAAACTGTTCTAGCTTCATGGGGCAGGAGCATGTCCTGCCCTCCGTGCTTTTTTCCGACTGATTTGGTGCGCTGTTGAATACCCGAAACTCTGAAGCCTCAATTTCGGGACTTTTTTTGGGCAGTACCCTTTGCAATATCGAGCGGATTTCCTGGTGGATCTGACGAAGTTCGCTACAGGCTCTCTAATTCTGTAAAAAAAACGTTAGGTTGACTTGGGAAATTTTGGAGTTCAATTAAAGAAATTCAATTTATGTTAATTAAAATCAAATTAAAATATTTTTGCAAGATGGCAAATTCAGTTGCCACACAAGTGCCCTTTACCCCGTATTTTTCCGTCACCCCGTTTTTTTATAAACTCCGAATGACACGTTTTTTGAAACACCCTGTATATATATATATACAGTCGACCCCCGTTTATCCGGACGGTGCCGTTCCCGGCGAAATCGTCCGGATACCGGAGCATCCGGATAAATGAAACGACCGAATAGAAACGTCCTACAGAGCAAGGTTTAAAACACAGAAATCTCGATAATGACAGCTGTTACATAGTAGTGTAGGGACTCGATTCCTGCAAACTTTTGCTAAGTGCATAGAGTTGAGCCACGCTCTTGCGCTGCTCGAAGAATGTCAGTGCGGTCGCAAAGTGTCAATGTCGGGGCCTTGTTTCTCACTGGCGTCATCGGCACCGTCTTGCTGCACATCATCGGAGGCAACAGCAGCGATCACATCGTCATCAGTCATAGCTGCACACGCGTCATCATCCTTATCAACGTCAACGTAGTCAGAAACCGCAGCATCATCTACGGCAGTCGCAGTGAGCCTCTGCATCAGGGATCGCAGCTCAGCTAGGGGAATGTCTTCGTCGGCCAACGGGCCGTAAGCAGCAGGCCCTCGGGTTGGAGTTCTCCCCTCTAGAACCGGACAGTTGCTCGAGATATTTCCAAATGACTCGACTGGTCAACGTGACCCAACGCACACAAACAGAAAAGGGGGCCATCGTGCACGGTTGTCTCCCCTACGGAGGAATGTAGGTCCCTGACGTGTGACGGGAATAACCCCAAAACAGCGAAAAGGGTGACGAAGCGGGGTCAGCGTCTCCTCTTACTCACGGTAGTCCGGATAACTGAAGCTGGATTACAAGAATTTTCGACTTTCGTTCCCTGGAATTCTTGTCCGAGTCCGGAAGCTGAAGTCCGGATAAACGAGAACAAAATACATGGAGGAAAATCCGTTCCCGTGCCTTTTGTCCGGATACCGCGGGATCCGGATAAATGAAGTCCGGATAAACGGGGGTCGACTGTATATATACAGGGTGTCCACGCTAAGTGTGAACAGATTTTTTAAAAATATATCAATCACTTTTTCCGAGATGAAATCAATTGCAATATAGCATATGCTGAAGGGCACTCCCTAGGGATGCATTAACAGACTCCTAAGGCAATGTCTTAATTAGCTTTCAATAATTAACTTTTTAATTATAAAAGCTACGAAGTTGCTCCAATGAGAACATCTGATCTCTTCGGTCACCAGATACCAAAACCGTTTTCAGAACAAAAATCCGTTCGGTAGACCGTCCGCAAAAAATTCGTGAAGGAACGCCATTTTTTTCTTTATTTGGTTTATTGCGCATCTTCAAAGAAGCGGCTAATCAAAGTCAGCTATGCACAGGTTGTCCACCCTAGCCGCAGAAATGATCGCTGGTACACAGCACGGTCAATGGGAAACTGACACTCTCCTATGACGTTTGTGTCAGAAGCAGTTGCTGCATTTCAGGACCAGTCCGTTTGTAACAGAAACCTGTCAGTTATTCTTCGACGGCGCTATGTCTTCGAGATCATTTCTACCGTTCGAGATCATCTCTACCGTATCTCCTCGCAGGCATCCTGTATATAAATCCGATTACGTGGACTAACCGACGTATGTCGTCGACTGTGTGACCTTTGGTCTTTCAAATATTCTTTCCTTCGTGGTTCTTCTTCTGTTCTTTTGTACGTAATGAATTGCGAAAGCAAACTACCTGAGCTCAGCTCTAGCACATATTCTTGTGTACAACACTGCAGCATAATTCCCAACGTGTGCGTGTGTGAACTTACATAAGCCTAGGGTTGCCACCAGGCTGGTATTATACCGCCACGGCTGGTTATTTGCTCGCTCTGCCGGTTGCCGGTAGTTAGATGATACCGGCAGCCTTTTGCCGGTATTTGTGGCTCAACACCTTTCATAGGGGCTTTTACAGGGTTTTCCTTTGAACATTCCACTACAGCTTGCATAAATCTGGAGCGCAGACCCAACTCCGTAGTCAACAATCGTTTTCTTAGTTATTCATTATTATTATCATTGTTGTCTTGAGCGAGTTCACTGGTTCCCTCTTTATCTCTCTCTGTATACTCTCCGCCCCTCACCCACTTTCCCATTCCCGCGAACATTTCCTCCTTTCCCTCTATTCCACCTCCTCTCCCTCAGCCGGTATTTTTCGCTACGAAAGGTGGCAACCCTACATAAGCCCCTTATACGCTAGCCACACTGCAAAGTTAATGAAACGGAATACCGGTAAGTTCACCTCCTCATCAACCATTATCTTGCGTGGCGTCGTTCTCTCCTGGCTTGTTGAAAACAGGGGAGTGTTGAAAAAACGGTGTTATTCGGGACGATGGTTGGTCAGGTGGTGAAGTTACTGTCATTCCGTTTAATTCATCAAGTTTGCCGCGTGCCTAGGGTACTAGAAAGCAAAGCACCGGTCACACTCATGCTGGTCACAATGAAAAGAACATGCCAAGCTGGCGATCTTTGTGGATTTAAAATAAAAGAAGCAAAAACGACCATACTGACACAGTATCTAAAAATCGCCAGTGGACTGATTGACTGACTGACTGGTAACGAATAATTTCAATTACATAAATGATTTAGGTCGCATGGTTGGTTGACTGTTATTCCTGGTGAGATTCTGCGAACAACCTGGTGTGTGAGTTAACCCACGCGACCTGAGCTACGTGCAGGGAAAGTCAACCTAAACCAGTAATTCATGGCTATGCCTCTCTTGTAACCGCTACTAATCTTAATCTTTCATGTCGCACAAACTCTTTCAAAATCCTGAACGACCACTGACACCTTCCTGCCCACTTCAAGCGCCGCAACGTACACACGGAAGCTTGTTTTAACCTGCCTGTTGTGCTTCATTCGTACCCGTCGCCCCTGAACCGGTCCGGGAACCGAACCGTTTGGAAAGAACCGGTTTGAACCATTGTAATTGCCTTCTGGAGCTGAACCGGAACCGAACCTTTATCGCCGAACCTAAACCCGAACCGGACCACTAAACATTTCGGTTGGACTCCCTGGTTATATCACATTAACCCTAGCAGATTCTTACAAATACCTTGAAATCCACCTTTCCTCCAACCTAACTTGGAATGAGCACATCAACTACATAATAACTAACGCTTCTCGCTCGCTCGCTTTGTTAGACGCGCCCTCAGGTTGGCGCCCTCCATCTTAAGCTCCTAACCTTCACGGCTCTTGTACGAAGCAAGGTGGAATATGCATCGCCTAGTTGGTACCCTCCCCAAAAGTATCTCTGCGACGCCATAGAAGCCATCCAGAATCGGGCTGCCCGTTTCATTTCCAGTGACTACTAATTCAATACCTCTGTAACCGCATTAAAATCTCGCATCCGCATCTTAATCTCGACTCACTCGAACATCGTCGCCGTCTTGCCAGGTTAGCCCTCTTATATAGGTTCTTTTTCACCTTGCCACCGCACCAATCACCCATCACCCGCTCGAGTGTCATTTTTCCTCGCATCGACCACACTAATGAAGTCACACGCTTTCATTGTAATACCAATGCATTATCCAGATCATTCTTTTGTTCAACTGCCATCGAATGGAACAACCTCCCATCACCTCTTACAACTATTATCGACCCTACAGTATTTTGTAACACCCTCTCCCGTTCACTCCACCCACAAGACCACCACGCTTGTATGTCAGTTGCTATGAAATTTTTCTCCTCCCCCTTATCATATTTCTTAATTATCTGTACTTATGTAAACGAACTCCCTGTTTAATGCCCCACCAGTCAAATTTACGGCTTTATCTTTACACCGTGGATTTTTTCGTGATTTGTTTCGAGGAGTTTATTCTCGAAGTTTATTTTGCGAAGTGTAAACCAGAGTGATCCCGTAAATACTAGCACACAGTTGCATCATTCTACCAAAGTATTCTTTACTGGGTAGAAAACTGTCGGTTCCCCGTACTTGCGCTGTGGGTGAGGACAGAAACTTCCATATCTCTTAAAGGTACTATAAAGCAGTCGAGGTGGAACCTCATGTTTCGTGTGCCCTGGATTGTGTACGTCCTCCGGAGTAAAATGCCGCAAAAATTTCTCGCATAGACATTATAGCTCCCGAAAAAATGCAAATTTAAATCTACTGGCAACACTGTGGCGAAGCAGACCGACGAAACGCCAACTCCGGCAAGTACGGCGGCGAAAATGTCTCAAGTACACGACTATGGGCCGAACAGAGCGACGTACGATGCTGAAACAAGGCCCAGGTATAGACGTTTAGCTACAGAGTGCAAGATTGGGCTTGTGTTTATGTTCTTTCACACAAATTACATTTTCTCAAAAGCTAGTATTTGCAAATCCCAACAGGAAAGCCATCTGTTTATCGGTCTCCTTGTTTACAGGGTTGCTTGACAAATTGAGGACTTCTTCCCACCAGGCGTCGCCCCGACATTCTTGACTGCGTTTTTATTTACCAATTAAAAATACTTAGAGTAAACTCGTGCGCATATTACTTGTTGTGCTGAACCTTTGAATCTAGCACTCCCACGTCATGCTGATTGCATCGGTCCGACCTCGACTGCTTTATAGTACCTTTAACTCATGAACGCTTCCACTTATCAAAATCCTTTCCAGGATTTAAATACGAGAGGTATATTGCATCATTCTACCAAAGTTATCGTTGTAGGTAGAAAACTGTAGGTCCCTTGCGCTGGCGAGTTCGCTCAAATCTTTACATGTCGTGCGCAAGGCCAGCAATTTTCATGCCTTTTAACTTCCGCTTATCAAAATGCCCTCCGGGATATAAATATTAGGGCTATAGTTGCATCATTCTACCAAAGTATTCGTGTGTAGGTAGCAAACTGTCGGTCCCTTGCGCTAGGGCGTTTGCCCAAATTTTTACTTGTCGTGCGCAAGGCCAGCAATTTTCATGCCTCTTAACTTCCGCTTATCAAAATGCTCTCCGGGATATAAATACTAGGGGTATAGTTGCGTCACTCTACCAATGTATTCGTTTGTAGATAGAAAACTGTCTGTGCCTTGCGCTCGCGCGTTTGCCTAAATTTTTACTTGTCGTGCGCAAGGCCAGCAATTTTCATGCCTCTTAACTTCCGCTCATCAAAATGCTCACCGGGATATAAATACTCGGGGTATACTTGCATCATTCTACCAATGTATTCGTTTGTAGATAGAAAACTGTCTGTGCCTTGCGCTGGCGCGTTTGCCTAAATTTTTACTTGTCGTGCGCAAGGCCAGCAATTTTCATGCCTCTTAACTTCCGCTTATCAAAATGCTCTCCGGGATATAAATACTAGGGGTATAGTTGCATCATTCTACCAATGTATTCGTTTGTAGATAGAAAACTGTCTGTGCCTTGCGCTGGCGCGTTTGCCTAAATTTTTACTTGTCGTGCGCAAGGCCAGCAATTTTCATGCCTCTTAACTTCCGCTTATCAAAATGCTCTCCGGGATATAAATACTAGGGGTATAGTTGCATCATTCTACCAATGTATTCGTCTGTAGATAGAAAACTGTCGGTGCCTTGCGCTGGCGCCTATGCCCAAATTTTCACTTGTCGTGCGCAAGGCCAACAATTTTCATGCCTCTTAACTTCCGCTTATCAAAATGCTCTCCGGGATATAAATACTAGGGGTATAGTTGCATCATTCTACCAATGTATTCGTCTGTAGATAGAAAACTGTCGGTGCCTTGCGCTGGCGCCTATGCCCAAATTTTCACTTGTCGTGCGCAAGGCCAACAATTTTCATGCCTCTTAACTTCCGCTTATCAAAATGCTCTCCGGGATATAAGTACTAGGGCTATAGTTGCATCACTCTACCAATGTATTCGTTTGTAGATAGAAAACTGTCTGTGCCTTGCGCTGGCGCGTTTGCCCAAATTTTTACTTGTCGTGCGCAAGGCCAGCAATTTTCATGCCTCTTAATTTCCGCTTATCAAAATGCTCTCCGGGATATAAATACTAGTTGTATAGTTGCATCACTCTACCAATGTATTCGTTTGTAGATAGAAAACTGTCTGTGCCTTGCGCTGGCGCGTTTGCCTAAATTTTTACTTGTCGTGCGCAAGGCCAGCAATTTTCATGCCTCTTAACTTCCGCTTATCAAAATGCTCTCCGGGATATAAATACTAGGGGTATAGTTGCATCACTCTACCAATGTATTCGTTTGTAGATAGAAAACTGTCGGTGTCTTGCGCTGGCGCGTTTTCCGAAATTTTTACTTGTCGTGCGCAAGGCCAGCAATTTTCATGCCTCTTAACTTCCGCTTATCAAAATGCTCTCCGGGATATAAATACTAGGGGTATAGTTGCATCATTCTACCAATGTATTCGTTTCTAGATAGAAAACTTTCGGTGTCTCTTGCTGGCGCGTTTGCCCAAATTTTTACTTGTCGTGCGCAAGGCCAGCAATTTTCATGCCTCTTAACTTCCACTTATCAAAATGCTCTCCGTTATATAAATACTAGGGGCATAGTTGCATCATTCTACCAATGTATTCGTTTGTAGATAGAAAACTGTCGATGTCTTGCGTTGGCGCGTTTGCCCAAATTTTTACTTGTCGTGCGCAAGGCCAGCAATTTTCATGCCTCTTAACTTCCACCTATCAAAATACTCTCCGAGATATAAATACTAGGGGTATAGTTGCATCACTCTACCAATATATTCGTTTGTAGATAGAAAACTGTCTGTGCCTTGCGCTGGCGCGTTTGCCCAAATTTTTACTTGTCGTGCGCAAGGCCAGCAATTTTCATGCCTCTTAACTTCCGCTTATCAAAATGCTCTCCGGGATATAAATACTAGGGGTATAGTTGCGTCACTCTACCAATGTATTCGTTTGTAGATAGAAAACTGTCTGTGCCTTGCGCTCGCGCGTTTGCCTAAATTTTTACTTGTCGTGCGCAAGGCCAGCAATTTTCATGCCTCTTAACTTCCGCTTATCAAAATGCTCTCAGGGATATAAATACTAGGGGTATAGTTGCATCATTCTACCAATGTATTCGTCTGTAGATAGAAAACTGTCGGTGCCTTGCGCTGGCGCCTATGCCCAAATTTTTACTTGTCGTGCGCAAGGCCAACAATTTTCATGCCTCTTAACTTCCGCTTATCAAAATGCCCTCTGGGATATAAATACTCGGGGTATAGTTGCATCACTCTACCAATATATTCGTTTGTAGATAGAAAACTGTCTGTGCCTTGCGCTGGCGCGTTTGCCTAAATTTTTACTTGTCGTGCGCAAGGCCAGCAATTTTCATGCCTCTTAACTTCCGCTTATCAAAATGCTCTCCGGGATATAAATACTAGGGGTATAGTTGCATCATTCTACCAATGTATTCGTCTGTAGATAGAAAACTGTCGGTGCCTTGCGCTGGCGCCTATGCCCAAATTTTTACTTGTCGTGCGCAAGGCCAACAATTTTCATGCCTCTTAACTTCCGCTTATCAAAATGCCCTCCGGGATATAAATACTCGGGGTATAGTTGCATCACTCTACCAATATATTCGTTTGTAGATAGAAAACTGTCTGTGCCTTGCGCTGGCGCGTTTGCGTAAATTTTTACTTGTCGTGCGCAAGGCCAGCAATTTTCATGCCTTTTAACTTCCGCTTATCAAAATGCTCTCCGGGATATAAATACTAGGGGTATAGTTGCATCATTCTACCAATGTATTCGTCTGTAGATAGAAAACTGTCGGTGCCTTGCGCTGGCGCCTATGCCCAAATTTTTACTTGTCGTGCGCAAGGCCAACAATTTTCATGCCTCTTAACTTCCGCTTATCAAAATGCCCTCCGGGATATAAATACTAGGGGTATAGTTGCATCACTTTACCAATATATTCGTTTGTAGATAGAAAACTGTCGGTGCCTTGCGCTGGCGCGTTTGCCCAAATTTTTACTTGTCGTGCGCAAGGCCAGGAATTTTCATGCCTCTTAATTTCCGCTTATCAAAATGCTCTCCGGGATATAAATACTAGTTGTATAGTTGCATCACTCTACCAATGTATTCGTTTGTAGATAGAAAACTGTCTGTGCCTTGCGCTGGCGCGTTTGCCTAAATTTTTACTTGTCGTGCGCAAGGCCAGCAATTTTCATGCCTCTTAACTTCCGCTTATCAAAATGCTCTCCGTGATATAAATACTAGGGGTATAGTTGCATCACTCTACCAATGTATTCGTTTGTAGATAGAAAACTGTCGGTGTCTTGCGCTGGCGCGTTTTCCGAAATTTATACTTGTCGTGCGCAAGGCCTGCAATTTTCATGCCTCTCAACTTCCGCTTATCAAAATGCTCTCCGGGATATAAATACTAGGGGTATAGTTGCATCATTCTACCAATGTATTCGTTTCTAGATAGAAAACTTTCGGTGTCTCTTGCTGGCGCGTTTGCCCAAATTTTTACTTGTCGTGCGCAAGGCCAGCAATTTTCATGCCTCTTAACTTCCACTTATCAAAATGCTCTCCGTTATATAAATACTAGGGGCATAGTTGCATCATTCTACCAATGTATTCGTTTGTAGATAGAAAACTGTCGATGTCTTGCGCTGGCGCGTTTGCCCAAATTTTTACTTGTCGTGCGCAAGGCCAGCAATTTTCATGCCTCTTAACTTCCACCTATCAAAATACTCTCCGGGATATAAATACTAGGGGTATAGTTGCATCATTCTACCAATGTATTCGTTTGTAGATAGAAAACTGTCGGTGTCTTGCGCTGCCGCGTTTGCCCAAATTTTTACTTGTCGTGCGCAAGGCCAGCAATTTTCATGCCTCTTAACTTCCGCTGATCAAAATGCCCTCCGGGATATAAATACTAGGGGTATAGTTGCATCACTCTACCAATATATTCGTTTGTAGATAGAAAACTGTCTGTGCCTTGCGCTGGCGCGTTTGCCCAAATTTTTACTTGTCGTGCGCAAGGCCAGCAATTTTCATGCCTCTTAACTTCCGCTTATCAAAATGCTCTCCGGGATATAAATACTAGGGGTATAGTTGCGTCACTCTACCAATGTATTCGTTTGTAGATAGAAAACTGTCTGTGCCTTGCGCTCGCGCGTTTGCCTAAATTTTTACTTGTCGTGCGCAAGGCCAGCAATTTTCATGCCTCTTAACTTCCGCTTATCAAAATGCTCTCAGGGATATAAATACTAGGGGTATAGTTGCATCATTCTACCAATGTATTCGTCTGTAGATAGAAAACTGTCGGTGCCTTGCGCTGGCGCCTATGCCCAAATTTTTACTTGTCGTGCGCAAGGCCAACAATTTTCATGCCTCTTAACTTCCGCTTATCAAAATGCCCTCTGGGATATAAATACTCGGGGTATAGTTGCATCACTCTACCAATATATTCGTTTGTAGATAGAAAACTGTCTGTGCCTTGCGCTGGCGCGTTTGCCTAAATTTTTACTTGTCGTGCGCAAGGCCAGCAATTTTCATGCCTCTTAACTTCCGCTTATCAAAATGCTCTCCGGGATATAAATACTAGGGGTATAGTTGCATCATTCTACCAATGTATTCGTCTGTAGATAGAAAACTGTCGGTGCCTTGCGCTGGCGCCTATGCCCAAATTTTTACTTGTCGTGCGCAAGGCCAGCAATTTTCATGCCTCTTAACTTCCGCTTATCAAAATGCCCTCCGGGATATAAATACTCGGGGTATAGTTGCATCACTCTACCAATATATTCGTTTGTAGATAGAAAACTGTCTGTGCTTTGCGCTGGCGCGTTTGCGTAAATTTTTACTTGTCGTGCGCAAGGCCAGCAATTTTCATGCCTCTTGACTTCCGCTTATCAAAATGCTCTCCGGGATATAAATACTAGGGGTATAGTTGCATCATTCTACCAATGTATTCGTCTGTAGATAGAAAACTGTCGGTGCCTTGCGCTGGCGCCTATGCCCAAATTTTTACTTGTCGTGCGCAAGGCCAACAATTTTCATGCCTCTTAACTTCCGCTTATCAAAATGCCCTCCGGGATATAAATACTAGGGGTATAGTTGCATCACTTTACCAATATATTCGTTTGTAGATAGAAAACTGTCGGTGCCTTGCGCTGGCGCCTATGCCCAAATTTTTACTTGTCGTGCGCAAGGCCAGCAATTTTCATGCCTCAACTTCCCCTTATCAAAATGCTCTCCGGGATATAAATAATTGGGGTATAGTTGCGTCACTCTACCAATGTATTCGTTTGTAGATAGGAAACTGTCTGTGCCTTGCGCTCGCGCGTTTGCCTAAATTTTTACTTGTCGTGCGCAAAGCCAGCAATTTTCATGCCTCTTAACTTCCGCTTATCAAAATGCTCACCGGGATATAAATACTCAGGGTATAGTTGCATCTTTCTACCAATGTATTCGTTTGTAGATAGAAAACTGTCTGTGCCTTGCGCTGGCGCGTTTGCCTAAATTTTTACTTGTCGTGCGCAAGGCCAGCAATTTTCATGCCTCAACTTCCCCTTATCAAAATGCTCTCCGGGATATAAATACTTGGGGTATAGTTGCGTCACTCTACCAATGTATTCGTTTGTAGATAGGAAACTGTCTGTGCCTTGCGCTCGCGCGTTTGCCTAAATTTTTACTTGTCGTGCGCAAAGCCAGCAATTTTCATGCCTCTTAACTTCCGCTTATCAAAATGCCCTCCGGGATATAAATACTAGGGGTATAGTTGCATCACTCTACCAATATATTCGTTTGTAGATAGAAAACTGTCGGTGCCTTGCGCTGGCGCCTATGCCCAAATTTTTACTTGTCGTGCGTAAGGCCAGCAATTTTCATGCCTCTTAACTTCCGCTTATCAAAATGCTCTCCGGGATATAAATACTAGGGGTATAGTTGCGTCACTCTATCAATGTATTCGTTTGTAGATAGAAAACTGTCTGTGCCTTGCGCTCGCGCGTTTGCCTAAATTTTTACTTGTCGTGCGCAAGGCCAGCAATTTTCATGCCCCTTAACTTCCGCTTATCAAAATGCTCACCGGGATATAAATACTCGGGGTATAGTTGCATCATTCTACCAATGTATTCGTTTGTAGATAGAAAACTGTCTGTGCCTTGCGCTGGCGCGTTTGCCTAAATTTTTACTTGTCGTGCGCAAGGCCAGCAATTTTCATGCCTCTTAACTTCCGCTTATCAAAATGCTCTCCGGGATATAAATACTAGGGGTATAGTTGCATCATTCTACCAATGTATTCGTCTGTAGATAGAAAACTGTCGGTGCCTTGCGCTGGCGCCCATGCCCAAATTTTTACTTGTCGTGCGCAAGGTCAACAATTTTCATGCCTCTTAACTTCCGCTTGTCAAAATGCTCTCCGGGATATAAATACTAGGGGTATAGTTGCATCACTCTACCAATGTATTCGTTTGTAGATAGAAAACTGTCTGTGTCTTGCGCTGGCGCGTTTGCCGAAATTTTTACTTGTCGTGCACAAGGCCAGCAATTTCCATGCCTGTTAACTTCCGCTTATCAAAATGCTCTCCCGGATATAAATACTAGGGGTATAGTTGTGTAGAGGAGGTGTTGTTCCTCTACATGAGTCCCGACCGGCAATGATGGTATGCCACGGAGAGGCGATGACGGTGGCCTATCTCCATGGCCGCGCCGGTGGAACTGAGGCAGGTGCTCCAGGCGCGTGGCCATCTTTGTCTTTGTCCACCGGCCGCTACATCACTCCCCCCCTCAGACGCGGAGCGGTGATAAAGCAGATGATGTCCGCGACTTCACTGGAGGAGGGCAGCGAGGGCGACCGTGGTTAGCATGCAAGGTTGAACATGATGACGGCACTGATGGACGTGGGAAAGAGAGGCTTGAGAAGTGAGAAAGTACGGCTTGAGTTCGCGGCAGCAGGCGCGGCAGGATAGCGATCGTGGACATTCGTTGTAGAACGTTGTTGCGGACGGTCGATTTAGTGCGCTGTGCCGTCGTGCTGCTGCGCCAGTGATTAGCTTGCGTCGTGTCAAGTGGAAGCAGGGCGATGGGGGCAGCGTGAGACATTTCCGCGAGCGACCTCCGGAAAGCGTTGCCGAGCTGACGCATGTGCGGCGTCAGGGCGTAAGAACAGCGACGTACCGATACCGGTAGTGGAGCGTGTTGCTCATTGAACAGTCGCTGGTGATGCCGGGGTGTGCCATCGCGAAGTACGTGGAGGCCTGAAGAAGAGTGCGGGACCACGGCGTACCGCGACCGGTACGGGGCGTTGAAGCCGAAGAGTGCCGGGTCAGAAGAAGCGAGCGTAGCCTCCGATTACTAGCCCCGGCGGAGAGACGTGCTCGGTGACTCACGATAGGTGGGCCCTAGCGCCATCGTCTGCTGTCTTGAGCAGGTGAGCGGATGTTGCTGCCCGTCATTGCTGCCCGTTGCTGCCAGAATAGCCGTCGTTGTGAAATTTGGGATGGTATGAAGCCGAATTACGCCGAACATGGTGGTCGTTGTTCGGGTCACCAAATGTAGAGGAGGTGTTGTTCCTCTACATGAGTCCCGACCGGCAATGATGGTATGCCACGGAGAGGCGATGACGGTGGCCTATCTCCATGGCCGCGCCGGTGGAACTGAGGCAGGTGCTCCAGGCGCGTGGCCATCTTTGTCTTTGTCCACCGGCCGCTACAGTTGCATCATTCTACCAATGTATTCGTCTGTAGATAGAAAACTGTCGGTGCCTTGCGCTGGCGCCTATGCTCAACTTTTTACTTGTCGTGCGCAAGGCCAACAATTTTCATGCCTCTTAACTTCCGCTTATCAAAATGCTCTCCGGGACATAAATACTAGGGGTATAGTTGCATCACTCTACCAATGTATTCGTTTGTAGATAGAAAACTGTCTGTGTCTTGCGCTGGCGCGTTTGCCCAAATTTTTACTTGTCGTGCGCAAAGCCAGCAATTTTCATGCCTGTTAACTTCCGCTTATCAAAATGCTCTCCGGGATATAAATACTAGGGGTATAGTTGCATCATTCTACCAATATATTCGTTTGTAGATAGAAAACTGTCGGTGTCTTGCGCTGGCGCGTTTTCTGAAATTTTTACTTGTCGTGCGCAAGGCCAGCAATTTTCATGCCTCTTAACTTCCACTTATCAAAATGCTCTCCGGGATATAAATACTAGGGGTATAGTTGCATCATTCTACCAAAGTATCGTTTGTAGATAGAAAACTGTCGGTGTCTTGCGCTGGAGCGTTTGCCCAAATTTTTACTTGTCGTGCGCAAGGCCAGCAATTTTCATGCTTCTTGACTTCCACTTATCAAAATGCTCTCCGGGATATAAATACTAGGGGTATAGTTGCATCATTCTACCAATGTATTCGTTTGTAGATAGAAAACTGTCGGTGTCTTGCGCTGGAGCGTTTGCCCAAATTTTTACTTGTCGTGCGCAAGGCCAGCAATTTTCATGCCTCTTAACTTCCACTTATCAAAATGCTCTCCGTTATATAAATACTAGGGGCATAGTTGCATCATTCTACCAATGTATTCGTTTGTAGATAGAAAACTGTCCGTGTCTTGCGCTGGCGCGTTTGCCCAAATTTTTACTTGTCGTGCGCAAGGCCAGCAATTTTCATGCCTCTTAACTTCCACTTATCAAAATGCTCTCCGGGATATAAATACTAGGGGTATAGTTGCGTCACTCTATCAATGTATTCGTTTGTAGATAGAAAACTGTCTGTGCCTTGCGCTCGCGCGTTTGCCTAAATTTTTACTTGTCGTGCGCAAGGCCAGCAATTTTCATGCCTCTTAACTTCCGCTTATCAAAATGCTCACCGGGATATAAATACTCGGGGTATAGTTGCATCACTCTACCAATGTATTCGTTTGTAGATAGAAAACTGTCTGTGTCTTGCGCTGGCGCGTTTGCCGAAATTTTTACTTGTCGTGCACAAGGCCAGCAATTTCCATGCCTGTTAACTTCCGCTTATCAAAATGCTCTCCCGGATATAAATACTAGGGGTATAGTTGTGTAGAGGAGGTGTTGTTCCTCTACATGAGTCCCGACCGGCAATGATGGTATGCCACGGAGAGGCGATGACGGTGGCCTATCTCCATGGCCGCGCCGGTGGAACTGAGGCAGGTGCTCCAGGCGCGTGGCCATCTTTGTCTTTGTCCACCGGCCGCTACATCACTCCCCCCCTCAGACGCGGAGCGGTGATAAAGCAGATGATGTCCGCGACTTCACTGGAGGAGGGCAGCGAGGGCGACCGTGGTTAGCATGCAAGGTTGAACATGATGACGGCACTGATGGACGTGGGAAAGTGAGGCTTGAGAAGTGAGAAAGTACGGCTTGAGTTCGCGGCAGCAGGCGCGGCAGGATAGCGATCGTGGACATTCGTTGTAGAACGTTGTTGCGGACGGTCGATTTAGTGCGCTGAGCCGTCGTGCTGCTGCGCCAGTGATCAGCTTGCGTCGTGTCAAGTGGAAACAGGGCGATGGGGGCAGCGTGAGACATTTCCGCGAGCGACCTCCGGAAAGCGTTGCCGAGCTGACGCATGTGCGGCGTCAGGGCGTAAGAACAGCGACGTACCGATACCGGTAGTGGAGCGTGTTGCTCATTGAACAGTCGCTGGTGATGCCGGGGTGTGCCATCGCGAAGTACGTGGAGGCCTGAAGAAGAGTGCGGGACCACGGCGTACCGCGACCGGTACGGGGCGTTGAAGCCGAAGAGTGCCGGGTCAGAAGAAGCGAGCGTAGCCTCCGATTACGAGCCCCGGCGGAGAGACGTGCTCGGTGACTCACGATAGGTGGGCCCTAGCGCCATCGTCTGCTGTCTTGAGCAGGTGAGCGGATGTTGCTGCCCGTCATTGCTGCCCGTTGCTGCCATAATAGCCGTCGTTGTGAAATTTGGGATGGTATGAAGCCGAATTACGCCGAACATGGTGGTCGTTGTTCGGGTCACCAAATGTAGAGGAGGTGTTGTTCCTCTACATGAGTCCCGACCGGCAATGATGGTATGCCACGGAGAGGCGATGACGGTGGCCTATCTCCATGGCCGCGCCGGTGGAACTGAGGCAGGTGCTCCAGGCGCGTGGCCATCTTTGTCTTTGTCCACCGGCCGCTACAGTTGCATCATTCTACCAATGTATTCGTCTGTAGATAGAAAACTGTCGGTGCCTTGCGCTGGCGCCTATGCTCAACTTTTTACTTGTCGTGCGCAAGGCCAACAATTTTCATGCCTCTTAACTTCCGCTTATCAAAATGCTCTCCGGGACATAAATACTAGGGGTATAGTTGCATCACTCTACCAATGTATTCGTTTGTAGATAGAAAACTGTCTGTGTCTTGCGCTGGCGCGTTTGCCCAAATTTTTACTTGTCGTGCGCAAAGCCAGCAATTTTCATGCCTGTTAACTTCCGCTTATCAAAATGCTCTCCGGGATATAAATACTAGGGGTATAGTTGCATCATTCTACCAATATATTCGTTTGTAGATAGAAAACTGTCGGTGTCTTGCGCTGGCGCGTTTTCTGAAATTTTTACTTGTCGTGCGCAAGGCCAGCAATTTTCATGCCTCTTAACTTCCACTTATCAAAATGCTCTCCGGGATATAAATACTAGGGGTATAGTTGCATCATTCTACCAAAGTATCGTTTGTAGATAGAAAACTGTCGGTGTCTTGCGCTGGAGCGTTTGCCCAAATTTTTACTTGTCGTGCGCAAGGCCAGCAATTTTCATGCTTCTTGACTTCCACTTATCAAAATGCTCTCCGGGATATAAATACTAGGGGTATAGTTGCATCATTCTACCAATGTATTCGTTTGTAGATAGAAAACTGTCGGTGTCTTGCGCTGGAGCGTTTGCCCAAATTTTTACTTGTCGTGCGCAAGGCCAGCAATTTTCATGCCTCTTAACTTCCACTTATCAAAATGCTCTCCGTTATATAAATACTAGGGGCATATTTGCATCATTCTACCAATGTATTCGTTTGTAGATAGAAAACTGTCGGTGTCTTGTGCTGGCGCGTTTGCCCAAATTTTTACTTGTCGTGCGCAAGGCCAGCAATTTTCATGCCTCTTAACTTCCACTTTTCAAAATGCTCTCCGTTATATAAATACTAGGGGCATAGTTGCATCATTCTACCAATGTATTCGTTTGTAGATAGAAAACTGTCCGTGTCTTGCGCTGGCGCGTTTGCCCAAATTTTTACTTGTCGTGCGCAAGGCCAGCAATTTTCATGCCTCTTAACTTCCACTTATCAAAATGCTCTCCGGGATGTAAATACTAGGGGTATAGTTGCGTCACTCTATCAATGTATTCGTTTGTAGATAGAAAACTGTCTGTGCCTTGCGCTCGCGCGTTTGCCTAAATTTTTACTTGTCGTGCGCAAGGCCAGCAATTTTCATGCCTCTTAACTTCCGCTTATCAAAATGCTCACCGGGATATAAATACTCGGGGTATAGTTGCATCACTCTACCAATGTATTCGTTTGTAGATAGAAAACTGTCTGTGTCTTGCGCTGGCGCGTTTGCCGAAATTTTTACTTGTCGTGCACAAGGCCAGCAATTTCCATGCCTGTTAACTTCCGCTTATCAAAATGCTCTCCCGGATATAAATACTAGGGGTATAGTTGTGTAGAGGAGGTGTTGTTCCTCTACATGAGTCCCGACCGGCAATGATGGTATGCCACGGAGAGGCGATGACGGTGGCCTATCTCCATGGCCGCGCCGGTGGAACTGAGGCAGGTGCTCCAGGCGCGTGGCCATCTTTGTCTTTGTCCACCGGCCGCTACATCACTCCCCCCCTCAGACGCGGAGCGGTGATAAAGCAGATGATGTCCGCGACTTCACTGGAGGAGGGCAGCGAGGGCGACCGTGGTTAGCATGCAAGGTTGAACATGATGACGGCACTGATGGACGTGGGAAAGTGAGGCTTGAGAAGTGAGAAAGTACGGCTTGAGTTCGCGGCAGCAGGCGCGGCAGGATAGCGATCGTGGACATTCGTTGTAGAACGTTGTTGCGGACGGTCGATTTAGTGCGCTGAGCCGTCGTGCTGCTGCGCCAGTGATCAGCTTGCGTCGTGTCAAGTGGAAACAGGGCGATGGGGGCAGCGTGAGACATTTCCGCGAGCGACCTCCGGAAAGCGTTGCCGAGCTGACGCATGTGCGGCGTCAGGGCGTAAGAACAGCGACGTACCGATACCGGTAGTGGAGCGTGTTGCTCATTGAACAGTCGCTGGTGATGCCGGGGTGTGCCATCGCGAAGTACGTGGAGGCCTGAAGAAGAGTGCGGGACCACGGCGTACCGCGACCGGTACGGGGCGTTGAAGCCGAAGAGTGCCGGGTCAGAAGAAGCGAGCGTAGCCTCCGATTACGAGCCCCGGCGGAGAGACGTGCTCGGTGACTCACGATAGGTGGGCCCTAGCGCCATCGTCTGCTGTCTTGAGCAGGTGAGCGGATGTTGCTGCCCGTCATTGCTGCCCGTTGCTGCCATAATAGCCGTCGTTGTGAAATTTGGGATGGTATGAAGCCGAATTACGCCGAACATGGTGGTCGTTGTTCGGGTCACCAAATGTAGAGGAGGTGTTGTTCCTCTACATGAGTCCCGACCGGCAATGATGGTATGCCACGGAGAGGCGATGACGGTGGCCTATCTCCATGGCCGCGCCGGTGGAACTGAGGCAGGTGCTCCAGGCGCGTGGCCATCTTTGTCTTTGTCCACCGGCCGCTACCATCATTCTACCAACAACAACAACAAATAAGTTAATGACAATGAATGGGGAAATTCGCCACTTGAGGTGCGGCCCACTACCCCAAGGCACAATGGGGCAGGATGTGATGTGTCCTGATGATGAGGTGATGAACGATGCTAAATAGGGATAGTCACTGGAGTCAGTATGACATCAGAACGGTAGGCAAAACCACAGCACACAAAAATACTACACACACAGCACACAGGTACGCAGGCAGATCATAGGGTAGACAGGAGACCAGTGTCCCGCAGAAAAATCTTGAAATACTCAAGAACTTGACGATGGTCAGTCTGGTTAGACCCAGGGCCGAGAATGGTTGCCAATGTGAGTGGTGCGGCCGTGATCGACTGCAGGCGACACTGTAGAGCTGCTCTTTGGGAGGTGTATAGATGGCAGTCGAGGAGCACATGCTTGGTGTCCGCCAAAACAGCACAACGAGAGCAGAGCATCGAGTCAGAGCGGCCGATCAGATGCTTGAAATGGGGGGTGAATGCAACCCCAAGACGAAGCCTGTGTATCAGCGACGCAAAATGGCGAGGCACACGGGAAGGCATGGTGAAGCCAAAGTCAGGGTCCACTTCACGCATCAGAACTCTTGATGGAACGTCTCGAAACCATTGCGCATGTGCGAGAGGCCTCACCACATCATTTAGGAAGGTTCGCCTGTCGCCTTTGGGGAGGGTAATCCGCACGCTTGATCGGGAATGATACGCAGCTGCTGCAGCCTCGTCAGCCTCTTCATTGCCGCGGATGCCGCAGTGGGCAGGAACCCACTGGAAGTAGATAGAGTGCCCAATGTATTCGTCTGTAGATAGAAAACTGTCGGTGCCTTGCGCTGGCGCCTATGCTCAACTTTTTACTTGTCGTGCGCAAGGCCAACAATTTTCATGCCTCTTAACTTCCGCTTATCAAAATGCTCTCCGGGATATAAATACTAGGGGTATAGTTGCATCACTCTACCAATGTATTCGTTTGTAGATAGAAAACTGTCTGTGTCTTGCGCTGGCGCGTTTGCCCAAATTTTTACTTGTCGTGCGCAAAGCCAGCAATTTTCATGCCTGTTAACTTCCGCTTATCAAAATGCTCTCCGGGATATAAATACTAGGGGTATAGTTGCATCATTCTACCAATGTATTCGTTTGTAGATAGAAAACTGTCGGTGTCTTGCGCTGGCGCGTTTTCTGAAATTTTTACTTGTCGTGCGCAAGGCCAGCAATTTTCATGCCTCTTAACTTCCACTTATCAAAATGCTCTCCGGGATATAAATACTAGGGGTACAGTTGCGTCACTCTACCAATGTATTCGTTTGTAGATAGAAAACTGTCTGTGCCTTGCGCTCGCGCGTTTGCCTAAATTTTTACTTGTCGTGCGCAAGGCCAGCAATTTTCATGCCTCTTAACTTCCACTTATCAAAATGCTCTCCGGGATATAAATACTAGGGGTATAGTTGCATCATTCTACCAATGTATTCGTTTGTAGATAGAAAACTGTCGGTGTCTTGTGCTGGCGCGTTTGCCCAAATTTTTACTTGTCGTGCGCAAGGCCAGCAATTTTCATGCCTCTTAACTTCCACTTATCAAAATGCTCTCCGTTATATAAATACTAGGGGCATATTTGCATCATTCTACCAATGTATTCGTTTGTAGATAGAAAACTGTCGGTGTCTTGTGCTGGCGCGTTTGCCCAAATTTTTACTTGTCGTGCGCAAGGCCAGCAATTTTCATGCCTCTTAACTTCCACTTTTCAAAATGCTCTCCGTTATATAAATACTAGGGGCATAGTTGCATCATTCTACCAATGTATTCGTTTGTAGATAGAAAACTGTCCGTGTCTTGCGCTGGCGCGTTTGCCCAAATTTTTACTTGTCGTGCGCAAGGCCAGCAATTTTCATGCCTCTTAACTTCCACTTATCAAAATGCTCTCCGGGATATAAATACTAGGGGTATAGTTGCATCATTCTACCAATGTATTCGTTTGTAGATAGAAAACTGTCGGTGTCTTGCGCTGGCGCGTTTTCCGAAATTTTTACTTGTCGTGCGCAAGGCCAGCAATTTTCATGCCTCTTAACTTCCACTTATCAAAATGCTCTCCGGGATATAAATACTAGGGGTATAGTTGCATCATTCTACCAAAGTATCGTTTGTAGATAGAAAACTGTCGGTGTCTTGCGCTGGAGCGTTTGCCCAAATTTTTACTTGTCGTGCGCAAGGCCAGCAATTTTGATGCTTCTTAACTTCCACTTATCAAAATGCTCTCCGGGATATAAATACTAGGGGTATAGTTGCATCATTCTACCAATGTATTCGTTTGTAGATAGAAAACTGTCGGTGTCTTGTGCTGGCGCGTTTGCCCAAATTTTTACTTGTCGTGCGCAAGGCCAGCAATTTTCATGCCTCTTAACTTCCACTTATCAAAATGCTCTCCGTTATATAAATACTAGGGGCATATTTGCATCATTCTACCAATGTATTCGTTTGTAGATAGAAAACTGTCGGTGTCTTGTGCTGGCGCGTTTGCCCAAATTTTTACTTGTCGTGCGCAAGGCCAGCAATTTTCATGCCTCTTAACTTCCACTTTTCAAAATGCTCTCCGTTATATAAATACTAGGGGCATAGTTGCATCATTCTACCAATGTATTCGTTTGTAGATAGAAAACTGTCCGTGTCTTGCGCTGGCGCGTTTGCCCAAATTTTTACTTGTCGTGCGCAAGGCCAGCAATTTTCATGCCTCTTAACTTCCACTTATCAAAATGCTCTCCGGGATATAAATACTAGGGGTATAGTTGCATCATTCTACCAATGTATTCGTTTGTAGATAGAAAACTGTCGGTGTCTTGCGCTGGCGCGTTTTCCGAAATTTTTACTTGTCGTGCGCAAGGCCAGCAATTTTCATGCCTCTTAACTTCCACTTATCAAAATGCTCTCCGGGATATAAATACTAGGGGTATAGTTGCATCATTCTACCAAAGTATCGTTTGTAGATAGAAAACTGTCGGTGTCTTGCGCTGGAGCGTTTGCCCAAATTTTTACTTGTCGTGCGCAAGGCCAGCAATTTTCATGCTTCTTGACTTCCACTTATCAAAATGCTCTCCGGGATATAAATACTAGGGGTACAGTTGCATCATTCTACCAATGTATTCGTTTGTAGATAGAAAACTGTCGGTGTCTTGCGCTGGAGCGTTTGCCCAAATTTTTACTTGTCGTGCGCAAGGCCAGCAATTTTGATGCTTCTTAACTTCCACTTATCAAAATGCTCTCCGGGATATAAATACTAGGGGTATAGTTGCATCATTCTACCAATGTATTCGTTTGTAGATAGAAAACTGTCGGTGTCTTGTGCTGGCGCGTTTGCCCAAATTTTTACTTGTCGTGCGCAAGGCCAGCAATTTTCATGCCTCTTAACTTCCACTTATCAAAATGCTCTCCGTTATATAAATACTAGGGGCATATTTGCATCATTCTACCAATGTATTCGTTTGTAGATAGAAAACTGTCGGTGTCTTGTGCTGGCGCGTTTGCCCAAATTTTTACTTGTCGTGCGCAAGGCCAGCAATTTTCATGCCTCTTAACTTCCACTTTTCAAAATGCTCTCCGTTATATAAATACTAGGGGCATAGTTGCATCATTCTACCAATGTATTCGTTTGTAGATAGAAAACTGTCCGTGTCTTGCGCTGGCGCGTTTGCCCAAATTTTTACTTGTCGTGCGCAAGGCCAGCAATTTTCATGCCTCTTAACTTCCACTTATCAAAATGCTCTCCGGGATATAAATACTAGGGGTATAGTTGCATCATTCTACCAATGTATTCGTTTGTAGATAGAAAACTGTCGGTGTCTTGCGCTGGCGCGTTTTCCGAAATTTTTACTTGTCGTGCGCAAGGCCAGCAATTTTCATGCCTCTTAACTTCCACTTATCAAAATGCTCTCCGGGATATAAATACTAGGGGTATAGTTGCATCATTCTACCAAAGTATCGTTTGTAGATAGAAAACTGTCGGTGTCTTGCGCTGGAGCGTTTGCCCAAATTTTTACTTGTCGTGCGCAAGGCCAGCAATTTTCATGCTTCTTGACTTCCACTTATCAAAATGCTCTCCGGGATATAAATACTAGGGGTATAGTTGCATCATTCTACCAATGTATTCGTTTGTAGATAGAAAACTGTCGGTGTCTTGCGCTGGAGCGTTTGCCCAAATTTTTACTTGTCGTGCGCAAGGCCAGCAATTTTGATGCTTCTTAACTTCCACTTATCCACTTAAAATGCTCTCCGGGATATAAATACTAGGGGTATAGTTGCATCATTCTACCAATGTATTCGTTTGTAGATAGAAAACTGTCGGTGTCTTGTGCTGGCGCGTTTGCCCAAATTTTTACTTGTCGTGCGCAAGGCCAGCAATTTTCATGCCTCTTAACTTTCACTTATCAAAATGCTCTCCGTTATATAAATACTAGGGGTATATTTGCATCATTCTACCAATGTATTCGTTTGTAGATAGAAAACTGTCGGTGTCTTGCGCTGGAGCGTTTGCCCAAATTTTTACTTGTCGTGCGCAAGGCCAGCAATTTTCATGCTTCTTGACTTCCACTTATCAAAATGCTCTCCGGGATATAAATACTAGGGGTGTAGTTGCATCATTTTACCAATGTATTCGTTTGTAGATAGAAAACTGTCCGTGTCTTGCGCTGGCGCGTTTGCCCAAATTTTTACTTGTCGTGCGCAAGGCCAACAATTTTCATGCCTCTTAACTTCCGCTTATCAAAATGCCCTCCGGGATATAAATACTAGGGGTATAGTTGCATCATTCTACCAATGTATTCGTTTGTAGATAGAAAACTGTCGGTGTCTTGCGCTGGCGCGTTTGCCCAAATTTTTACTTGTCGTGCGCAAGGCCAGCAATTTTCATGCCTCTTAACTTCCACTTATCAAAATGCTCTCCGGGATATAAATACTAGGGGTATAGTTGCATCATTCTACCAATGTATTCGTTTGTAGATAGAAAACTGTCTGTGCCTTGCGCTGGCGCGTTTGCCTAAATTTTTACTTGTCGTGCGCACGGCCAGCAATTTTGATGCCTCTTAACTTCCACTTATCAAAATGCTCTCCGGGATATAAATACTAGGGGTATAGTTGCATCATTCTACCAATGTATTCGTTTGTAGATAGAAAACTGTCGGTGTCTTGCGCTGGCGCGTTTTCCGAAATTTTTACTTGTCGTGCGCAAGGCCAGCAATTTTCATGCCTCTTAACTTCCACTTATCAAAATGCTCTCCGGGATATAAATACTAGGGGTATAGTTGCATCATTCTACCAAAGTATCGTTTGTAGATAGAAAACTGTCGGTGTCTTGCGCTGGAGCGTTTGCCCAAATTTTTACTTGTCGTGCGCAAGGCCAGCAATTTTGATGCTTCTTAACTTCCACTTATCAAAATGCTCTCCGGGATATAAATACTAGGGGTATAGTTGCATCATTCTACCAATGTATTCGTTTGTAGATAGAAAACTGTCGGTGTCTTGTGCTGGCGCGTTTGCCCAAATTTTTACTTGTCGTGCGCAAGGCCAGCAATTTTCATGCCTCTTAACTTCCACTTATCAAAATGCTCTCCGTTATATAAATACTAGGGGCATATTTGCATCATTCTACCAATGTATTCGTTTGTAGATAGAAAACTGTCGGTGTCTTGTGCTGGCGCGTTTGCCCAAATTTTTACTTGTCGTGCGCAAGGCCAGCAATTTTCATGCCTCTTAACTTCCACTTTTCAAAATGCTCTCCGTTATATAAATACTAGGGGCATAGTTGCATCATTCTACCAATGTATTCGTTTGTAGATAGAAAACTGTCCGTGTCTTGCGCTGGCGCGTTTGCCCAAATTTTTACTTGTCGTGCGCAAGGCCAGCAATTTTCATGCCTCTTAACTTCCACTTATCAAAATGCTCTCCGGGATATAAATACTAGGGGTATAGTTGCATCATTCTACCAATGTATTCGTTTGTAGATAGAAAACTGTCGGTGTCTTGCGCTGGCGCGTTTTCCGAAATTTTTACTTGTCGTGCGCAAGGCCAGCAATTTTCATGCCTCTTAACTTCCACTTATCAAAATGCTCTCCGGGATATAAATACTAGGGGTATAGTTGCATCATTCTACCAAAGTATCGTTTGTAGATAGAAAACTGTCGGTGTCTTGCGCTGGAGCGTTTGCCCAAATTTTTACTTGTCGTGCGCAAGGCCAGCAATTTTCATGCTTCTTGACTTCCACTTATCAAAATGCTCTCCGGGATATAAATACTAGGGGTACAGTTGCATCATTCTACCAATGTATTCGTTTGTAGATAGAAAACTGTCGGTGTCTTGCGCTGGAGCGTTTGCCCAAATTTTTACTTGTCGTGCGCAAGGCCAGCAATTTTGATGCTTCTTAACTTCCACTTATCAAAATGCTCTCCGGGATATAAATACTAGGGGTATAGTTGCATCATTCTACCAATGTATTCGTTTGTAGATAGAAAACTGTCGGTGTCTTGTGCTGGCGCGTTTGCCCAAATTTTTACTTGTCGTGCGCAAGGCCAGCAATTTTCATGCCTCTTAACTTCCACTTATCAAAATGCTCTCCGTTATATAAATACTAGGGGCATATTTGCATCATTCTACCAATGTATTCGTTTGTAGATAGAAAACTGTCGGTGTCTTGTGCTGGCGCGTTTGCCCAAATTTTTACTTGTCGTGCGCAAGGCCAGCAATTTTCATGCCTCTTAACTTCCACTTTTCAAAATGCTCTCCGTTATATAAATACTAGGGGCATAGTTGCATCATTCTACCAATGTATTCGTTTGTAGATAGAAAACTGTCCGTGTCTTGCGCTGGCGCGTTTGCCCAAATTTTTACTTGTCGTGCGCAAGGCCAGCAATTTTCATGCCTCTTAACTTCCACTTATCAAAATGCTCTCCGGGATATAAATACTAGGGGTATAGTTGCATCATTCTACCAATGTATTCGTTTGTAGATAGAAAACTGTCGGTGTCTTGCGCTGGCGCGTTTTCCGAAATTTTTACTTGTCGTGCGCAAGGCCAGCAATTTTCATGCCTCTTAACTTCCACTTATCAAAATGCTCTCCGGGATATAAATACTAGGGGTATAGTTGCATCATTCTACCAAAGTATCGTTTGTAGATAGAAAACTGTCGGTGTCTTGCGCTGGAGCGTTTGCCCAAATTTTTACTTGTCGTGCGCAAGGCCAGCAATTTTCATGCTTCTTGACTTCCACTTATCAAAATGCTCTCCGGGATATAAATACTAGGGGTATAGTTGCATCATTCTACCAATGTATTCGTTTGTAGATAGAAAACTGTCGGTGTCTTGCGCTGGAGCGTTTGCCCAAATTTTTACTTGTCGTGCGCAAGGCCAGCAATTTTGATGCTTCTTAACTTCCACTTATCCACTTAAAATGCTCTCCGGGATATAAATACTAGGGGTATAGTTGCATCATTCTACCAATGTATTCGTTTGTAGATAGAAAACTGTCGGTGTCTTGTGCTGGCGCGTTTGCCCAAATTTTTACTTGTCGTGCGCAAGGCCAGCAATTTTCATGCCTCTTAACTTTCACTTATCAAAATGCTCTCCGTTATATAAATACTAGGGGTATATTTGCATCATTCTACCAATGTATTCGTTTGTAGATAGAAAACTGTCGGTGTCTTGCGCTGGAGCGTTTGCCCAAATTTTTACTTGTCGTGCGCAAGGCCAGCAATTTTCATGCTTCTTGACTTCCACTTATCAAAATGCTCTCCGGGATATAAATACTAGGGGTGTAGTTGCATCATTTTACCAATGTATTCGTTTGTAGATAGAAAACTGTCCGTGTCTTGCGCTGGCGCGTTTGCCCAAATTTTTACTTGTCGTGCGCAAGGCCAACAATTTTCATGCCTCTTAACTTCCGCTTATCAAAATGCCCTCCGGGATATAAATACTAGGGGTATAGTTGCATCATTCTACCAATGTATTCGTTTGTAGATAGAAAACTGTCGGTGTCTTGCGCTGGCGCGTTTGCCCAAATTTTTACTTGTCGTGCGCAAGGCCAGCAATTTTCATGCCTCTTAACTTCCACTTATCAAAATGCTCTCCGGGATATAAATACTAGGGGTATAGTTGCATCATTCTACCAATGTATTCGTTTGTAGATAGAAAACTGTCTGTGCCTTGCGCTGGCGCGTTTGCCTAAATTTTTACTTGTCGTGCGCACGGCCAGCAATTTTGATGCCTCTTAACTTCCACTTATCAAAATGCTCTCCGGGATATAAATACTAGGGGTATAGTTGCATCATTTTACCAATGTATTCGTTTGTAGATAGAAAACTGTCCGTGTCTTGCGCTGGCGCGTTTGCCCAAATTTTTACTTGTCGTGCGCAAGGCCAGCAATTTTCATGCCTCTTAACTTCCACTTATCAAAATGCTCTCCGGGATATAAATACTAGGGGTATAGTTGCATCATTCTACCAATGTATTCGTTTGTAGATAGAAAACTGTCTGTGCCTTGCGCTGGCGCGTTTGCCTAAATTTTTACTTGTCGTGCGCACGGCCAGCAATTTTGATGCCTCTTAACTTCCACTTATCAAAATGCTCTCCGGGATATAAATACTAGGGGTATAGTTGCATCATTCTACCAATGTATTCGTTTGTAGATAGAAAACTGTCGGTGTCTTGCGCTGGCGCGTTTGCCCAAATTTTTACTTGTCGTGCGCAAGGCCAGCAATTTTCATGCCTCTTAACTTCCACTTATCAAAATGCTCTCCGGGATATAAATACTAGGGGTATAGTTGCATCACTCTACCAATATATTCGTTTGTAGATAGAAAACTGTCTGTGCCTTGCGCTGGCGCGTTTGCCTAAATTTTTACTTGTGCGCACGGCCAGCAATTTTCATGCCTCTTAACTTCCACTTATCAAAATGCTCTCCGGGATATAAATACTAGGGGTATAGTTGCATCATTTTACCAATGTATTCGTTTGTAGATAGAAAACTGTCCGTGTCTTGCGCTGGCGCGTTTGCCCAAATTTTTACTTGTCGTGCGCATGGCCAGCAATTTTCATTCCTCTTAACTTCCACTTATTAAAATGCTCTCCGGGATATAAATACTAGAGGTATATTGCATCTTTATACCAAAGTATTCGTTTCTAGATAGAAAACTGTTGGTTCCTTGAGCTGGCGCGTATTCCCAAATTCTTACTTGCCTTTGCAAGGTCATTAAAAAATGAGAAAATGGCTAGGAAGCAAGCGAGCTGATGAAGACTAGGGAACACGAAAGGATAGACACAACACGAAGTCTCATTTTTGAGACTTCGTCTTGTGTCTGTCCCTTCGTGTTCCCTAGTCTCGGGGTTTTTACGCAAGGTCATTATGCAAGGTCATTAACTTTCATGCCTCTTAACTCGTAAATGCTTCCGCTTATTAAAATGCTCACCGGGATATAAATACTGGATGCATAGTTGCATCATTCTACCGAAGTATCTTCTTCTAGGTAGATAACTGTCGGTTCCCTGCGCTCGTGTGTTTTCACCCATTTTCCCATAGAGCACTTGCATTTCACGTCTACGTCCGTTTAACGAAGGAAATTATTCGTAGACGGTTTATAGTGCGTAAATATATTTATTTTACAACATATTCAGAAACCCCAGAGAACATTGCAATTTATGGAAGTAAGTTATTGAGGAAAAAGCGTTCAAAATGCACGGCGCCTACCGGCTGTGTAGGGATAGGCTTCTCCCAACACACGGGTGCCGTAGGTGAAGCACGCTTTAGGTTCTGTCCCTAATTCTTGGGAATGCGTAGCCTTTCATTCAACTTCACATCACATCCAGATCACAGCCCTTCATTCAACTTCCATATCAAGTGACCTCACATCCCGTCATTGAACTTCACATCATTCTCCATGATGTTATGGTTAAGGTCGCTGAAGGCCATGAAGGTCGTGAATGAATTCGCCGTCCTATGTCTGCTTGGCGTTCGCCCCAAAGTGAAAAGGCATCGGTAAATTCGTCGACGTACACAACAGTGAGAGTTTTTGCAAGGCAGCTTCTTATCTTTTTGTACACCGTTGCAGAGCCGCCGCATTTTCCTCGAATTTCATATCTTAATGCACTTGCAAGGATTAAACGACGGAAAACTCTGAATTCTTGCAACACAATTGACTCAGAAGCACAGCCTGCAAATTGCAAAAATCGACTCCTGAAGCGTAGGTATAAGATATGCAGACCCAATGTTGCAACTATTCATTTAGTATATTAATTTAAATTTAGTAATTTTAAGGCATAATAAGGCATAAATCCCTTAATGCGCTGCCAGAGGGTCGATGAAACTTTTCATCGCGATGAGGAGAATAAAACGACTGACGTCCGTCTTGTCATATCTTTGGACATAGTTTATAGATCCATATGCAATGAGCGTGTTAAACATTGTTTCGCTGTTGGAAAGGAAACATAGTAAAACTGTTTTCGCAGGACATCTTGGACACCCGGATTGCACAGCATGGAGATGAAAGGGGACCTCACCCAACCAATGCTGAACGTCGCTGTGGAGATCTACAAACGGCAACCAAGCCGCAACGTTTTTTTTTCACCCTTCAGTATCGTAGCTGCACTGTCTATGATTCTACCGGGAACACGAGGCGACACAGCCAAGCAGATCGCCGCTACACTGCACATACAAGAAGACACTCACAAGGCTTTCTCGCAGCTTCTGAAATCCTTGCAGAGATATGCGCGCGATATCACACTAAAGATTGCCACTCGCATCTACGCTCTTGAGAGCTTAAAGCCGTTGGATGATTTTTGCGCTTTCCTCAAGGACTGTTACTCCACTTCTATAGAGTCTGTGGACTTTGGTGACGACGCTGTTCGTCGTGAGATCAATGCCTGGGTTGAACAGGTCACCAACGGCAAGATTAAAGACCTCCTGCTTCCAGGTGCAGTGAGTTGCTCTACCGTGCTTATCCTCGTGAACGCCGTGTACTTCAAAGGTGCCTGGCGAAAAAGCTTCGAAGAATGCGATACCACATCAATGGATTTTCACACAACGTCTTCCACTACAAAGGTGGTGAAAATGATGTTCCGGAATGGATGCTTCAAGATGGCATATAACAAGGAACTGAAGGCCAATGCTTTGCAACTACCGTACAGCGGAAACGCGGCTTTCATGATCGTTCTGCTGCCGGACAACATCGATGGCTTGAAATTCCTCCAAGAACGCGTAACGCCCCAAAATCTATCGTTCACGCTACGCGTGATGAAAATGAAAGAAGATGTGGACTTGTATTTACCCAAGTTCAAAGTGGAGCAGACAATGGAGCTCAAGAAGGTACTTATGGACTTGGGTGTCAAAGACCTGTTCGAATGCTCGGCAGACCTGACAGGGATCACGGAGCGGAGTGGAGTCAGGTTCTCTGACGTCGTGCACAAGGCATTTGTTGATGTCAACGAAGAAGGCACTGAAGCAGCAGCGGCTACGTCCATGGTGATGACCGACAGCTTGCCGATTGCCGGAGATGAACCGAAGGTCTTTAAGGTGGACCATCCTTTCATGTTTTTGATTATGGCAGGAGATGTGGTCCTTTTCGTCGGTTCCCTGAGCGACCCGGAATAGATGGCAGTGATGTGACAGCAAGAGTAGTATGCGTTAGCGCAGTAATAGATTTATTGCGATTTCGCCCACGGCAACGGGTCCTCAGCAGTGGCCGCTTGCACAATATAGATCACTCCCGCGACGCCCACGTATACGGGCCGATTCTCCCTCCGTACCCCCTCCCACGCGCACCATCATACAAAAAATAGACATACACAGTTGTACGTTCGATATTTTTTATTATAGTAATGGAACTGAATTCACACATGCAAGTATCTTTTCCCAATTCACACAGATAGGTATAGCAACATGTTGCTACAAGTGATAGCGAGCATTAATTACATACAATCATAGCGAGCAAAATCATAGCATATCATAAACGTTTCTTTTTGCTATCAATATGATTATATCAACTGATATCAGAAGAACAAAATCAAAGCGAACCATAATTATTCTTCCTGGCGTATCATAAACGTGTCTTACACACGCTAATTTTGTACTATGTTAATGTCTCAGGATCTGTAACGAAAGACAGCAATAATTATTTCTATCTTGGACATTTCTTACACCCACTACAAATTTTCAATCGAAATGTGAGGGTGACAGAATCATACCGATCGATATAATTATATGGGGTGTTATAATTTATAAGTTATAACACACCATAACTATTAATCAAAATCAGAATCAAAGTAGGAAAGCACTAATTTCACAACACTCACCTGAAATCAGAAAGACAGAACCAAAGGGAACAATACTTGAATTCACACAAAACCAACTGCAGCGTTCGATTAAAACAGTGCTCAGTGGCGCACGTATCCCCCTTACGCCATCCGCAGCCACATGGGCGAAGAAGCAACTTAAAGAAACGCCGCCTCTATGCACATGCTTGCAAAGCGTTTCATCCTATATCCGCATGCGTTGGACACAGTTTTTAAAGAAAGGAGAGATTGTTAACAAATAGAACGACTTTAAAATTTTATACTAATGTGACCACCATTCTGTGCACTAAGGTCGGAGTATGCTCAACCTTCTTTATGCTCAACCAATATTGTTTTTTGAAATTGGCGGTCGTCGAAGTACTGTTTCAATTCGTCGAAGTACGAATTTCATCTGTTCATGTTCCCAGGCACCCTGAGGCTTGTGCTTGTCCATTTGTACATCCCAGCCTCAGAACTATTACTTTCCATAATACTGTTTGTTACAGATTTGAAAATATTTTATTAATGACAATGGTGCTGGGAAGAATGCCAATCACACTTGTAAAAAGAAAGTTTTTCGATTGGTGCACCCGTTCGTGAATTATTTAGCCCGGAGATTTAACTGAGACACCCTGGGATGGGGCCCTTCAAAGCCACCATGCGTTGCTTTTTTCACACACCCTGTGTTAATTACTGTAAATGGAATAAATAAATAAAGTGTGCTCTCTGATGGACTCTTTAAATTTCTTACGATTGTGTCCTTTAAAGGCTTTACAGACAGCTACATCCATGATGGGCATTCTGACTATAAGCAAGGGAGGCACCTGCTGGACCGAAACCCAGCACACGCCATGAAAGGCGTTTCTACGACCTCACCCCAGAGTTTGTAAGACATGTCTCACGTAAGGCAGCAAACGTGAGAAGCGTTTTTCGTGGAACGTTGCACCAGTTGTGTGGGCGCAGTGTACGTTCTGCGCTTGTCGTAAGAGTGATATTAAACGGTAGCTTTCGCTTGTCCCATCCTACAGTTGGCAATACGATTAAACCGCGTGTAAATAAATAAGTTGCTCCTACCGTTTAATATCACTCTTTGATTTACTCACCACCGGCAACTTGACATCGCCTATTTTTTCGCATTCGTATCTTCTTGTAATAAGACTGCAGAGCATGCGTTTCCTCACTGCCTTGTGCCCAATACGTCGTGGCACACAGTTGAGGTACCATTCGGCGTCCCCAGGATTCGCTGGAGTGCCATTCAATTGCTCTTCCAGCCTCCCGTCCCGCATGGCGATAGGAAACAGTTCCTTATTCTGGTAGTCGAGATCAATTACCAGATGTGGATCGCTCGCTGCACTCCAGTACAGCATGGTCGCATCCACAGTGTAGCCGGAGTGCTAAATGTTGTACGAGCAGGGGTTCGCCGAGCCCTTCGCAGAGAAAAAGGAAGCAGTGTTGGGGCAAGGGGATGAAACTCGCGAGTTCCTTTGCGGACTAAAGTGAGGCGCTGCGAGCCTTTCGCGTCATCAAACGACATGAAACGTCAAAATTTTTACGTCGAAGCGCGAGTTCTCTATCGAGAGCATCCCATTGGCTCCTGCAGCCGCTCCCCTGGTATCCGAGCGCTCATTGGTCAGTTTGAAATTATAACCTTTTCGTGGCACGGGAAAGCGGGCACCGCCCTGTCTGGGGTGCCGGAGCAGCTCGCCGTAAAGTTTCGAAATATGGTGCAGCAGGGACGCCAGCAAAGCATCTTTGCCGGTACCGCTTTGGATGGCTTTTAGTGCCCGTCGATACCGACTCTGCAAAACTCGAATCCTCTTGGATACTTCTGCAAGTAAATTCAGTGATAGATAAGTGGAAGGCGCAGGTCTACTTCGCTTGCTTGGCGCGACAACGATTCAAGAAGGATCAATACTGTGTTTTTCCACTCGATAAGTCAATTCCTTATAAGCAGGTAAGTAAGGTAATAAGGTAAGGTAATTAAGGTAAGGTAATTAAGGTAAGGTAATAAGGTAAGGTAACTAAGGTAAGTAAGGTAAGGTAATAAGTAAGCAGGTAAGTAAGTAAGGTAATTCCAAATAAGCAGGTAAGTAAGTAAGGTAATTCCAAATAAGCAGGTAAGTCAATTCCTATTCCATTCTGCCGCTTAGCGTAGCATAGCATAGCACCGCACCTGTGGCATATACGCAACATTTCGGCCGGTAGAATTTTTAGTTTTCACGTTTTCTGATCCCTGTTCTGGTCTTTCTTGCTCAGGTATCAACTAGGTACTGTTCAACTCATATCTGCTTCAGAAAAGCATCGGCATGGACGCAATAGAATGGATATGCCACTCTGAGAGGTTGGAACATCATATCTTTTTGCTTAGCAGCTGCACAGGTTCCTTTGTGACGGGTCAGCCTTGACATGTGACACTACACTAGCAGCAAAGGGACATGGACATGTTTCCTGTCATGCTGGATTTGTGAATGTGTGTGCCTGTGCAGTGAATTTACTGATCTACTGTGAAATCTTCCACGTGACACATGAGCTAACAGTGAATGTGAAGTTGCTTCGGCATATTACTCGAACTTCAAAAACAATGTTCATGTCAAGTTCATGTTTGGCGCAGATACAGAAGACTGCATATGTGTGATTTGGAAATACCAATCCCAAAAAATAAAGCACCTTATGCAACAGAAAGAGCCAACGCTTCTGCGTTTTATTTATTTCACTGGATGCGAACGAAAATCCAGAACCGCCAAAGCGGGGAGAGAACAGAGGGGAAAGGGAAAAAGAACGCCTTGGCAGCGTCGCTTTACGTCACCCAGGGAGACAAAATAAAACAAAGCAAAAAGCTACTCTACCGAGGCCCAACGATTGGCCCGACGTCAGAGGTCACGTTAGTTTTTCGCAACAATAGAAATATACTACACGTTCATTCCCCTGGTTGGGGCCTGTGCACTTCGCAAGGCAGTGGTAGATGTCTTCGGTCCTCTTTGAAGATGACAGAGGTACTTCACTGTTATTAGGTGGCCATGTAGATTTGCCGTTGTCACGTACGCAACATTCTGCGAATCTTCGATCGTTTATTGGTGACGTCCAGCATGGATATTAATCTTTGACCTGCAGTGATCTGCCCTATAGTTGGTATCTACGTAGTCCTAATCTAGTCCGTGTGAAACGTTAGAGGGAACCAGTCTGTATGACTACTCTTGCACTCCTCTGAAAATACATGTGGACAATGAAAGAATCCCGGTGTGAAGGGGCCACTCTGCAGGGTTCTTTAGAGATGTCTGTAAACATGTAGTCGTACCTCGTTAATATGGACAATTTCGTCCCCGACCCGATTTCGTCCCCAAAATCGTCCATAAGGCTAATCGTCCATATTATAGAATACCAAGGAAATAAGAAAACCAAGATAAGTGTTTATTGAAAAAGTTCCCGACTTAGTGCCTGCTTGGAGATATACTTGGTTGCAAATCGATTTACGCTTAGCAAACCGTCGGCAACACGTAGAGGCTGCTACTCATCACCATTGTCCTCAAAGAATTGAAGAACTGTTTGAGCCACATCAGGTGACCGCTGGCTTGGCGTTGCTCAAGTCGTCGACTCCAGAGCCTGACAAGGGTAGTAAGCACTGACCACTACCTGCCCACAACACACAGTGGTCCGGACAGCACTAAATTAGCAACTAGAGCTAATTAGGACACGCCACAGTAATCAGCACCCTCCAGTGAGTGACCAAACTAATTAGGGAGCATCTAACTCGTGTCCAGACCACTCTGTGTGTTGTGGGCAACTAGTGGTCATAAAAAAGGAAGAAATAGATAGAAAAAATGGAGAGAAACAATTTATTTGAAAATCAATGATGCCGGGGCGAAGAAATCGCTCTGGAACGGCCGAGTGACCAGCGACTGCCATGTCACTTGTTGACGGCTGGTAGTTGCAGAGATTGACGACAAGTGGCTACCTAGTTGCGAGGCATCACACCAGATGGCGCCACCGTCATGGCTCTATGCATGAAAGACAGAGAACAACAAAATACTAGCAGTAGGTAAAAATTGCAACAAGAAAGACACTGCTAAACTAGTCTAAACATGCGAGAGCGCTTACGAAATATTTGGAAAAAGGTCTAACCGCTACGGCAAATGCTAAACATTCAACAGCGCGGAGAAAAGGCTTAAGATGAGCACTTAGCCCTAATCGCAGCCTCACCGCATATCTCTACAAAACTCGAGGGCTAACACAAGATGAAAACAGTAACAAAATACTAGGAAGGCACTGCTAAACAATTCCAGACATGCGACAGCATGGAGAAAACACATTGGGAGAAAAGGAGAAGACTAGCGATTAGGCCTAACCGCAGCGTCACCGCACAACAGCTAACACAAGATGACAACCATAATATGGTAAGAGCAGGGTAAACGATGAACACTGCTAAACATGCGACAGCCTGCAGAAAAGGCTTAAGACGTACAATGCTATGAAACTCAACGGTGTGGTAGTCGCTGCTATAGAAGGCCAGTCGTGCAGGGGGAAAAGGCTTAACACCAGCGCGGTAAAAATGCGCAAACGTCAGGAAAAACCGCTAAGGCAAATAACTCACCTTTCCCCCGCGGCGACGGAGTGTCCGCTTCCGTTGACAGCCAGGCCTCAACTGACACGGCGCAGCGACGGCGGAGTGAACAACCGCACATCTCTCCACGAGAGCCAACGCTTGACTGACGCGAGCGTCGCTCTACAAGTGATACGCTTGCGCTCCTAGCGCCCTCTGTGCCGCCGCTGCCGGCCGGTAGCCAGCGATCATCCCCTCGTGGGCACGCCACGCTCCCTGCAGCGCCAAGTTTTGGTTTCGCCCTCTCCTTTCTCTGTGTGTGCTCCTAGCGGCAACGGATTGCTCCTCTGTTTCAGTTAAGTCCTCATTTCTTTACGCATGTTTATTTGAAAATGAGCGCACACTGACCTCGAGTACTCATTTTGACCAATACGTGAAAATGCTCAGCTATCACGCTTCACAAACTTGTCCCCGTATCCACGCTTCTTGGGAAGAAGTGGAGAATGAATGTTTCAACAAGGAGTGTCCCTGGAATGAGTGCATCATCACTGCTTTTCGCCACGTCATAGACATGGTAGGCTTTGGCAATATAGGAGAGGTCTCTCCGGGACCGTTTCAGGAGATGGTGTGTTGGATCTACGCCCGTCACAAGAACGTCTGTATAACGGCTGGATGGACCCTTGGGACCGATGAGCGAATATGTGAGCTCTACCAAGACCGAATTCAACTACATCTCTGCAGACATCGTGGACCTTCGTGCTCTTGCCAATGCTCATATTAAGCATGCACTGTGGAAGCAGCATCATTTGCAAGCAGTCTACATCGTGAACTTTGTCACTGATTTATTGAAACACCGTTTGGTTATCGAAATGCAATACATTTAACAGCCTGAATAACTTGACAAGACTCTGTGTTTTTCTGTCTCATGGAAACATCTTTATTGAATCTAAACATACAAAGACGTTTCTTGAGTTAGTCTATAGACGCCTGCACCCTCCCTGACGTGTCTGATCTCACGAACAGAAGATTACGAGAACATCAGGCGTGCTAGAAAAGGTACCGGGAATCCACAGTGTCATCATTGTGCGGGCCGCGGCTCCAGCACTATGACGGAATAGTCAGTCTTTTTATACACCCATTCCGCTGTCACACTGCCACGATGACTCGTGCTTCTCCTGTCTGTGGGAGAGAGAGAGAGCATATCTGGACCAGAACTTTTCATTTGCATTCTCGATTATATGCGCGTGCACGAAGGATTCGCTCTTTGTTCCTCGGCCACTCGATCCCCGGCGACGTTCTCGGGCTCACTTCCGGGTTTTCCGATGCTGCACAAAGGCAGAGTACCACCACAATGCGATACGCGTCAAAACACCTGCAAAGCTTTCCGTATTCACAGCTTCTGTAAGGGAAGGAGCGTAAGGCATCCACGAGAGAGCCCTTGTCGTCGTAGGGGACCAAGCTCTTCTTGAGTCTTGAAATGGTGTACATCGTTTGCCTTATATCCTGGACGGTGCCCTGCTTCTGAGAGACTGTCTTTTCATTGAACAGAGAACCTTGGTGCACTTCATGCAATATATGTTTCCTCACCACTTCTTTCTTAACTCCTTTCGCTCTTGTGATCTGTTTGTGGGTCCCAGTCAACGGAATGCTGTACATTTTGGCTTGAATGGCTACGACTTCTTGAATAACACAACCTCCTGTCTCATCTTTGAAGCATCCCATCTGGATCGCGTGCTCGTCATTGAAAAGCGATTGGTCCGGTGGATAGGACAGATATAACTCATCCTCAATTTTCATCAGCTCTTCTAGGCTTTCACACGTGAGAGCAAAAATTACACTGTCTATATCACTATACAGGGTGTTTCCTTTTATCTGGAACAAATTATCGTAAAAAGGGGAGTTGCCTTAGGGCGGTTCTACTTGTCTGATTGGTTTATTCGACTGGGCTGCTACTAGGAAACTAATATTTTGCTCAATTATTGGACTAATTAACAGAGATATTTCAATAAACTTTTTAATTATTGACTTTAGGGAGCACATTGCAATATTAAAGCCTGATGACCACATGAGGCTTGAACCACTGATTAAGTAGTAAAGTAATCGGCCGTCAGCTGGAAACAGAAAGTGATCGGCGATGGTGACGTCGATATCTCTGCCGTCAGTTAGAGTCACAGAAAAACGTAACGTTTCGCCACCGTTGTTTTGTTTTTCTTTTTTGCTTGCAAAGAGCTTTGTGCATCACCACTACATATCAGCACCTATCGTAGCGAGGAAGAGCAAGAGCCATGTTCGGCAGGATGAAATGACTGATACCACAAGCGACTGCGAACACATGAAGGAACGAAAGGAAAGAAAAAAGAAAACAAAAAAAGATCGTGAAACACACCGCGATAAACGTCTGGCAACATCGCGTATGACGTTCTTCTGTGACGTTAAGTGAGGGCGGAGATATCGGCGTCACTGTCGCTCTTTTGACGATCACTTTCCGTTTCCAGCGGACAGCCGAGTTGAAATACTTAGGTCAATGTGCTCCCTGAAGTCAACAATTAAAAAGTTGATTAAAATATCTCTGTTAATTAGTTCGCTAACAGAGCAAAAAATTGGTTTCCTAGTAGCAGCCCCATCAAGTAATCCAAGGACAAAAGTAAAACCGCCCTAAGGCAACTCCCCTTTTTATGAAAATTTGTTGCAGATAAAACGAAACGCCCTGTGGATTAGCTGCACTGGACATGTCAAGCGAGAAAAGAGCGACTCGTAGATGAAGCTGTACATTCGGACTTTGGATATCTCTACAATGGCACAGCCCACGTAAAGGAGGTGCGTGCATTTGATGCGACGCTGTTTCACCTCGTACGAGATTCATTTGTCACTCAGAATGTGAAAATGCTGACAGTCGGCGGAGCTAGGTTTTCGGAGCGCGCTCTCTGTCATAGGCTATAGCATACGTTTTCATGTATCTCACATTTTGTATCAATTTACCGGACTTACTGTTCGACATGGTTTCGTACAGAAGTCGCTCGAATTTCGTGGTCGCGGCATTCCTCAACGCGACGTTTCTCTGCACGCAGGTTCGCAAAAAATTGTCTTGGTGGAATGAGAGGATGCTGTGAACACGTTTTATTTTCATACCCAACCTCACGTACAGAGCGAGCAATGCATAATGAACGACGTAGCGTTCTTTGTCGTAGCACGTCAACAAGAGTTTCTTCGTGGGAAGGGCATTCAGCGTAAACTCGTGTTTCAAGTGTCTTTGGTAGGGTGAAAGCTTGTTCTCATCCACGCACCTGTGTGCCAGGGGAAAATCCCTAGTGAGCACGTGCAGTTCTTTGGGATACGACAAGTCTACCACGCAGACGTAACCCACTTCCGAAAGTGAGGAATGTTGAGAAAATTGATCTCGCTCCACCTCGAAGGATCAACCCACTCAAGACCACCTGTCAGGAGATGGAAAGTCATCGCGTACGGGTACAAACTGCTCACATCGAGGCGCTGGATGAAAGTTTTTTCTTGCTGGGGATAGCAATCGTCGCACCCCTCGTGATTAGCCTGACAGTATCTATGGAAGCTGTTACAAATGCCCCTTAGCTGATTCCCTCCTCGATCGTTTCGTACATCTCGTGATCGCTCATGAGCTTGAGCTGCACCTTTGTGAGCTTCAGAGCGCTGCTCCACGCGTAACTGGCGAGGGATACGGTACGTAGGATATCTATCCCATTCGTCTCTAGTGCAGTCTTCCTGAAATACAGCACGTCACCGCAAAGCTGACAGGCGTCGAGCATGACGTAGAGACGCGTGTAACTGACGAGGTTCTTACATTCAAACAACTCGAAAATGTGAAGGGCGTACTGATAGTCCTCGTCCGTGATCTCTTGGTCGTTCAGGTAACTTTTGAAAGATTCCTTTGACGGTAGCGCGGGCAAAATGTACGCTTCGAAACTGTCGACGAAGACTTACGGATAAATGCCCTTCTTCAGGAGGCGACGGAAACGGTCACCAAACATTTGACGGGCACAATAAAACGCGCTCTCGCCGCTGCTGGCGAGGAGCGTTACCACCAGGTTAGACAAGGAGAGGTTGAAAAACTGCGCGGTATCGCGGAAATGGAGATCTCCAATATTGAACCCATCTTTTCCGAACTCGAAGCTAAGATCCACAAGTCACCCAGGTTTAGAACGTGCATGTGGCGGAGAAGGGAGCGCAAATCGTATTGCAAGTTGTGCACGCACACGACAAGTTACTTGGTGTTTCGACACGTAAGGTTACGAGTATCACAGCGTCGCGACAAAATTTGAGGAAGCAGGCTCTACTAAGCGGGTGTGGTCGTGATGCAACACCTTCCACGTGTGCTGGTTGAATTCGATTCCACAAAATTCGGAGTGTGTCGCGCATTCGTGTCGAAAGGGGTCCTCTATACTCATGACCAACGGCGAGGGACAGCGGTTCAACCTAGTGATTTGATGGCTAAATCCTTTGAGCGCGAGTAAGCATTTTTCTGGCACGTTGGGTCCCACGTCCCGTCTAGGCCCACTATATTTCCGTCGCAACTTCTCACTACAACGATGCAGTATGAGCCCATCCTGTGAACACTCACTGCAGCTCCGGGAAAAATCACAGATCACAACAAAAGCAAACAGGCAGAAAGGTTGGTGCCTTCTGAATGTACCTCCAAAATAGTTTGGCCAAATACCTTGTATTTATAGAGAAATCGATTTTTTGGTTTGCTGTCTGATCGTCCGCTCAAACCAGTAACGACACAACCAGCTTTCCTTTCGCTTTGGCCCTTCTTCTTCTTGGGTTGTTGACTTCCTCCCGGTTTCGCAATCGCGAGCAATCGTTGAAAGCCAAATCGAGAGTCGCCCGTACATACAAGCACCACGAGCACCGCTCTCTTTGTAAACACCGTAAACACCGTTCTCTCTCTAAATTTGATCACCATCACTTTCCTGCGGCTTGCCAGTACACCGAACTTCGTCTAAGGTGTCACCTCGTGAGGGAATTGTGAGAATGCCGTGTTCCTCGCCGTACGAGCTGGTACGCTAAACGATGATGCTTTGTACCAAGTTACCTGTTGATTTTGTGTGTGATTCGCAGGCGGAAATTTTCTGCAAGTGGAACCACTTGCAAGTGATTTATGAAACCTTTCTCCCTTTGGAGAACCACTTTGGGAATATCCACTTCAGGGAAAACCACTTGAAAGTGGTTCCACTTGGAGAAACCACTTGCAAGTGGTTTATGAAACCTTTCCCACTTGGTGGAACCACTTGCAGGTGGTTCCACTTCGGTAGCCCACTTATAGTCAGCCACAGACGCCTATTTAACAGCATAGCACTTTTATTTCTCATTTTTACACTCTAAGCTGGTTTTGAAGCAATGTAGAACAGCACTGAACTACAAAGACAGAAACATATACTATAAATGAGCTGTAACAATTCATTTCAAGCTGTCACGGAAAAATTCCAAGTGCACTTATTTGCACTGATGTCATCCAGTATTCCAAGTTTTACAGCAAAGGGAGTAATACACACACAAAAATGGCATCAAGAATACTGAAGCTTGTGAAGTTTTGATATTCACTGCTACAATCTAATTTAAAAGGTGGTAGTTCACACAAAAGCCAACGAGCAGAGCTACCATGGTACCATGTACCTGACAGATGTTCGCTATTCGGACAGGTCCCAGTCGCAAATGAATCACGGTAAACGTTTCTGCCAATGAGGAAGCGTGAGAGAAGTCACATGCTTACAGACTACCAACAGCAGTGACCGGACCTCTGATGTCAGAGCCCGACGGGTACATGTATTTAAGGGCTTAATCTCACCAAGAATGACACGTAGAAAAGTAGAAAAAATTTTTTTCTCTCAACACTATACAGTAGTGTTCAACATAAGAAGGAAAAGGAATCTAGTCTGTCAACTACATACGCTGTTGGAGATAATGAAAAGCAACAGTGTGCCAGGAGAAATACTGCAGCGTCTTCATGAGCCATCAGTAGGGGGTGTGCACTTCCTGCCGCAGCGTAGTGCCATGTTGCCAGTCTTAATAGTCAATACGGAAACGGAGTGAGTATGATGGATTATATTATCTGGCGCAAGCAGGGAGCGTGACCTCACTGTGTCCAGCCTTTCTATCCGTGGCGCACTCATATTTGGAGAGCTGACGGAGTAGATTTCCTTTCCCTTCTTAAGTTGAATATGAGTATAGTGCGCAATACAGTTTGTGCATGAAGCCATGAAAAATGTCTATCAAAATGCCATAACCCTCTAACATGACATGCCACCACAAATCTTTCAAGCAAAGAGTACATGGCGGCAACCTATAAAATTGCATCAATTGCTGTGTGCACATGCATATTTGTTGCATAGACATGTATTCTTAAAGTGGGATTCCGCAACAAAATCACCACAAAGGTTATGGTATATCCGTAACGTTTGGGATGTCGGGAATGTGTGTACGAAATATCTGGTTCCAGAACTGCGCAGATTTTATTCAAACGAATTTATTTCGAAGCGAGCACTTTGCCTCTGTTAAGCGAGAGGGCACTGAAAGCAACACACTGCTGACATCATCCGGCAAGGGAGAATGCAGGTTTTGAAGCAGACAACAATGCTGGGTGACGTCACGGTATTCTCCTCCGGACGAATCGCCCTAGTATGGAGCTCTGTTTTCTGGTCTTCACATTTCTGTTTTGGTTTGCAGTTGTCATCATTCACAAATTAATTACTCGCGCAAAATGAATGCGAACGTTGTATTCGGTATCGAGGCGTGGTTCGTGCTCGGTATGATGCTCACCTAATTTTTTTTCAAATCCTTGCAAAGTCTCCCTTTAAGTCACTTCAATTGTAGTAAATTTTGAAGTGTAAGTTTAGAGTCAACGAGCTTTGGACAAAATTTTCACTTGTCCTGAGTACTGGGTATTGCATACCAACACAGGGCACACTTTTATTCGTCGCCACCAGAGGAGGAACTTATGGCTTAGCTTACCCAAGGAAACAAGAATGCTCCTTGCAACAAAACTTGAAACATTACAAAGTTTAACAAACTTGGTACACCAAATAATGAAGGTTTCACATCTGGTTAACTGCTCTTGAGACATCTGTCTTCCTTCTGGCAATCATTTTCTTGTTTAGGCCAGCCCACAGTACCTTAGGCTTTCTGTGGAGGTAAAAACGGCAGTAAAAGAAAATTTATTTCAGAACTCAATGCTCTTAGCATTTATGCAAAAGGCCATTCACTCATCTCAGCCCACTATAAAATTAAAAACTGACATTACATTAATTGAGTGTTACATCATCAGGGACATTTCAGATTATTATTTTACAGAATGATATGGAGAATGATAAGGATTGTCGCTGCACTGTAGGGGTCCGGGGCCCCCGCAGAGCTACATACATTGGTAGCTTTTTGTTCCGGCTCCACCACATTGTGGAAACAGTAAATTAATAAATAAATAAGTAAAAATAAAATATAATGAAAAAGTCGCTTATTGAACGTAGAGATACTTATGGCGAATTCACCTGGTCATTTTCTGGCTTTTTTTTTTTTTACAGGTACAGAGCAACTGGCGAGCGGTTGGTCAAAACGTAGCAGCGGTGTCGGACTTGAATGAGGGAGCGTTACCACAACAAACCGGCCATCCTTTGTTGAAGACAACACAGGACAGGTGTTATGAGAGGTGATAAGCTATTTACTGATGGAGAGAAAAGAAGGGCATGAACAGAGAATATGAGACCGCGTGCGAGGGGACTGGGCGTCGTCGTCTTCGTCAACGCGGAGCGTGGAAATATTCAACAGGCTGCCGCCCGCGAAGAAGCATGACCCAGATGTACCATGATGCGTTGCTGTGTGTTGCGTTCACAGTGTCTAACAAGATGTGTTCCAGAGAAAGGAGTGTCCTGTAAGATAGGCGCTTCACGGGTAGACTGACTGTGCCCAACATCAGGTGATCTCTTCTCTGTGATCAGTACTTCGTGCATGCCTGGTCCAAGAAGTCACTTGCTCGTCGTTTACCGAAAATCTATCTGCATGCCTCGACGTTCGGCGTGCGTTCTCGACGGAGTGCATGAGGCACACCATTACTTGACGATGGAAGTGTGTGCTGTAAAAACTGTCTTCGTCCAGTGTTGATGGCTGTCTGGACGTGTGCAGCGCAGTTTGGTTTTGCAATATTTTCTCGTCCGTAACGGGGCCAGACGCTACTGAGCAGACGTTCGAAGGCGGTCGAGGTCCCATACCTTGGCGGTCGAGGTCCCGCAGCAGTTCTCTTGGCGGTGTACATGCAGCAAATACGTTTGCCGAATAAGTCATGCCAGTTGATACTTGATGCAGATATCCTTTTCCAACGTTCTGTTGAAGTCCAAACAGTCTGTGGCTAGTGGATGCCGTCCAGCGTGCAGTCGATCGGAAGACCGGACGTTGTCTAGCCACGTCATGCGGGTTCTCTTCGCCAGTGTCTTTCGATGTTAGAATGTCGGTGTTTTTGTTCCGTGGAATGCTCAGGCGTGTCGTAGCTATGGCGAGAACATCGGTGTTCGTTTGGTTCGGTAATTCCTTATACCTTGGTGGACTATTGGGTTCGAGGTTCTGCGATCCTTTGACGTCATCCGGTGAGGGGTACTGTTCGCGGTCTACTGTCTTTTCACTAGTGATGTCAGTGTTGACATTCTCACCATTATCCATCGAGTCGTTTACATTTTCTTGTGATGTTTGACTTACATGCAGTGCTTCGATCAGGTTGCAGTAGGCTCTGTGGATGCTGTTCCCGGTGGAGTAGGGACGTCGTATTGTACTAGTGTCGATCGATGTGACAGCCGGATCATTCGTTGGTTTTTTGCCTCTGAGTAACTTGTGCCTCTTGATGTTCGACCACGGCAGTCGGTGTGGAAATATGCTGCCGTCGCACGGTCATAGCTGCGGAATAAGCTCTATGCGTTCTTGTAGCCGTTGCTTCTGACCTCCCGAATATCTTTGTTTGGAACGTGATAGTTTCAACTCGATGTTGGTATTCCAGCTGCTGCTCATATTCGTCTTCAAGTTCATCTTCGGTAAGTAGAAGCTCGATCTGCCTGTCAACTTCGGTTAGCATTGCGTTAAGACTTGTAAGACGTTCGAGTCGCTCTTCAAATTCGTTCGGGTCCTGTTCATCGCCGTTCATGCACCGTTCGATGTCGTTTAACACGGATGATACTTGTGCGCGCAGAACCTTTCTCTTGATTAGCAGTCTTGGTTTCTCCATGTCAGTGAACAGCTTCGGTCGTCTGTCGCTCAATGTACTGCAGTCTTCCTTTCGATCCGGTCCATTCGATGAATCCTGGTCACGGCACCATTTGTTGAAGACAACACAGGACAATGAGAGGTGATGAGCTATTTACTGATGGAGAGAGAAAAAGGGAATGAACAGAGAATATGAGACCGCGTGCGAGGGGACTGGGCGTCGTCGTCTTCGTCAACGCGGAGCGTGGAAATATTCAACAGCATGGAAAGCGTTGCCTTCCGTGGACCACTTCATTCCGCTAAATTTGACTTGTTCATTTTCCTAATTTTTTTTTCTTTCTTAATTTCGCGGGCTATGTGCGCATCTCACACGTACATGTTAAATAAATACCAAATATATATTTTACACTACATCACTTGCTTGTGTGTTTGTACGTCGCTTTTTTATTACGTGAACTCGCGAGATCGGGGCAGGGAATGGCGGGTGGTTTCCGTCTGCCCCAGCATGGTTTCCGTTGTTTCGCAGAGCAGCTGACAGTGGAGCACATACTGGCACTTGATGACAACGCAAATTTTGTGAAACTGTCCTTGCAGAGTGCAGTCTCTCCTCTTGCTCTGTAGACTCCATTCTTCAGACTTTGAACTACTTCTTCCAGGACAGCCAGCCTTTTACTGCTTTTTCTTTCTTTATAATTCTTCCTTTCACTTCTTGCAGATCATCACACTGGCAGTCCTGAGAATTTGCTGGTGTGCTGTGTTCATCTATCACAACTTCCATGCTGTCTGTGTCTGAATAACAATTAAAATAGGGTTGACAACAGCTTGGACAGAAATATATTGATGTTCTTGAAGCACTACGTGTTCCTTAGGTGGTCCTCTTGAATGTGAAGACTGATGGCACCGCAAATTCACTGAGGATCCTTCTTCCACTTGACACGTTTGGGACAAAATCAGACCCTTTGAAGTGCCGTGAACACAGCTTTGCTATGTTAACACTGAACTTGTCCTTTCGCTTGATGGATAGGGGGGGGGGGGGGGATTTTATTGGCAGAAAAAAATAAGAAAAAAGGAAAGGGGAAAGGTCAGCCATGCAGCACGCCGGCTTGCTATTCCCTTAAAAAAAGGAAAATATAAACAAGAGAAAAGGAAATAACAAAAAAATAAATAAATAAATAAAAACAAGAAAAACTGAAAAATGCACTCGGCTCACAGGGAGCCCAGGAGGCCCGTGTCACGCAGAAAGCGGAGCACCGCTTCTGTGACTCTCCACTGGTTAGCTCGCTGCACAGGACCAAGGAGTGTTGCGAGAGAAACGTCTGTCCGTCCGTCCGTACACCCAAGCTCTGAGAGGTGTTGCCAGAGCACGGCCCGATGATGGTGGTGACGCTGACAGTGGAGGAGCTGATGAGAGATATCGTCTTCTACGGCGCAGCAGGGTCAAGTGGGAGATGAGACGTGGCCCATTTTGAACAGGAGTGAACGGGTGAGGGCAACGTTCAGCCGAAGACGATGTAGAAGGGACTCCTCCTCGCGGGTACAGCGGCAGCCGATGACAAACTCCAGTGAGGGGTTGATGGACTGCAGGAACGCATTAGGTCGGATAGCGTCTACAACAAACTGGCGGGTGCCGTCGCCGCAGAGACGCCGTATAAGCAGGCGACACGCAGACACCGGGATAGGCAGTAGGGGCACCGGCGTGGCCGCATCAAGCGCGGCGCGTCTCGCAGCCGCGTCAGCGCAGGTGTTTCCGTGTAGTCCTGTATGCACGGGTACCCACTGAAGGCAGATACGGTGGCCGACCAGGGGGGTTGGGCGTACTCCTGAAGTACGCAGTCTGGTGGCGACTCCATGGTACGCAGATCACTCACGACGCTCGGGTGGTATGTTGACAGGAGCGCCAAAGACGCCTTACTGTCTGTGAGGACGACCCACGCATCAGGAACAGATTCAGCGATGTGCCGCAGAGCGGCAAGCAGTCCGAGCAGCTCCGCATCCGTGGAGGACACTGTGTGGATACCTTGAGGAAGGCAAAAGGAGACAACCGGCAGCCAAGAGGGACGGAGTTGGAATGAACGTTTATTATCACCCGCGCGGGTGCGGCGGGTGACGAGCAGGCAGCGATACCGATGCTGCTACACGCGCCCCCCCCCCCTCTTCAGGAGCGGCGCAGACGAGAGGGAAGGGCTCCAAGTGACGTGCCTGGCTGGGGACGGGAAGGCCGACGCGGGCGCCGGAGAGAGGGCAGGGTCGACGAGGAGGGCTTGAGGTGCGGCAGGCTGCGGGTCCACGATAGCCGGCTTCAAGCGGTCAATGGAAACGGTCTGGTGCTGTCCCGCGACTTCAATAACGAAGGTCTTAGCGGAGCGGGTGATCACACGATACGGACCTGCGTACGGAGACTGAAGGCAGCGTCGAGGAGCAAGAAGCTGGAGAAAAACGTGGGTGGACGTGGCCAAGGCAGAGGGCACGTGGGTGGGGCGGGAGTGAGGGTAACGAGGCGGCGTTGCGGCGAGGGACTTGAAAACGTCGCTGAGCAAGGAAGCGTAGTGCGAAGGTGCAGGAGTGGGGGATTGCTGGACGATCAGGTCTGCCGGTAAACGAAGCGTGGTGCCGAGAACGAGCTCTGCCGAAGAGCACCCAAGATCGGGCTTGAGGGACGCTCTCAAGTGCAAGAGGATGAGCGGGAGCGCCTGGGACCATTTATTGGGATTCGGCAGGGCGCGAAATCAGGTTTTCAGCTGGCGGTGGAACCTTTCCACGAGCCCATTCGCACAGTGGTGGTAGGATGTGGTTCTGGAGCGCTTGGCGCCGAGCAGACGACAGAGCTCGAGGAAAAGTGATGACTCGAACTGAGCCCCGCCGTCAGTGACTATGTCGTCTGGAACACCGTAACGGGAGAACCATGTGGACAGGAGGGCAGCAGCCACGGTCTCAGCGCGGATGTCGGGTATGGGCGTTGCTTCAGGCCATCTGGTGAACCGGTCGGTGACAGTTAGAAGGTATTTGAAACCAGCCGATGGCGGAAGCGGGCCGACCAGGTCCACTTGAATGACCTGGAAGCGACGATCGGGGAGCCGGAAACAGGCCGGTGGAGAACGTGTGTGACGGGTGATCTTGGCACGCTGGCACGGAATACACCGAGAAGCCCATAACTGAATGTCTTTGGACATACCGGGCCACACGTAGAGGGCGGAAATTAACTTCCTTGTGGCATGGATTCCAGGGTGGGCAACCTCATGAAGGGCTCGGAAGGCGAGATGGCGAAGGGCCTTGGGAATGTAGGGTCGCAGAGTGCCGGTGGACTCGTCACAGGTAATGGTCAACGAACTGCCAGGAAGGGTGATGTCCTTGAGACGTAGTGATGACGTGTTGGACTGGCGGAAAAGCTTCAGCTCATCGTCGGATTGCTGGGCTTCCGCAAGACTGTCCATGGAGAACATGGGAGGCGGGAAGGCGGACACACGGCTGAAGACGTCCGCAGGGATGTTATGCTGGCCGCTGAAGTGCTCCAACGTCACCGGGAACTCGGCGAGAAACGCCAGATGGCGGATCTCACGAAGCGAGTGCTGCTGACCGGCGGCACGAAAGGCATAAACGAGCGGCATGTGGTCAGTATACAGGGTAAAAGGTCGTCCTTCCAGGAAGTAGCGAAAGTGCTTAACGGCCGAGAAGGCGGCCTGCAGCTCTCGGCCGAAGACACTATAACGTTGTTGAGTTGCGGTAAGATTGGTGGAAAAGAATGGCTGCCATTCCCGGTCGATGAACTGCTGAAGAACGGCACCAACCGCTGTACTTGACGCGTCGACAGCGAGAGAAGTGGGTGCATCGTGGTGCGGATGAATCAGCAACACCGCATTGGCGAGAGCGTCCTTGGATTCGTTGAAAGATCGCTATGTGTCTTCTGTCCATTGAAAAGTAGAGGAGCTGTTGGGGTGACGGGAGGTGCAAAGGAGGGCCTCTAGCGGAGCCAAAACTGTTGCACAATGGGGGATAAATCGCCGATAAAAGTTTATCAGCCCAAGATATCGGCGTAGCTGACGGAACGTCTGAGGCTGGGGAAAATCTCGCACGATCCTGACTTTCGAGGGCAACGGCCTGATGCCGTGTCGATCAAGATGATGGACCAGGAATTCGAGACAGTCCACGCCAAATTCGCATTTCTGTGAGTGTTGATGACAATGCCGTGATCTTCGAGGCGTGAAAAGAGCTGGCGGAGATGGATGTGATGCTGCTCGGGAGATGCGCTGGCGACGAGCAGATCGTTCATGTATGCAAATACAAAAGGAAGGCCACGAATGACGGTGTCAATAAATCGCTGGAGGGTCTGGGCAGCGTTCTTAAGCCCGAAAGGCATCTGGAGAAACTCAAACAAGCCGAAAGGCGTTGTTACCGCCGTTTTGTGAATGTCATCCGGATGCATGGGGATCTGGTGATACGCTTTGGTAAGATCAATTTTTGAAAACGTGCCTCCTTCCAAGTTGACGGCGAAGTCTTGGATGTTCGGTAGCGGGTATCGATCGGGGACGGTGATCAAGTTTAGTGCACGATAGTCCCCGCATGGTCGCCAGTCCCCGGTTTTCTTGGGAACCATATGTAATGGGGACGACCAATTGCTGGATGATGGACGAACTACTCCCATATCGATCATGGGCTGAAATTCTTCCTTGGCGATCGTCAGCTTCTCTGGTGCAAGGCGGCGGTACCGAGTAGAGACGGGTTGACCATTTGTGACAACGTCGTGGTTGACGGGCCGGGACCAATCGCAAGGCTGGGTGAGGGAAGGAAATTCCTTTAGGATGTCCGCGTACGGGGACTGAAGGGCTGATAGCGGCTTGGTCCCGAACCCGACGTGTGAGCTGGCGCTGATTTCATTGATCGCGAGTGAGGTGGAAGAATCGATGAGCTTGTAGTGGACGACGATGACTAGGCTCGCGCCACGCCCCCGCTTTCCATCGGTGGCTCATGCCACGAAATAAATCAGTTTCCTTCCGGCATTCGTTGTGGTAGCTTGCGTTCTTTTGGCTCCCACAATTCTGGTGACCCGAACGTAGCTTCGCCCTTCAACAATGCACTCTGGAGACGAGCCTTCCCCACAGACCCCGGCTACAACCCCTCTTCAACCGGGCGTGGCTCATGTCGGCATACGCTTACCACCGTTTTGGTCTCGCAGCCCGTTCATCTGGTTCCAGCAAGTCGAGGCACAATTTCTGCTTGCTGGTATAACATCCCAGATAACCAGGTACCGTCATCTCCTCGCCTCCCTTCCCCCCGTGATCGCCATGGTTGTCGCCGACATCATTGCCAACCCTCCGGCGCAGAATCCCTACGACCATCTGAAGAGCTCAATCCTCCAGCGCACCGCCATTTCTGAGCGAACGCGCCTCCAACAGCTTTTGCACTCCGAAGAACTGGGGGACCGAAGACCCTCCCAGCTACTCCGCGCCATGCAAGTCCTATTGGCCGACAGAGCTGCTTGTCTTGACGACGATCTGCTTCGCGAACTGTTTCTGTCGAGGCTCCCATCCTCAGTGCAAATGGTCCTCGCTACGGCCACTGCCTTACCTCTGGCCCAGCTCGCACAACTGGCTGACAAGGTGACGGAAGTAGCAAGCCCGAGCACTCCAATTGCAGCCGTTTCCGAGTCCTGTCGCCTTCCCAACCCCCGCTGCCAGCCACCGGTTTCAGCGGCCCCGTCTACATTCGCCGAGGAGCTTTCGTCTATGCGCGCGGACATTAACCGCCTCTCCGACACAGTCGCCGCACTCCAGTTCCGTGGCAACCGCAGCCGCTCCCCAAGTCGTTCTGGCAGATTCCGAAGATTCCGTCGTTCCCCACGGCGTTACTCCCACCGCAGCGTTTCTCCAGCTGATAACCAGAACCCACCACCCTGCTGGTACCACGAACGCTTCGGTCAGGCCGCCATGCGATGCACGCATCCATGTGGTTGGTCGGGAAACGCCCCCGGGAACCGATGACGGCGACCACCGCTTTCCCTTCTCCCGCCACAAGTCGCCTTTTCTTTGTTGTGGACCGCTCCAGCAAGACTCGTTTCCTCGTGGACACTGGAGCTGCCGTCAGCGTTCTACCTGCCTCATCGAGCGACCGGCGCGGAAACGCAATCTATCACCTTATGGCTGTGAACAACAGCGCCATACCAGTCTACCATGAGAAGCTGCTCAACCTTAATATTGGCCTGCGAAAAGTGTTTCCTTGGGTGTTTCGCGTTGCCGCCGTCTCTCACGCTATACTCGGAGCAGACTTTTTGCACCATTTCGCACTCTCCGTAGATGTCTCACGACGCCTTCTGGTCGATACCCAGACCAGGCTATCGGCCCACGCAATCCCTGCCGCTCCCCACCTTGCTGCTGGCGTCAGTGGAACTTCCCTTCCACCAACTTCGTTGCCAATCTCGGAGCTCCTGCACCAGTTCCCCACACTCACACAACCTCCTGACTGGACGAAATCGGTCAAGCACGATGTTGTTCACTTCATCGAAACCACGGGCCCACCGGTTTTCTCCCGTTCTCGCCAGCTATCACCCGAGAAACTGAAGATAGCCAAAGCGGAGTTCCAGCACATGTTGGACATCGGTATCGCCCGTCCATCCTCCGCCAGTTGGTCTTCAGCACTCCACATGGTGCCTAAAAAGACGGGAGACTGGAGGCCGTGCGGAGACTACCGCGCCCTCAACCTAGTCACCAAGCCCGACCGCTACCCATTACCTAGGCTCCAAGATTTTACCGCTAACCTGCACGGCATGAAGATGTTCTCGAAAATCGACCTAACTAAAGCCTATCATCAAATCCCTGTAGCGCCATGTGACATCCCGAAGACTGCAATCACCACCCCATTTGGGCTCTTTGAATTCATTCGCATGCCTTTTGGGCTCCGGAATGCGGCACAGACTTTCCAGCGTTTCATCGACACCGTCACTCGGGGCTTGCCCTTCGTCTTTGCATATATTGATGACATCCTTGTCGCAAGCGAGAGCCTTCAACAGCACCTCGAACATCTTCAGCTCCTCTTCTCTCGCCTTGCCGACCATGGAATCGTCATCAATATTGCGAAATGCGAATTCGGAGCGCAGTCGCTGGAATTTCTTGGCCATCACGTGTCCTCGGAGGGCATCGCACCGCTCCCGCAAAAAGTCGCTGCCATCGTGAACTTCCCACAGCCCCAGTCTGTTCGCCAGTTGCGCCGTTTTTTAGGCCTCGTTAATTTTTACCGACGGTTTCTACCCCACTGTGCCCACACTCTACGTCCGCTCGAAGAGCTCCTGCACCAATCTGAAACATCACGTCGAGGCAGCAACCAACATGTCACCGGCTCCGGTCCTGCCAGTCGCGCATATTCCCTGGTTTGGTCGGATGCCGCTTCCGACGCCTTCAGTGCTATCAAGTCGCTCCTTTCTTCCGCCACTCTGTTGCACCACCCGAGCCCAAATGCACCAACCGTTCTGATGGTCGATGCCTCCTCTACCGCAGTCGGAGCAGTGCTGCAGCAGAAGTCCAGTGACACTTGGCATCCTCTGGCGTTCTTTTCCAAGGCACTCAAGCCAACGGAAGCCCGCTATAGCACCTTTGGCCGAGAACTCCTTGCTGCGTACCTCTCCGTCAAGCATTTCCGCTACTTTTTGGACGGCAGAGAATTCACCATACTCACCGATCACAAGCCCTTGACATACGCTTTTCGCTCGGCCAGCAGCAAGTACTCCCCTCGTGAGATTCGGCATTTAGCTTTCCTGGCAGAATTCACTACCCGCGTTGAGCATGTCTCCGCATTGGCGAACTGCCCTGCCGACGCCCTTAGCCGCATTGCTGCAGTCGAACCCCTCTCTCCTGAAGCTCTAGCGCGTGCTCAGCTTAGCGATCCTGACCTTGAAGCCTTACGCCGATCGTCCACTTCCCTTCATCTTGAAGACCTTCCCGTTCCCGGTTCAGACCTCCGCCTTTGCTGTGACACAACCACAGTTCCTTCCAGGCCCTATGTCCCTCAGCCTTACCGTCGGTCAGTTTTTGACCTTCATCACGGACTCTCGCACCCAGGAGTACGAGGCACACAACGCCTTATTGGGTCCCGCTTCATATGGCCCAAGATGAACGCTGATATTCGCGCCTGGGTTGGTTCCTGTTCCTCCTGCCAGCGTTTCAAGATCTCCCGCCATACGTCCGCCCCGCTTGGCCGCTTTGCTCTCCCTGACGCACGTTTCGATCACGTCCACCTTGACCTTGTAGGCCCATTACCGCCATCTTCCGGCCACCGGTACATTTTGACAGCCGTCGACCGTTTTACCCGCTGGCCGGAAGCCGTACCCATCCCTGATTCCACAGCACCCACCGTGGCAGACGCCTTCTTCTCCACCTGGGTCGTACGGTTTGGAGTGCCCTCACGTGTCACCACTGACCGGGGTCCTCAATTTGAGGCCAGACTTTTCGCCGCCTTTCTGGACCTTTTGGGAACGACACGCATTCGCACAACATCATACCATCCCTCATCAAACGGCCTGGTAGAAAGGTTCCATCGACAGCTGAAAGCCGCCCTCATGGCGCACGAAAATCCGACCCGCTGGGCATCACTGCTTCCCGTCGTCCTGCTCGGCATTCGTACCACCCTGAAGACTGACATCGGTTGTAGCTCTGCCGAGCTTGTCTACGGTACTGCGCTACGGCTCCCAACCGATTTCTTCTGCCACTCCGAACCCTCTACCATCAGCCACAGCTCCTACCTAGAAAACCTCCAGCGTATTTTTCACGACGTTCGGCCCACTCCCACCCGTGCGAGTCCATCCCGACAGCCGTTTGTACCGCAGTTCCTTTCAACGGCGTCCCACGTCTTCCTCCGGCGGGACGCCGTTCGAAGGCCCCTTCAGCAGCCATATTCTGGCCCTCACCCCGTCTTACAGCGAGCCGACAAGTTTTTCAAGATCAGCGTCAACGGGAAGCCGGACTCTGTAAGCGTGGACAGGCTGAAGCCCGCCTTCACCGAACCACCGCTGTCCTCATTTCCCCTCTCTGCCCTTGCACCGTCCCCTTTGCCGGCCCATCATGCCCCCGACTCGTCCACCGCCCCGAAGAAGCGAGTCTCCTGGGCCGATCGCTCCTCACGGAGTCTGGCGGGGGGGGCCCTGTAGTGGACGACGATGACTAGGCTCGCGCCACGCCCCCGCTTTCCATCGGTGGCTCATGCCACGAAATAAATCAGTTTCCTTCCGGCATTCGTTGTGGTAGCTTGCGTTCTTTTGGCTCCCACAAGCTGGCGGCGAGCAACATCCACCATGAGAGTGAAATGCTCAAGAAAGTCAGCCCCAAGAATTGCTTGATTCACCGATGCGATGGTGAAAAGCTATGTGAATTGGCGATGGAGCCCGAGGTCCAATGTAAGCGACTTCTGGCCAAAGACTCGAATACCGGTGTTGTTAACCGCACGACCTACTCTATACTAGAGACCTGGACAACTGGCGATCGCCTATGAGAGAGCCGGGCCATGGGATAGTTACGGTAGTGGCCACTGCAAGCGCCACATAGCATTATTGGGGTGAGGGAATGACACTGTCACTCTTGCCACCGTCTTTCGTGCTACACAGGCTGTTGCTGAGCACGCGCAACGCTTATTGCTTCGTCGTCGTCAACACAGCCAACTATGTATTGCCGCGGTTTCGGCAACTCACGTGGTGCGAGATAGCGCCAAATCCCATAGCCAAGCAGCGATTGTCAGAACTACTACCCCGGTGCTGGGAGCTTTGCGGATGGCCAGGTCTCTAGTATAGTAGTAGGTCGTGGTTAACCGCAGTGAGGTGCCAAATTGGGTTCTGACGACGTTGCGTCGCCGTTGCTGGGAGGACGCTCACCGCGGCGCCGGTGTCGACCTGCAGTCTGGTCTTGGACTTCCTGTCGATGATGTAGAAAAGGCGACTTGGGAAGCAGCCTCGGGAGTCGCGAGTCGCCGCTAACGACGCCCTGTGGCGTTTCCCGGCCATTCGCAGAGCGGGGTACACTTGCGGGAGGAGGTGCCGAAATTGAAGTCATACCAACAGTAAGGGAGGGGTATGTCTTGGGCATCGGGTGGCCGTATACCGGAAGGGGAAGGTGCGCGCAAAGCCCGGGAAGGAGAGCGTCTATAGCGTGGTCGGGGGGAGCGCCTTGGCTGGTGAAAGCGACCGGGAGAACCTGAAACACTGCAGGTGAGCTGGCCCTGGATAAGACCGCTAAGCTGCCGAACTTCTTCGCGAAGAAGGGAGACTGGGTCGGGTTCGGATGTCTCTTCGTTGGCTGGAAAATTGTCGGGGGCGCTCCGGTGGTAAGAAAAGGGGAAGGCGAAGGTGCAGCCAAGGGGTGTGAAGCAGATGCGCTGGCAATTGTGGGGCGGGAGACCTCGATCACCTTATCGGCGACTTCGGCAAGTGCGTCAAGAGTCGTGTCCGGCAGAGCAGCGAGTACCATACGAGTTTAAGTCGCCAACCGACTCAAGAAGAGCTCCTTGAGGAATGGCTGATCGAAGTTTGCGCGACGGGTTCCAAGTAGGCTGTACATATGCCGAAGTAATTGAGAAGGCCGGCGGTCACCAAGCTCCTCAGCTGCCAAGAGCTGCCGGAGACGCTCGCGCTCTGAAGCCATAATTCTGTCGGAAACGGCCTTGCGAAGGGCATCATAGAGGTTGCTGTCAGGAGGAGTGGAAATGATGTCGAGTACCTCAACTGCGACTTCAGGTGGAAGACCGACGACATGATGAAATTTCGTTAACTGGTGTGTGATTCCAGCAAGGGCGAACTGGCTGTCGGCCATCTGGAACCAGATGTCGGTATGTGCCGGATAGAAGGCGGGCAGCTTGAGCCCGACACGGCCAATGGAGGAGGCCGCAGCATCGGGGGGCTGCGAAGTATGGGCGATGGGTAGCATTGTCCGGTCACCAAGTTTGTGGACGCCTTGAGGAAGGCAAAAGGAGACAACCGGCAGCCAAGAGGGACGGAGTTGGAATGAACGTTTATTATCACCCGCGCGGGTGAGGCGGGTGACGAGCAGGTAGCGATACCGATGCTGCTACACACTGCGTAGGGAAGTCGGAGGGCGAGGTCACGGTTTTCCTGCGAGACGTAGTAGGCTGCTGCTGATGACTCATTCGCTACCGATCCATCAGTATAGATGGCGCGCCTCAGCGGATAGGCCGAACTGAGATGCTCGAGCGCGAGCTGGCGGGCTACTGTCACAGGCACATCGTTCTTCCTCTGGAGGCCGGGGATATTTGCACAGATATAGGGTCTTGCAAGCGTCCACATCGCAGGGGCGTGCAAGGGTAGGGAGAACTTTGCAGGGGCGGACGCTTTGAGGCGAAGAGAGCACGACCGAAGTCAGAGGCCGGGCACTCTTCGTCGACGTGGCGAAGGTAGTGAAGAGGGTGCCGAGTAAGGTACCGTGCGAGAACGTAGAGGGTTGCGCCGTCTAAGGATAACATCAGGATAACTCTTTTTGTTGTTCTTGAGGCCGGGTATGGAGACAGTGACAAGCGGCGATGGCAACGTCCATGGAGGCACTTTGGGTGCTATCGGGTCGACTGTGAATTTGGGGATATTAGGTCTGAATGATGTTACAGCATGCATGGACCGTCGCGTTCTGTCTAGCCTGAAGCTTGCGAATCAGAGAGGGACGTTTATGATGGGCACGTAGACGCTGATAGTGGCGTGCAGTTTCCCGAGTACGGAGAACCTCAATGGGGATGTCCCTGGCCTCAGCCACTACTAGGCGGGTTTCAGCGCCTCGCAGGACCCCGAGACATACCAGAAGGCTTCGCGCGAGGAAGTCCGTGCAGGACGGGAAGACTGTACATTACTGTGCCACGAACCAGGCCATTGTGCAGCATGAGGAGATCCTTCTCGTCTCGCCCCCATCTCATACCTGCGAAGAGACGAATGACTTTGACCCAGCGTTGGACTTTCTTTTCAAGAACGTGTATGTGGCGCTTCCACGACAAATTCCATGATAGAGTTACGCCGAGAAACTTGTGATGTGTCACCTGCTCCAGTGAGCTTCCGCCAATATATAGGCTACATCTATGCATGTCTTTGCGCTTGAAGGCTAGAAGTGCGCTTTTCTCTACGGATATCTCCATTTCTTCCTGGAGTAAATAGAGGCGAATGGCATCTAACGTGCGCTGAAGACGCTGACGGAGTGCTTGATGGGAAGTGGCTGTAATCCAAATACAGATGTCATCGGCATACAGGGTAAAGTTGACTTTCCGCTGAATGCAGGTTCCAATACCCGCCATAACGGCGTTAAAGAGGAGCGGACTTAGGACGCTTCCTTGTGTTACCCCCTGAGAGATGGGGAATTGCTCTGTGTCGCCTTGTCTTGTCCGGACGAAAATACATCATTGACTGAGGAAATCAGCCATCGAAAGCAGCGTTGTACGTGAGAGCGCAGCGCTGTATAACGCATGTAAGATTGATGGATGACTGACGGTGTCGTAAGCTCTCTTAACGTCAAGAAATACTGCGGCCGAGATCTTCCCTCCTCGTCGAGCCTATCGAACTGCGGTGCCGTCGAAACCCAGCTTGCTCTTGAGGGAAGAAGGCACGGCTTTCGAGCCACCGCTCAACTCTACGCAAGACCATTCTCTCCATAACTTTCCCCAAGCAGCTGGTCAAAGTTACCGGGCGGAATGATGCCAATTGGGATGGGTGTTTTCCTGGTTTTAGCAACGGTACCACTTGGCCGACTTTCCACTGCCTAGGAACCTGTCCGTGCCTCCACGAGTGATTGCAGATGTTCAGCAGGGCCTAAACGGAAGTAGGGCTAAGTTTTCGAATCACCCTGTATGTAATGGCGTCCGGGCCTGGAGACAACTTCTTGCATGAAGCTGAAATGGCCGACGAAAGTTATGCCATGGAGAAGTCCATATCCAAGGCCGGGACTGCTGATGGGTTAGCATGTTCGAGAACAGATGTCACATGGGCTGTATGGGTCAGGTACTCGTCGGTGCTGGCCACATTGGCTCCCTTCGTAATGACACGGCAGAATTCTCTGGCCACCTCTTTCTCAGACGTAGATGTTAAGAGCGCAAGAGCTCCAAGTGGGTTCCTAACTGGAGGGTTCTCGACTTCTTGCGACTCTCCATATCCGAGCAGGGCTCTCAAACGGTGATAAGGAGCAACAGAAGTGCCGCCACCGTTGACGGTCAAGGTCTCGGAGTGCTTTCTGTACAAGCCTACTCGAGCATCTTGCTTCCTGTACACCAGAAAGATTTCCTGTCCGTCGAGCTTTACGCTCAGCGCGTCTTCGGACAGCACATAGCTGCTCCACACGAGGGTCATTATCGGGAACAATTTACCAATCTGAGGAAAATCCCACTTCATACCAGTGCGTGTATAGGTAACACTGAGTATCACAGCGTATTTCATAGCGTTGCCGCAATCGTACTTGGCTTTCATTCTGTACCACATGTTTCCGCTTTATAAAGTGCACTACTTACTTCTCAAATGGGCTGAACTATGGACTGTGTAAATATTTCCTGAGCTAGGATAACGTAAATGTCTCGCTCAAAATCGAAATGACCGCCTTGAATGCTTTCCATGCAACAAAGAATACTGGCATTTCAAGTACTCTTACCTTGGGTTGCCACCTGTCCGGACTTCATCCGAACAGTTCGGAAATTCAAGGCTTGCGTTCGGTGTCCGGATGAAATACGGACATGAAATGTCCGGAAATTGGCGAAGTCGGAGTAAAAACGTTACGACTTGAGTTTTTCGTTTGCGTCATCGTCGGCAAAAATGGAGAAAAACGGGCAATCCATATACCGGGTGTTTCATCAGTTAAATCCCAGAGCTACGTAATTCGTGAACGGGTGCACCATTCCAAGAACTTTCTTTTTAACAAGTATCTGTCCGATACCACCTACAAGCTGCGCACCGTGTGAATAAATGGGAGGCGCTAATTATTTAAATAAAACTTCAAATGAGTTTCGTGAAAAAACGTAACTTCTAAAGCAGGGCGCCGTCGGCATTAAAATGGTACTACCCCTTCTGGGACCTTCATTGGACACCTTTTAGAGAAAAATCTGCCACCGAAGCCGGTCATTTGTTGCAGTAATTAATTGGTTTCGGTTTACATATTTTTGTCGCTTCTGGTCGCAGCGAAGCACAAAAGGACGTTATTCATTGGTGTAATTCACTGGTATAAGGACGTAATTCATTGATGGATAAGGAAGTGGAAGAGCGTTGTTTTGCGCTTCACCGCGACCAGCCGCGACAAAAATATGTAAGCCGAAACCAATTAATTACTGCAACAAAGGACCCGCTTCGGTTGCAGATTTTCTCTAAAAGGTGTTCACTAAAGGTCTCAAAAGGGGTAGTACCCATTTTAATTCCGACGGCGCCCCATGCCCAGCAATTCGGGAAAAAACGTAAAGCAGGCTTCACCTGATACTGCTCCCATAGAAGCCATGTATTAGGAATAGAAAAGCGCGTGCAGCACGTTCCGTTCTTACCGCTTTGCATTCGTTCTCTAGTGGGACGTTGTCTGTGTCATAGCGAAACATATGGTGCAAGTTTCGTTAACGAATATTGGGGTCTTCGAGGTTCCATTTTGGTTCCAAATTTCTGACCTGTAAAGTAGGCTTCACCAGACGCACTGAAGCGCTGGTTGAAGCCCTCTACCTGGTCAGTTAGCGCAAATACTCCATGTACTTTGCAAGAAACGCGTGAGCAATTGAATGCTCTGTACGGCATCTCAAACACTCTGCAAGACAGTTCGCATAATTTGTTGCGCATGCAAACAAGAAAAAAAATCTCTTGCTGTCACGAGACTCTTGCTTCGATGCACGGAGCTTGTGAGGAGGTCTGAGGCCAGTGGCGCGCAGGCAAGGAATATCGCGGTATGAGCGGTGGTAAACAAGAACAGATGCCAACATTAGAGCACTAAGTTGATTCCTTTCGCCTGGTAAAGCATGCATCATCTACCTACCGCCACGGGATGCGCGTATTGAAAATCAAAGAGCGCGTGGAGTGCGTTGTTTTTCTTATAGTGATGCTTCTAAATGCATATTTGCGGGTGAATATTGTCAGGTTCCTTTGGGGTCTCTCCTGCGTCGACTCCTCCTCAATGTGGCTTTCACCCCACAATTCCAGTGCATGATCAGATGCTGGAACACAAGCCTCTACTCAACCTGCGGTGTCGTTGTGAACTCCGAGCACATTCTTATGGAACGTGCACTCTACTGCCCGCAAAGGCGGATTCTGTGTGATGAGCTTGCCCCTATCAGCAAGACACCACTTAATTTAGCAGCACTCATTGTCCCCGTGAAGGTCCTGTGCTCCATCGTCGGGTTCTTCACCTGTTCATGGACTTCCTGTCGTCCACTGGATTGCTCCAGTCGCTCTAATTCTTTCTCGTATTTTCATTCATCCTCCTCATATAATGTTTCACGTGCAATGTGGTAGGGTACCGCACCGCCGCGGTGAAACACCCCATCTCATCGTCATCATTTATTGTTGTTGTTGTTGTCCCTTGAGGTTCCAAACTTTCCAGTTCGGCTTGTTGAGGGAGCTTCACTTGGGAGCCCCAATCTGGCTGGTTCCTCTGCACAATTCCGCATGAACTTCGTGTGCTCCAAATACCGCTAATAATCTTAATGCGCAAGTAATGCAATATATTCAAACGATAATGGTAACATCCCAGTTACGAACATCGGATTCGAACGTTTCGAAAGTACACAATCTGCCATCTTTCTTCTTTATGATTCGTCCTTGAAACAGCTGATTTATGCAGCGATATTTGCGTATAGATGATTTTTTGTTCGCGCTACTTGACTACGCGTGTTGCGGATCGTTTTTTCTCACTTTGATTGGTAACATATAGGGTAAGGTGGGGCAAGATGAGACACGGGCCAAGACGCGACATTCTTTACTCGACGCCGCCTGTCTCAGAGACGCGTTGCTGCATGCTCTTGAAACTTTACTCATGTGCGGCTCTACATGTCCGGTTTATTACACGTGAGAATTGTACGTACTGGTGTATGCGTTTAGGAGAAAAATATCGGTTACTTCTGACTGGAATGTAAAGACCCGACAAAAAGGCGCGATTTTCTGTAGTCCGTTTGTTGTAATCAGTGCGGCAGCGTTTCGCAGCCTTTTCTGTCAATGGAAGTTCACCATCCCGTTTTTTTTAATTCATTCTTCTAGATATATACAAAATATGTGCACTGTTGGTTATTCACTGTTGAACAGAAAAAATAATGCGTCCGATGACATGCACGGGGCAAGACGCGACAATTTAATGTAATTTTAATTGAATGCAATTTCAATTTCATGTGATTTAAAAACTGATAAGTCAACTATTAGGTGGCTTTATGCCTGTTCCTCAGGGATTTCTTTTGTGCATATTGTGTAGTATTTTCCAGCAAATTTTCCTGTTTCCTAGGATATTTCCAGCAAAGCAGAAGCGCACACAAAAGCGAGTCACCAGCGACACGTCAGACGGGCCGTGCCCTGTTTGTAAAGGACGGTGAAGCAAAATAGCGCCGGGTTGGGTGCGGTTTTATTGGACATTATATGTGGTTATGGTGGGCTCAGGGGGTTGTGTAGGGGTCTACGGGCTTCACTTTGTCTGCATGAGTTGCAAAAACTAATTTGTGTAGTTCATTACCACGGCGTGTCTCATCTTGCCCCACGCGATGCCTCGTCTTGCCCAGAGGGTTGGGGCAAGATGAGACAATCTGCGCTTTTTAAATTTCTTGTTCTGTAATTATATTAGACCGGCTACATTCGTTCTCCATTTACAGGTCAGAAGTTGTAGAACCCGGAGAATGTGTCTATGGCTAGTTTTCTTGAAAAACACGAAAAATAAAAATTTCACGTTAAATTGCAAATTTCTGTCTCATTTTGCCCCATTACCCAATATATATTTCTGTGCTAGCTACCGTGGCATAGTGGTTAGAATTACTCATTTCCACGCAGAGACTGGGAGGTGACGCGGGTTCGAGTCCTGGCACCGGCTGTGTTGTCTGAGGTAGAGCCTTGCGCGGATGAGTTTTTTGGCATCCGCATCCGACCCGCATCCGCGCAACCGTTACCGCATCCGATCCGCATCCGCAGCACACACAACTGTTTACATCCGCATCCGATCCGCTGACCAAAACGCACCATCCGCATCCGATCCGCAAAATTCCCACGTTTCGAAGGACGCGTAAAGACCGCCGGAAGCATATGTTGGTATAATTTCGGATGCCTCCATGCTGTCACGGAACGACTCACGACGTCAAGCAAAGGTAAACATTTCAACAAACGCGTTACGGAGAGCCTTCTGTAACGCGTGGAACGCTACCTCGTCGGTGCTAGCGCGGTTGGAGACGCCAGAATGCCCTCTCTCCCGTCTTGGCCGTGCATGGTCAAAGGTGAACCCGAGAATTCGCTCGCTGTCGCAGCGCAATACAAATAAATTGCTGGTGGAAAAATTATAGCACGCGGTATATCCGCATCCGATCCGCTACCGAACCGCTGCCTTCGTATCCGCATCCGATCCGCATCAGACCTCGCGCCATCCGCATCCGATCTGCACACCGCAGAAAGTTCTGAATTTTCATCCGAATCCGCAAGCATCTTGCGGATATCCGCTTCCATCCGCGGATGGTGCAGGGCTCTAGTCTGAGGTTCTCTCTGGCTTTTCGGGCAGACTTTCCAGACGAATGTCTGCACAGTTCTCGCTGAAATCTGCCGAAGACGCATACTAACCCCCTATCCTTCCTGCTGTCCTCTCTGCATCTGTCCACGTCTGTACGCCGCTCATAGCTACATTTGCTTCATGGCGCTAACACTGAACTTAAAAAAGAGCAATTGTTTGTGTCCTTTGTCGTCCAGTGTTTATCATCGCGTCTCTCTTTGTACAAGGTGGGAATTCTCCTGCTACCCGCAAAAGAAAAGAAAGAAGCAGAGCATTTCGTACATAGAATGTGCGCAATAGACTACCCGCTGTTTGCGAACAGTCTACGTCACACTGCCAAATGTCGCGACCGTCGTTGGCAAAATAAAGCGACGTGGGTTGGCAGCTGCCGACCACATGAGTTGTTTCCGATAATGGATGCCATTGCAAGAAGGAGATACCAAGGAAAACTTCATGTGCGAGGCAGAACTACCCTGACCTCACCTCACCAAAACGCGAAAACCACGACGTTAAACGACGGCGACAACCACGTGTGCTTGCTTTGCCAAAGATCCACTCTTTCCCAGTTTCATGATATCCTAGTATGACGTGCCGCTGCGGGGGGGTCTATTGGCACAGCTTGGGATAAACGTTTACGGAACACGGCGCTGACGTATTTCTTCATCGGAGCGGCGCTCTGCTAACTATCAGGAGGAGATCGAATAAGAAACGGGTGACCAGCTATTCTCTGAGTGTGTGTGTGCGTCCGCTCTGGTTTGTTGCTGGACTGTCGCTCCATTGGAGAAATGCAACACCCCGGTGTGCCGTGAACTGGTGTCCTAAGCTGCACATCAAGCGGAAAACCAACTAACTGTCCAGCAGCGGAGCATAACTCGTAAAAATGAACGTTAATTCCCTTTGCTGAGTATCGCACTGCAGCGCACAGTTCCAGCAATTTTCGTTTAAACATTTCCGCACATAAAGGTAACATCATGACGCTTTTACAGCATCCTGCTGTATGCGATGAAGAAGCTCCACGAGTGTATGCAACGTGTTGTGATCGAACCACGTTATCTTTACTTCACCAGTAAAATATCAATCAGAAAACATACAACGCCCTGGTAGAATTATCGCTTATCGCTACTTCAGAGACATCTAAGAGGGAAGCAACGCTGCCTCTGACGCCCCCAAATCGCACAATATCGTTTTTCTTATTTCGTTTTTTTTCTTCTTATCTTCAGGTTGATGGAACCACATATCCGTAGGTTTAATGACGTACGCTGAACTGCGCGCGGAGCTCGACGCAAATCAGGCGAGGTGTCATAGTGACACCTCGAAGGACATAAGGAAGCTCAGGCAAATATTACGATGTGTGTTGAGCAACAGCCCTTGAGCCGCCGCTGCATTTCTTGTTGAAACTTTTTGTACTTTTCTGTCTTAGTGGCCTTCTGCATACTGAAATTTCTGTGTTTTCCTACCTAATCAAACCAAAGTGCAAACTGAGGAGTCTCAATAATGCGGTGCTGACTGCTTCAGATCACTCGCACGTAAAAAAAGAAATAAAAGCGAAAAGCCATGATCGTACTCTACATCACGCTTCGGCAGGTAAATTGCTGTTCGTGTTATGTGGAAGACATATATCTTCAGCTGTTTGTAATCGAATTAGCCAACTTCTCCGGGTGTCAAAAACAGCACTATATGCTCTTTTTTCCTTTTGCTGACTTTACTTTTCGTTATCATTCATTCAAACGTCAATGTAAAAAGTACCTTATTTACCGGAGTCCCCAACAGCTAGTTTTAGTGCAAAGGGATAGCGTGGTGGTTATGCGCACTGCGCGAAGCTCTCTTTTGCTGGAACATATCGCTGTAGAAGATACGCAGCTAGAGACAAGGGACGACAGACTTCACGCAAGAACTGCTTACTAACCAAATTTAATACAACAGAAAACGAGTAAAACCCAAAGAGAAGTGACAAGAAAAGTTGTCTTCTTAGTCATTACCTTCCTGTTCGTTGGTCAATTGACTTATCGCCACAAGAGATTAGCTACCTGTACGACAGGCGCTGTTAGACCACCGAAGAGGAAGATAGTGACTAACAAGCCAGTTTTTCCTATCACTTCCGCTTGTGTTTTCCTTGTTTTCTGTTGCATGAAATTATGTCAGTTGTTAGTAAGCATGCAGTTGTTGCGGGTTTGTCGTCTCTTGGCTCTGGCTGCGTATCTTCTGTAGATCGCTTTATGTTTTACGCGTGCACAGAACCAACAACGCTATCAGTTACATACGCAAAGGCGATAGCGTACGATGCACTAAAACTATCTGATAGTGAGCTTTAGTGCATCGTACGGTATCTCCTTTGCGCACGTAAAGGATAGCGTTGTTGGTTCTGCGCATGAGGAAAACAGAGCTTCGCGCATTAGAGAGCTGCGCAGGACCACCACACTATCCCTTACGTATGCAAAGGCGATAGCGTACGATGCACTAAAACGCGTGTTATCGTGTGTTTTAGTACACCGGAAGAATTCTCGCTAAACCTCGCTAATAGCGAGTTTTTGTACATCGGAAGAACTCTACGAAAACGATACGATAAATAAATTCTCATATCCAAGCTTAGCAGTGTGATGCCACCCGCTTCAAAGAAACAGGGCGATTGGCTTATCATGCAATATGCTCGGAAGTTCCAGCCGCTCTTTGTACAGAGCTTAAAATAAACCTTTACATGGTATGATCACGATGCTGATAAACAGACCGCAGGCGTTGTACAGCAAGTGCTCACATAGCTTCCATTGCTTGATACCCGTGTGCTTTAACTGTGGTTCGATCAATCTGAAGATAAAAAGAGAAGATATTATGCGCTTTGGGTGTCTCAGAGGCAGCGTTGCTTCCCTCTTACATCTCTCTGAAGCACCGATAAGCGATAAATGTACGAGGGCGTTGTATGTTTTCTCATTGATATTTTACTGGTGAACCAAAGGTGACACGGTTCTATCGCAACACGTTGTATACGCTCTTGGAGTTTCTTGATCACACACAGCAGGGTGCTGTAAAAGCCCGTGATGTCACCTCTATGTAGATAAATGTTTCGACGAATTGCTAGAACTGTTTGGAATTGCTTGAACTGTGCGCTGCACTACGATGACCTCATACTCAACAAAGTGAATTGTGCTTCACTTTTACGGATTCTGATCCGGTGCTGGACAGCTGGTCTTCCGCTTGTGCCAATTCTGCTTCCGCATACTATGTCGAAAAGCTTTGCTTCTTCCGTTTCTTTTCTTTTTCGTGCAGCAGCAGAATGTCTGGCTTGTACAAAATTAGACGGGAGAATGTACAATGGCTGACAAATGACAGAAATAGAAGTTACCATGACACATGTTACCAACCAAACCGAGGAAAAATGATCCGAAACGCGCATAGCCAAGTAGCGCAAACATAAAGACATTCATACGCAAATATGGCTCCTTGAAGGACTAATCATAGAAAACATTAAAGGAGGCCAGGATGAGTGTGTACGTTCGGGACTTTGAAAACAGATATTCGTTGCGGGGGGGGGGGGGGATTTATTGGCAGAAAAAAAAGAAAGGGGATGTTACCATCGCCCTCTGAAAATCACCATCTTCTCACCTGATTTTCATTGTTCTTTTCACAGCCTATTCAGGACTTCGGGTTGTAGGAGCATTGGATCTGTTCCTTATTTGGAATCCATGCAAGCGGAATGTTGAGCACGCGAAGTATATGTGGAAGTATGCAGAGAAAATCCCCCCCCCCAACACACACACACACTTTGGGGCTCCCAAGTGAAGCTCCCTCAACAAACCGAGCGGAACAGTTTGGAACCTCAAAGGACAACACCAACAATAGATGATGACGATGAGATGGGGTGTTTCACCGCGGTGGTTTAGTACCCTAACCCATTGCACGTGGAACATTATATGAAGCTGATGAAGGAAGGATGAAAATATGAGAAAGAATGAGAGCGTCCATTCAATGGAAGACGGGAAGTCCATGACCAGGTGAAGAACCCGAGATGGATGGAGCACAGGATCTTCATGGGGACAATGAATGCAGCTAAATTGAGTGGTCTCTTGTTGATAGGGGCTACCTCATCACACAGTATGTTCTTTGCGGGCAGTAGAGTGCACATTCCATAAGAATGTGCTGAGAGTTCACAACGACACCGCACGTTAAGCAGAGGCTTGTGTGCCAGCACTTGATCATGCACTTGAATTGTGGGGTGAAAGCCACATTGAGAAGGAGTCGACGCAGGACAGACCCCAAAAGAACCTGACCATATTCACCCACAAATATGCATTTACAAGTATCACCATAACAAAAACAACACTACACGCGCTCTTTGATTTTCAATACGCGCATCCCGCGGCGGTAGGTAGATGATGCCTGCTTATTACCATGCGAAAGGAATCAACTTGTTGTTGTTGGTTGGTTAAATAACAAGGGTAGGTTGAATTCGCGCAAGCGAATTCTGCTACCCCACAACAAAAGAAACGGTACGATCGCACCACAGAATGTGCGAGCGCACCGCAAAAGTTGCTCTAATATCAGCCTCTGTGCTTGTTTACCACCGCTCATACCACGATATTCTTTGCCTGCGCGCGCCACTGGCCTAAGACCTCCTCACAAGCTCCGTGCATCGAAGCAAGAGCCTCGTGAGAGGAAGAGATTTTTTTTTTCTTGTTTGCATGCGCAACAAATTATGCGAACTTATCTGTCTTGCAGAGTGTTTGAGATGCCGTACAGAGCATTCAATTGCTCACGCGTTTCTTGCAAAGTACATGGAGTATTTGCGCTAACTGACCAGGTAGAGGGCTTCAACCAGCGCTTCAGTGCGTCTGGTGAAGCCTACTTTACAGGTCAGAAATTTGGAACCAAAATGGAACCTCGAAGACCCCAATATTCGTTAACGAAACTTGCACCATATGTTTCGCTATGACACAGAGAACGTCCCACTAGAGAACGAATGCAAAGCGGTAACAAAGGAACGTGCTACACGCGCTTTTCTATTCCTAATACATGGCTTCTATGGGAGCAGTATTAGGTGAAGCCTGCTTTACGTTTTGTCCCGAATTGCTGGGCATGCTACTTTAGCAGTTACGTGCTTTCACGAAACTAATTAAAATTTTTATTGAAATAATGAGCGCCTACCACTCATTCACGCGGTGCGCAGCTTGTAGGTGGTAATTGACAGACACTTGTAAAAAAAGAAAGTTCTTCGATTGGTGCACTGATTCGCGAATTATTTAGCCCGGGGATTTAACTGAAACACACTGTATAGATCTACATTAAGACACTGTAGACAAGCTTTCATATATTATTAGAACACACCGTACCCAGTGCTCTGCATTCAAGTCTCAAAAATTTGATACGGTCCCTAACAATCCACTTCATCCAATCCAAGACGGAGCAAAAAATGGAGGGAGGCATGGCAGGACCCAATAGCAAGAGCGCCCGGTAGAACCCACAGTTTTAGATGGTTCACACAGCACTGGGCACAATGCAAATTAAATTGACTGGACCAATAAAAATGCGACGTTATGCATCTGGCCGGCCAATCAGGGGCCTTCCTGCTCGTCTCGCCTTTGGGATGGCTCCCATCGACTACTGGTTTTCCGCCTACTGCCCAGTTTGTTTGTGATCCAAAAATTCTCAAGCAAGCATTTTTTGGTTTAAAAAGACATTTCATACATGTTTTGATTCAAAGGGCCACATATAGACAAAGCCCGCTGCGTTGCGTGTGCTATTACACTGTATCAAGTCCAAAGTTGCAAAACGAACACATTCCCTAATTCCTAATAATGAGCGATCCTCACGAGTGCATACTATTACACTCATTCATAGGAATAGGAATAGGAATTTATTTAACGTTATTTAACATAAGATACACAGAGGTTTGCCTAAGCCTCAAGGGCTTGTGGGCAGAACCCGGCAGATAAGTGACAGGCACAGTAAGTTCAGTATAACCAAACGGTAACATCTCATTACGGCCCGAGTCTCATTACGGCCGAAGTCTCATTACGGCCGAAAGTCTCATTACGGCCGAAAATCCTTTAATCCCCAAGTGTCTCGTTACGGCCAAAGTCTCAATACGGCCGAAGGTAGTCTCATTACGGCCCAAGATGTCTCATAACGGCCAAAAAGAAAAAAGAAGCATCCACCATAGTAGCTCTGTATATACTGTGTTTTATGCTTCCCAAAATGTGTCCGAGGCGGTGTGCCCTCACGGCTTGTGTCACACACAATGGTTCATGCACACAATATTGCGACAGTGTTTCATGCATCCCTCGTGAAAAATGTTTTTATTGTCATATGTGTCACACGATATTTGTATGTGTTACGCCATTTTCTCTCAGTATTCCAGCAACATCCTACTCGTTGGTTCTGTGAGCAAACTGTGTGTGTGTGTGTTCTGAAAAGTACTCCACAAGGGAGCCCACTGGGAGCTCCAGGAGTCACATGACCTATGACCATGATCTTCTCCCCCACTAGCTGCCTTCTACAATTTACGTCCACCTGAAATTTACAAAAAAGTACATAAGCCACTGAACAAAATGACATATGCTCTTGTTTGATGATGACTATAAGACATATGCTGTGAAGCAGACTTTTTTTTTCATATATTCGAAACATATTCAAGAATTATGGACAACAATGACAATTACGTCATAATAATGCAGCTGCATAGCCAGGAAACTATTTCAGGAGGTGTTTTATGAGGCTTGACATGGGGTGGAGGAGTCCCCCTCGTCAGTGCTTTATCCAGACCCCCCCTAACTTTTTTGCGTTGCGATTTCAGCTTCAGATACGTCTGTAATGATATGTTAAGCTGTAATGACGTAACTATTCCAACAATTTTTTCCAACACCCTTCTCGTGCTTGGGATTCTGGATAAACCACTACCCCTTGTTCATTTTCGTGGGGCACTACATTAGAGCTTATGCCACTGCACTGATGTCACAATGTTAAAAGTGTGTGTCACTCTGGGCATTCGGAATTCCTCTAAGCTACAATATGTAAATTCAGAATATCCGAAGGGTAAACATCAGATGTTACCTGCAGGCTTCATGCTGAAACGCGTGTACGCAAAACACTTCCGCCGTGGTGGGCGACGCCGTTAGTGTAATCATACACGCAAGACAATTGCGGGCACATGGAGTAGTGGCAGCAACCTGAAAACGATACATTTTCTTGTTACATATGAGTAATCAAAAATATACATTCCCACATGTTTCGTTTTGTCGTTTGTAGGAAGCGCTAGTAAGGGAACAACACTTGGTTGGTCACATGCAAGCCACAATGCGAGAGGTGCCGATATTTCGATTACGCGATCAAAAATTAAAAGTCTAGAACCATGCACACTTCCCCATGCAACTACTTCCCCAGCATCGTGAGACATAACACCCATGACATGACACCATGTATTCACGTATAGTGTAATGTGAAATGATATGCAGGAATGAAAAAGATGCCAACATACCTGTAATCCAGTGTCCCATAAGTTTGATGCGATTTTCTGGCAGCTAACATGAAGAGCAAATGCACGATTCACAAGTTTCGTTTCGCCATTTTCATTGTTGATTTCGCAAGCGTCGAGCAATCCCACGTGACCTCCTTTGGATCAGTGAAAAGTGAAAATTACTCGCGTCATGAACATATATGGTCATCTCGCGCAAATCACGTTTTGCATGCTATAGAAGGAGGGGAGATCAATACTCTTCCTTTCGTGTTTTGATATCTTGTTGTTTTGCTACTCTCACTTCGGAGTTCGGATGGTGTCTAGCAACGTTGGGTACCTCGTTTCTTGTGTGTGTGTGAGCGAGTGGTTGCTGTTTACGATGTGTTCATATATCGCTTTGTAGTGCTGTAATGTGCAAATTAGCGGACTTTATAGCGGCTCTCTATTTTCCGTCGTTGTCTTTCGAGCAGCGCCTGTTGTTCCGGTAAAAATCGAGTTGAATGAATCGCCACAGCCCCAACGTATATCGCGCAGTGTTGACCAAGACCAAGTCAAGCAGGAATTCTGGTGAGTAATGCTTTCGTAGATTGCCTGTCTTAGTAGTGTGCTGTCCACACATAGTTGGATTCTCATAAGAGTAATTTAAATTAATCAAAACAGCTGAAGTGCCTGTAATAGATGTAACTCGGTATCCGTTCGTAGGTTTGCGCCGTTTCTAGTTGGTTGCGCGTTTAGGAACAACAAATTTATTCGAAGACGATAAGATACCGATAATGCATCACCGTACAGCAGCATTTACTCGAATCATTGTGAGCCATATTTCATTTGTTAAAATTTGTCGTCGTATTTCTTCAAAAATAAAAGCGCAAGTCGGCGTACTTGAATTGATCTCCAAGAACTGCTTACGTCGAACGTCTGCAAATGTTGTACTTATGTGCCTTCGCGCACCATAGTAGGCACAAAGCATATCTGATTAGAATAAATACTTCAAGAGGAAGTCATTCAAATACATTGTTATTTATAGCTGGTTTTCCATTCCAGGCATGGTATGTGGCTGCACGAAGGATTCCGAAAAAGAAAAACAACAACATGGCTAATAGGATGTTGCTGCCCAGGGAGTCCTGGCGAAGAGGTGAGCTGTTAAGATCATCATAAGGTTCTGTTGTGAAGTGAGAAATTTTGTAGTAGTGCACGAATGTTAATTCGTGCACTACTTTTATAAAAAAGAAACCAGAAATGGAAAGTTATGCATGCATCATTTCATGAATTGTAATGTATTACTATTTGATATTCACATGTTTCCATTAAGGGAATGAACTACTGAACCTATATTCATATCATGGTCATTCTTCAGGCTTGTCATTCTTTTGTCTAAATGAATATTTATGTTAACCTTGTATGAAATAGCAGACACGTATCAACACGTGTGCAGCTTGTGCACATTAAAACGAGCCATGTAGAGACAAATGCTTGTTGTTGTTTTTTAATATTCTAGCCTATTCATGGTTGCTCATCGCTTCTTGCAGGTTTACTCATTCCAGAAGCAAGGATTGTATCATTGTAAGGCGAATGGAAATAAACTGACATCGACTGAGATAGGTGCTCTGTCATGGCCAATGACTGTAGGATGGCTCCAAAAGCGTCACAACAAAGCCAATATTCATCTAGCTCTCTACAAGTAGCTAACTCCACATAGTAGCCTGCTTCACAGCCTACACTACCTTATGGGAGTACACATTACACAATATGTTGCATTGTGCTGTGGTATGATAACATACCGTTTGTCTCGCAATATGTGTATATAAATATGATAAGGGCCCTAAGGGCACAGTGCATGGCTTATACCCTGCTGAATATATATCCATACCTGGCTGCGACATTGCATATCAATGCAGGTTACAATACACATTTTGACATTTGGCCGTTATGAGACATCTTCGGCCGTAATGAGACTGCCTTCGGCCGTATTGAGACTTTGGCCGTAATGAGACACTTGGGGATTAAAGGATTATCGGCCGTATTGAGACTTTCGGCCGTACTGAGACATCGGCCGTAATGAGACTTCGGCCGTAATGAGATACAATCAACCAAACATATTCCTAGATTAGTATTATACAATTCAAATATTACATATTCCATGCAGTTCAAAACTAAAGAAAATTAAACAAGCAAAGGTTTCTCTATTAACAGAGAAGTGAATCAAGAGCACTTTTAGCGGAACAAATGGACATTAAATTCAAAGCATCTGACGGCAATAAATTAAATATAGTGGGAACATAATAGGAACGTAATCCCTTGCCATAATTTGTAAAAAGTCTTGGAATTATATAAGTTTCAGGACGTCGAGAAGCATAATACATTGTCCGACAAACCCTAAACATATCTGTCCAATAATATTTTAAGATCACAGTGCGGACAAATAAGTTGTGAAAAGTTGGCATATGATGAAGTTAAAATAGATTTACAGACTCCTGACTGTCTCCAGATAACACACCATATGACAAGCTCTTCAAAGCTGATCGCAAGATACGGTCTATTCTGTTCTTCCAATCCAAGGAACAATTAGAAAAAAGTGTGATTCCATATCGTAAATGAGAGTATCCAAGTGAGTATAAAATTAATTTTTTTTGCATAGTAAGGAATGTAAGACTTGATATGATATAATAGGCAGGCCACACTACGTAATTTTTTTACAACGAAAGATAAATGGGTGTGCCACTTCATATTGGAGTCGAAGTGTATGCCCAAGTGCTTCATAGAGGATACGTACTCTAAAGGTTCACAACTACAGTTGGTGCAGTCGGATGTATGGAGATAGATTGGGAGGTCACAAGGCACTCTTTTTACAGGGTTATGGAAGCAGATCAGTTTTGATTTTAATGGATTTACAAATATAGCGTTTTTGCGAAACCAGTCCATTGCAAGGCAGGCATTGAACTGTAGAGATTGTATAGCATGCGGGTAGGAAGCGTGAGATGTTAGTAATAAAGTATCGTCCGCATACTGAAAAACATGTACGTCCTTTATGGTTGTCCAAAGATCATTGACATAAATATTAAATAAAATCGGCGCAAGGCACGAACCCTGTGGTACTCCGGCTAGAATGGGACTAAGTTTACTCAAAGTCCCCTTTATTGCAACCCTTTGCGTTCTGTTTTCTAAGTAGGAACAAAACCACTTGTGAAACGGACCTCTAAACCCAATAGCCTCGATCTTTTTTAATAGATTATGATGACTTATTACATCAAAAGCTTTAGACAAATCAAGAGCTAGGGCAGTTGTTACAAGATTATTATCTAACGCCTCGTATATCTTATCTGACATGTCCTCTAGTAGCGTTATCGTACCTTTACCCTTTACAAAACCATATTGAGTTTTAGACAACAAGTTAAATTTATCCAAAAACGAGTTGACTAATTTACAAACATTTACATACAACATACATTCCAATAAAATGGAGTGCGCGACATCCTCTTCCTTCCCCCCCCCCCAACCCTCCCCGCGCTCGCCTTTTTCGTCATTAGTAAATGTGGCAGCCCTACTGTTAGACTGTTAGGGAGCCTCAAATGTGGCCTGAGGGAAGCGGGAGAGCGTAAATGGCGGTTTAGTTGGCGCATAAGTCATAACCACGCAACGACGGATGAACCCTGTTCCTTTCGTGTGGTTATCAAGGTAATTTCTTTCCGCGAGGAGAAATTTTTCCACTTCACTACCTCTTTATCCGTGTATTCACACGAGCGACATCCTCATGGAAGATTCTAGTGGAAGAAAAAGCGAAAACACTGCTCACGGAGCCGAAGTTCCGCCCCGTGTTATGTTGAGCATTCGCACAGTGCTAGAATATCGGAAGTGGCGTATTGCGCATTTAGCAGACGACACTTAGCAGACACGTCAGCGTCTTTTCCTGTCGTCTGCTACGGAATATCTTGTGGCTGTGTCGCATGACGTTCCCCAGTGTTAGCAGTAAACGTGAAGACACGACGTTGAGCGCCCGTGATCACGTGAAAGCAGAAAGCTATGGACATTATTCGCATCTTCCACTGCAGCATTGTGGAGAATGTCGTTTGTGTGCGTACACGGTAATAGGAGACATAACAGGAAGCCAACGCCTCTGAGTTGAGGGTAGACCGAGGTGTGAGTAATCGTCACAATTGCAAGTTGTCCAAAAAAGGCGTACGACTCACATTTTGAACACATCGAGAGAGAGAGAGAGAGAAAGAGAACGACACAATTTTGTCTCGTGCTTGACAGCTGGGTCCGTGCTACGTGGTGAAGTTTCTTCTTCTTCTTTTTTACTCTGCAGGCACAAACCATTAACAGTGAAAACACTAAAGACGACAAACAAAATTTCTCTATTACCTCTCATTTACTGTCACTTGCACACGCAATGAATTATGACACGCGGCGCGTGGCTGGTGTGAACAATACATACGAGACAGTGCATACGAGACAACCTGTGTTCAACGCACGTGTTCCTTAAAGTACATGCACCGTGCTCCTGACCACGGACGTGTTGATGGGGGGGGAGGCTGGAGATCAAGCGGTGATTAAGCCACATCTGGTCCCTCCCTTGCGATATCGGCGTTGAACAATGGTCATCGCGTATTCACCCTACTTTCACTCGTGTTTTCGTCTTTCATTGCTGCCCCGACTAGGGAGCGACCCAATAAGCAACAGATGGTGGTGGTGGTATACGTATTACTAAATCGGCGAAGACAGATAACGCCCATGTTGCGGAGCTTTCGTGTAAAGAGTACGATTATTTTGTGCCTTTGATTCCGGTCATTGTTGCAAGAGGGGATTTTGTGAAGCCATTAGTTTCAACGCGCTGTAACCCATGATTTAGAGTGTGCCTGAAAATCTTCTTTCTTATTATTTATTTATTCGGATACCTACATTCGCCAGGAAGGCATTGCAGTAGGGGGGGGGGGGACATGACAATATAAACTAATGTTACTCAAGCACGTCACAACAATGATGCTACAAGTTAATGACCACAAGAGAGTAACAATGAGTAAAACGTATCAACACAGTTTGCATGAACAGTAGGTCATTCCAATCGGATATCGTTCTTGGAAAGTATCAAGTTTTAAAAACATCCGTATCAAGCATATTCACCGACGTTTTTAGAATGATCAACTCTTAGTGACACATAATTAGGTTGAGTGAGGTAACGAGAAGGGTTCAAGCCAGTCATACCGTGATAAAAAGAATATAAAATGTTAATCTTAAGTTCTTTCCATACGTCCTGGCAATAAGTCCCACCCCAACATGGCCTTCATGCTTGTAACACTTTCCCTCCCGTAACGACAGCAAACAAACCGCGCAGCGTTATTTTGTACTTTTTCTAGTTGACTGATGCGTCATTGAGGTAAGGTAAATAAGGCTCACTTAAAATAGAATGAATTTGGCTGAAACGGTTTTAAACCACTACTCGTAATCAACATGTCGTTAGTGTTCTCATTTGACTCGCCAATAAAATAACTATTAACTCAAAACTATAAATTCGTAATTTGTTTACTTATTACACGCTGGTGACTCGACCGCCGGTGCCGGCAGAAACGTGTTTGCAGGCCATGCCTAATTTAAGAGGAATCGTGCAATACTAGTCCCTCAGGAACTATGTGTGGTACCTCAGGCAAATTGATCGATTAATTGGATGAATGTATTTATAAGAAATAGGCTCTCAGGCAAAAACTTCATTTTGAGATGATGAATGGGGAGTTAGATTTCTCACTACAGGCAATGGACAGTTGCACAAACGTATGCTGGGCGAACACGTACACGACGAAACAAATGCAAGAAAGAAAGATGTCGAAATAAGCACGCCATTTTCGTTGACAGCATCGTGTGGAAATTTATATGCCGGCAATATTTCGCGCTAAATTTTACAAATGAACGACTAAAATACTGTTTGTTATGTATCACGTGTTTTGTCACTTGTCATCTGGCATGTGCGCTCCCAGCATTTGGTGCAATACACTCTCAGAAAAAAAGGTGGAGCAATTACACCTTTTAGGAGGTGATAGTTGTCGCATATGTTGTGCCTAAAAGGTTGCAAAGTTGCACCTGCTACACTCTTAAAAATGAACTTCACCGCATAGCACGCTCCTAACCAACCATCATCTCGAATGATATCGTTATCTGCCCTGGGGGCTTAGTTGTTTCACACGTTCAACTTAACGGCACGAGACAGCTGAACGAGTCGTTCAAGCTAACGAGACGGGGAACTTTATCGACGCTTTGCGTGGTCACAATCTGGGCTCCTCGTGAAGCTTCTTCTTTGTGGTTATTTTGCACGTTGCGAGCGCTCACTTGTTGTGATGTCACCGCCCTGAGCGAAGAGCAGGCTGGCAGGAGGCTGCATCTTCTCTGACAAATAGGACTGTTTCATTTGTTTCGATAGCTCGCATTCTCGTGCTGTCATACATGCTCATTGCGTTCCAATGTTCGTTCCCAGGCTCGTTCGTCATCTTCTTTTTCTTCCCGTCTCAATATATGGCTCGCTAGTCGTGTGAAAATAATTAACAAACATGTACGTCACTGTAAGGATAATCATCGAGCTATACGCAAAAAATTGTAAATCATTTTCCTACCCTGACGATGGTGTCGGGTGAAAATGGTCTTAAGTATGATACAAGAACTAATGTGTGCTGAGTTCTAGTTCACGTGGGACTCCGAGACCAGAAAGGAAAGACGTAGTGGTATCAGAAGTATCAAAAGAAGAAAGAGGAGGAGGCTGCCCGTTCTCCTCAACGTGTACACTTATTTCATTAACTATATGTGACTTTTTCCTCAGGCATGGAAGTACAACGCGCAGCCTTACAGTCAGGCTTTATAAACAGTGCGAACAGCATTTCTTCCCGGACGGAACAACTTTGCAAAATCTATCTGGTCCAGTTGAAAGGCATCCTGACGCCTAAAATAAAATAAATTCGCAGTGCAACAGTTTTCTAGTGTGCTTGAACAGAACGTCAGTGAACTCTTTTAATTCCATGTTAGCAGCGCGAAGCAAGAGAATGTTATGAAACTATTCAAGACAATCGACCTCAGAAAATCCACAGAGTCCTTTGCTCTTCCTTTCATTGCTACATCAACACTATGTCCGCAATGTAGTATTAAAGAGAACAATTCGAACACTACTATATGCATCCATTTCGCCTTTGTTGTTCACCACAACACCCGTAGCTATCAAGACGGAGTGAAGTACACGGTCACAAGTCCTCATAATCGGTGCGGAAGGCGTTTCTTGTCGGACGGGAGAACTTTACAGAATCTGTCTCGTCCAGTTGAAAGGCATCCTGACGCCATCACGTCCATGGGGCACAGTTAGCTGCTTGTGTGATCGCCCAAGCGAAGAATCACTTCGCCATCTTTCTTGGGCAGCTTCAACGTCAGCGTGTCGCTACGAATAACGAAACGAAGAAACTTATCGACGCCCTGCTGTGGCACAATCTCTGCTTCTCGTTTAGCGTCTTCGTTGAGGCTATCGTGCTTGTAACGAGCCGTTACGTGTTGTGATGTCACCGCCCTGAACCAACTACAGCTGCCAACGAGGCTGCAATCTTGTCGACCAATGAGGTTGTTTAATTTTGTTTGGATAGCTCGCATGGTTTGTCTATGGCTTGTCGTTGTCACTTTTTCGTCTTCTTTTTCGTCTTCATCTGCATCTTCTTGAGAATATCTCACAGCCCTCCTGTAACCACTGGTGTAAATACGATGAAAGGGGCAGTATGTCATTTTGTACACAGTCGTGGAGCAATACATGTTCGTGCTGCAGAAATTCCGTTTCTATAAATCTCCAAATGAAGGTGTTTCACGTTCTAACGAGTGGGTAGACCCACTCGTTAGGCAAACGACCTAATTTGATCGTAACTGGACCGAGAGATTACGCCCCTGTCACTTTAACGAAGCGCGTCATACACCACGTGCTCGAGCTCCGGAGTGCTTCGCGCCTCGTTAGATCATGAGCCATGTAGGCGATGGAGCCTGTGAGCACGTGAACACATTCGTTAGGCAGACGACACCGTCGGTCGTTGCGCGAGCAAGAGATTACGCCTTTGTCCCGTTAACGAAAAAAGTGCGTTACGCGTCACGTGAAACGTGTCACGTGTTCGTGTTAACGAGAGCGCCGCCCCTCGTTGGCTCGCGAACGATGGAAGTGATTAAGCCCCCTCGTTTGTTGAAAACGGGAGGCGTACGCCTTTTTTTGTGAAACCTATGCTGTTCATAATTGTCACAAAAAAAGGCTAGGAGCGTGCTATGCGGTGAAGTTCATTTTTAAGAGTGTACCAACGAATGATAGGGTTACCGCTTCTGATTCGGTGACCGAGGGCGTACCCCTTTTTGTAGCAAGTAGTTTTGTAGATATATGATAATTGCGTCTACCACCATTTTATACCCTTTATCAGACGCTATGTTGACCTAGGTGGTAACTATAGAGCTTACTACCTGATCACACCCTTTTTTCTTAGAGTGTATAGCGATGACGCTCATCAATTACCTACGGAACATTTCAAGGGGGAGAAATGCCTAAATCCTAAATTCTAAATCATTGTGTCTGAACTAAATGCCTGAGGCAAGATTATGTATCAATCCTTTGCACAACTCTTCTCTTCACTTCATTTTTTCTTCTCTCTCTCTCCCTCTCTTTCCTTGGCTGACTATGACTTCATACAGAATATAACTGATAGCTGAGGTAGGCTAACTGACATGCCATCGCTAATTCCCCACTTCTTTAGTGGTTAATCGCGGTCATTTGTGTATACCGTTTTGTGACAAGGTATGCGGTTATGTTAATTGTCATAAAAACGCGTATATACGCCTCTCACTTTTCACAGCTGAGGAGCGATAACAGTGCCGTTCCGTGGAATGGTCGGCCTTCGGGGCGTTATCTGGTGAGGTTCCCTTTGAAGAGTCCAACTATGACATCACGGCACACTCAAAGAAGAAGAAGAAGGAAAAAAGGAGTACAATGTGGAGTAATTGCAGCTTTTTGTCCACTTGATTGCAATTTCTTCCCATTTTAGTCCCCAGACTCCGAAAATTACCCCCAGGACTGCAAATGGTCAATGAACTTGGCAAATACTCTCCTGAATGCAACAGTCTATACGTATATACTGAATGTGCTCTTCGTGAATTTGATGGAATCAGGATATGCAAGTTGGCTAACTTAGCAATTTTCCATTCGCACAGAACACCAACAACTTTATTTTGAGATGATGAACGGCGAGTATGAAATAGCTCGGTTCTTTCTTTGCATATTGTGCGCTATGCATGTCGCAAGATTTTATACCACTCGGCATGTCACGGTTGACGGTTTATTTCGAAGTATTTTCATTCATGCACACGAATTATGTGCCTAGGACTGTTAGGACAGAGCGTGAAATGTAGACCCAACTCTCTGACATTCATTTAGTCCCATGCATTTACTCCCGACAGGGGCTAATTTTCGTGGCAGTACATTTAGTCCCCAAAATAACTGAAATGGCTCATTTTTCTTAGAGTGAAGATATCTCCGCCACTGTAGTCGACCGCGGGAGAGGTCAAGTGCTTACCGGAACCAATAGAATGGGCAAGGTTCTCACTTCTCGGATGTCGCAGCCAAGGTGTGTTCAAGGTCTGTATCCTGCTGACTATGACCCGGTTTCACCAACGCATGTTAACTTTCAACCGAGCTGAGGGTTGCTAGAACCTGAAGTTAACACTCAATTCTTTTTACAAACGTTAGTTCGTGACATAATGAGTGTTTCAGTGACAATATATCTCTTTAGTAAAGCAGAGTTTAGCGTTAAGTACAAGTTAAAGGAGCAGTCTAGAGGCCCACAACTTTGTTTCTGTTTTTGGTCAGTATGGAAGGTTAGGCGGCCGAAAACAGTTTTCCCACAATTAGTGCAACCGTAGCGAAATTGGGACGCCTGCAATATAGCTCTCCGAACATCCCGTGCGCGAAACACCCCCTTCGCCTTCACGATAGGCACGTGATGAGCGCCGCCACGCGCGTCACTATGTGACGCAAGTGGTATGGACGCTCCTCATTTGACCTGGGATCACATGATCGAGGTGAGCAACAGCGCGCAGTCCGCAGCGTCTGCTACCGCTTCGGAGACGCCATGCGTTCTATACGGCTACGTGATCTCCGGGTTTGAAGGCTGTGCACGACACAACCATGATTTTTGGGACCGCAGACACCACGGGAAGAACGAGTGGTGCAGCCGGAAATTAACTGCGCTTGTACAGCGAAAACCCCGTGCTTCCCGACAGTGTGCAGCCTGTCCGACCGTTTTCACCGCGCAGTTGGTTCAGTGGCTAACAGGTGGCGCCACAATACCGCCGCCGTCGCTTACTTTCTGCTACTGTGAACGCACAGACGACGCATTGCACAGAATTGCACAGACGCCACGGATATATTACTCTTGTGATCGTAATCTTATTTTCTGAGGCTGCATATATCCTTTGTTTTTTGTGTTTTTTAGAAAACGTGATATAAATCATATAAAGAATAGAAGTCAACAAGAAACAGCTCGCAATATTCGTAGCAGACGGGTTTTCCTACGAACGAAGGAGGGGCTCTCTACCACCAACGTCACAGTAGAGTGGGTGTGGTCTGCAGTTGGAGCGGTCCGGCCTGTCACCGCGGCAGCGATTTTCCAAATGAATTGCACCGTGGTGAAACAACTTTGAAAATAAATATTTTGTGGGAATGCTTTTCACATACTGCTTTACAAGATGACAGCAGTTTTTGGCCATGTTAGATATCACTTTAAAGGAGCATGGAAATCATTTGGAACATATATTTTTTCACCGCTTGATATGAACATACTACCTTCATAAACTGTTACGGAAAATATTTCCTTCGAAAAGCGCGAATTTCCTGAGAAAATTAGTTTGGAAGAATGCGCTCCGCGGCGACAGTCTCCCCCAAGCCGAGTCTGGCGTGTGGTGACGTCAGGCGTCCGAGCACTTCATTGGCTGCCGGAAGCGTCCGCTCCCCGCCAGAATCGTCTGCTAGCTCAGGAATCGTGGCAACTTACCGACTGAGACGCTGTTGCTATTTATTTGCGTTTGACATTCACTTGCGTTCTTACATGATTTGTCTCGTAAGTTTTGCATAAAACAAGACTGCGGGCAGTGTAAAAGGTGTAGCCAGGCCTCTGTGTTGCAGTGACGGCCCGGGTTGAGGTGGATCGTACGCGGTTGTGATTTCTGTTCCGATTGTGCTGAGGTGTCGTTCATTAGTGAACAGTATTGTGCCTGTGTGTGCAGCATATATATATGTGATACGACTAAACACGTTCCTGTCAGTTGGAGATTTATTCCATGTGCCAGTGTTGTATTCTGCGTATGACCATTCAAAAAAGAAAATGATTATTTGACCATGTATTTTGGGGTTTCCCACAGATCGCTAGCAGATGAACTTTACTAACTTTATTTTGGTATTCATGTTGTAGTGTTTGTGGAGACGTTACGCTCCTGGTATCACTAAGATATGGTAAGCGCAATGTTACACAGCTATGCGTTCATCGGTCCGCTCTTTCGCCTCAGAGATGCCAGTGTCCATGCGGTTCAGAGCCCATAGTGTTGACCACAACACGGAGAAGTCATGATGGTCGGCAACATCTTCAAGTGAAAACACTGGTCACTGCGCCGCGTCTTCATGACTATGCATTTGTAAACAAGAAGAAGCACTATATTTCAATCCGAATGTTCGTTCACACTTAGCAGCACCACTTACCAGCCTCCGGTACATTCGTGTGGCGAAATCGAAGCTCGAGGAACTTAGCCTCCAACTCCATAAAACGTTTCGTCGAGAAGAGCAGACGTGTCGCCTAAAGAGTGTTCAATTCATCACTTGTCCTTCGCACGGCGTCCGATGAGCAACAACGCTTCCCGGTCGGCTTGCCAGCGCGCGCCGGAGAAATCGCAAAAAATAAAGAAAAAGACGGCGCGGTCACATGACGTCAGCGGCTGACAGCCGAGTGAGGGGGCATTTCTGCCGCGAGATTCAAAGCTCCCTCGCGCTCCAGGATTGCGCGCTACGCTCAAACTTTTTGTGCGAATATGTATCACAGGGCTCAGAATCATAATTTCTACTTCTCCCGTCATATTTTATTCCGATCATTTCCATGCTCCTTTAATGCTCCTTTATGGGGCCGTTGATCTCGGTTCAAATGATAATCGGCGTCGGTGATATCGGGCCATATGACACAGAGAACAATAATTGCTTCTTGCTCGATAATCTGGCGTGAATGGCGTGAAAGTGCGTGAATGACGTAATGAACCACGCACACAGCGGTGTCATAACCTCTCTAAGCACTAAAATTATGGCACTTTGAATGCTTGCAAATGATTGCCCATATCGAATGACTTACTCTGAAGCAGAAGTTTCAAAAGTTCAAGATTCATCGCATAACACGCTCTGCTACGTCCACTGCGCCAAATGATACAGTTGTCGCTTCTGATTTCAGGAAAGAGCGGGGCATACGCCTTTTGTAACAATTAACATAGCTACATAAGTGTCACGAAAGGGCATACACCTTCTACTTTCAATAAGTCAGAACAATATCATTATGACTGGCAGCTGGACTGGTTCTTCATCGTCAACTTCTATCGTTCAGAATGCAATGAAAATGAGAGGCACACGTCTCTTTGGAACACTTAGCATTTATGACAGCAGTTCTATATACGCCGCTCTGTTCTGTTCTGTACGCCGCGGCCTCTCCTCAAATCGGAAATGACAACTCTGCACTCAGGCAAACAAGAACATTGTTCTGCATAACGGTTGACAAAGAAGGACGTTGCGCAGTGAAATTCTGGTTTTACAATATTGAGCGTGTTTTGTAAAGTAATTCCGTTTTATACTACGGTTCTGCAGGACGCGAACGGTCGACCCGCAGTTTCCAACCCCGTTCTCAGATGGCGCGACCACACTGTCGCCGTTCCTTTACTTCCTTTTTCACATCATCGCACGATGCTGCCCTCTATCGCGGCACTTCATAAATAACGCATGAAGCGAGGATCTCAAGAACAACACTGCATGCTCGGTCACTCCCGATATCCGGTCTCTCCTGGGGAAATTAGCATCACAGTGGCGTTGACGTTTCAATTGAGTCAGTGTGCAACAAAAGTGGGAGACACGCCGGCATCTGCTACCAGTGAGGGGAGGTTCGGAGGACGCTGTTAATAGGCCATTACAGTGGGCCATGTTAGTGTCGCGCGCATTTTTGGGTGAATACAAATTGGAGAACACGTTTCGCTGGCAATGAAAACGCGCACGGATGATGAGCCTATAAATAAGCGGAAGTCTAGGAAAGAGTCGTAAAACGCACGTGGCGCTTGTTCGTGTCTGTAGGTGCTGCTTGTAACGGACGCGCTGCCGTTTTGTCCGTGCCTAGTAAAATGTTTCTCATGTCGTTGTGCAATATTTATTCCTCTTTTGTTCATGTACGGCCCGGTGCTTGAAGGCAGGGCGCGTGTCGTTTCATCCTGGGATAATGTCGAAAGAATTACGTAGAAAGGTGGAATCGAGCTTGCGTAACCGTATCGGAAGTATGTTTCAGCGACACTTACAGGAAAGCCAAAACAGAAAGCGCTGATGATTGATTGATTGATTGATTGATTGAGCTTATTCGAAAAGGAGAGTTTTCTTTTGAAAATGTAATAAAAGCACTGCCGACAAACTTCTTTCATTTTGTACTTTCAAGATGCCGGCGGCGCTAGTAGTAAATGTTTGTCAGTTTCACAAAAAAAAGCTCGGACCAACAAGATGAACACGGCTCCGGACTCCAGCCTAATGGCAGGTAGTCGTTGATCAGGGAGCTTGAAACAAGTTTAAAATCTACGACTAAGAATGCCGGCAGGGTGAAGTAGGACACAAAGGGTTATGCATGACGGGGCTCACCGCTCACGTAGCGAAAGTAATTTATCCAAGGTTTCCAGCTCGGTTACTTGCAGGAGAGTTCGTACTTTGCGTCCTCCATAAACATATAAAATCGTTGAACCTTCCTTCCCAAAGCAGACGACACATTTGCTAATCTAATACGCTTATTAGGAACGCAATTAACACTCATCCCTGTTCGAGCGTTGGCCCTTATACATCTACACCTCTGCAGTATGCGTTTACGTAAGGCTGTGAGCCCGCAGGAAATAAAAATAGAAAAGGAAAGCCAGAGAGAGAACGTGTGTAAGAGAGAGAAGGAGGAGAGGTAGAAAAACTACAAACACTTATTCTTTCTTTGAAATAAGCGAGATACATCTGTTAAGAGGACATATCACATACGTCTCAACTCAAAAATGAACTTTTTTCTGCGATAGATGGCGCCACAAGTCGGAGGAGTGAGGAGGGCCCTCACTCCTCCGACTTTGTAAGAAGTCCATCGCGTCTCTGATTGGAGGACACGACAAGCCCACGTGACAGGCGGAGACCTATGAGCTGGGTTGTGTTTCCTTTATTTTTAGATTTTCTCCTTTCCCCGATTTGCTTTTGCGCGGTGGATTTCGTTGTCTCGCGTTTGCTGTTTACGTTTTACTGGCATTTCTCGAACATGCCGTGTGACTGTCGCGTACCGCCGCTACCACCTCGCTTTCTCGTGGATGAAGATTGCTCTGATCGGTAGCAGCGGGCTAAAGCTTTTCACCCGATACGCAGAGACTGTCCGTGGAGGTGTCTATTCGTGATATAGTAATCGTAGTTTTCAGTTTTCGTGGTGTCACAGGATCACGTGTCCCTGAGAGTATCGGAGGACTCCAGTTGAGCTGAATAGCGATTTTTGTCAGAGGCAGCAGTATCCAGAAAGGACGCGGGGTTGTCGACGGTCATATGACACTGCAACATCCCGTTGCAAAACATCCCTGCTTTTCTTGCCAGTGACACTTACGCTGTTGAACCATGACGTTCGTTGCTGTCGATTGGTGTCGTGAAAGCGCTCCCATTATTTCATAGTAGAACTCAAGGCCGGTGCGCTCGCACAGGACTGCTAGCAAATTTCGATAGGGTTTCGCACTCCCCTTTAGAGCATTGCGCGGGCCTTGTCGGGCCGGGCTTTACGTTTTTCGCACGTGCCCGTGCCAGGTTCGGATTCGACAACACATGGTGCGGCATGTACGTCAACAGACTTCATGAGACTCGACAGCTGAATGTTTGTGTCGGGTCTCGGTTCTTCTTCTACATAGGGGTTAGGAGATGTCAGCCAGATGGCTACGGCTTGCTACTCAAAATTCCACACACATGCACTCACACACGTTGGGGCCCACAGGCGTGGTGGGCGCGTTTGAACAGCAGAAGGAGCGTCCTTCAACAAAGCCAGAGAGGAGCAACCGCGTACACACGACACCGCTCTCTCCGTGAAGCAGAGTGAGACGCTGATCAAGAGGAAAGCCGAAGTGCGGAGTTTTCAGGCGTAGTGCAGGCAGGGTTCTGCACGACACGCTCTATCCTGCGGTGCGGATCCCGGTTTGGAGTTTCCCGCGGGTAGCGGGTCGGTTGCGGGTGATATTATTGACACCCGCGCGGGTAGCGAGACTGTTGCGGGCAGCGTTTTTGGCACAAGCACTGCTGGCGGGTCGGCCACGAACAAGCAACGGCTACAGCAACAACAACGAAGAGAAAAGATCATACCAAATAATAAGTAAACAAAGGCGCCGCAGCCCCTGCTGGTCGGGTCCGGTTGGGTGTGGATTTCATTTTCTGGTAGAGCGCGGGTGGCGGGTCTTGTCAGAGGATTTAGGGGTCGGGTATGGATTTCACCCTCAAATAATGGGTTGCACGTCATACGGTCCAAGTGCCCATTTCGTCGAACTACCAAGTGTCCGTCTGGCTTACGCGAACATTTGGGAAAACAAAATGCGTGATAGCGCTTTTCTATAGAAACGGCTGTCTTGTCCCCCGTCCCGAGTTTCTTCAGCTATCAAACAAACCAAACAGTGCACGTATGCACAGGTCATGCGCATTTTGGCACTGTAGTTGCCTCTTGAGAAGGGGTAGAGCACTGCATGGGCCGGATTTTTAGGCCCGTGCCCTGCCCATACACCAATATTTCTATACTGAGGCCCTATCCAAACCCACCTCTGCTCTAAGTGTTCCCCAGGCTCGCAGCGGGCCCGATGGCCAGTCCCATTTGTCCATTCCAATTTTCTTTCTGTGTTCTCGGGAAGGATAGCTCCATAACATACCCGAAAATCGTGCCAAAATTTTGGCGGCGATTTTGAGTAAATGGCCGCCGGATTTGGCCAATTTCGTGATACAGTGTGCGTGCAGACGGCAGGTATCGATTTGTTACTTCCTTCACTGTATTGTTGTTACTTTTTTATGGGGTTTAATGCTAGCCGGGCCTTCCTCAACCACGATAAAAATTTCATAATTCCAAGATAAAGCAACCTGTCTTCCAGTCTGTTCAGGCTGACGTGTTGAATTGTTTGTCTGAATATTCGATATTTCGGACGCGACTGTTTATCATAGTGTAGTTTGCATCAATTGCGGACTATCCGATTCAAAAATAAAAGAAAGTGTTTATTTCCGCGGCAATCGAACTATGATTTCATTTTCACCGTCAGAGATCGCAGGCGAATTTCCATCCTTTCCGCGGTGCATATACAGTTCATAAAAGGAAGCTTTTGACCGCTCGATAAATAATTTGTTGTTTTTAGTGTTTAAACATATGATCGTCCCACTACAGCGAAGGATTCTTAGGAATACATGCAGAATGCTCATGACAAATAAATCCGGGTTTGGGTAGCGTGCCGCGAAATCTTGTGGCAAATGCACAATGATACTTACCGACCTTGTCAAAATATCAAAATGGATTCATACTCAGGATGTCGACATCTGAACAGGCTGGTGGAGCTTCAAAAGTGCTAGGAATACCATTCATGTTTCTTTCCACAATTTTCATACACTCAAGCAAAGGTAGAATACCGTGATGGCCTCACACATATAGCATCAACGTGTGGACGTGTTTCAACCATGCCTGGGAAGAACGACGGTTTGGGGACAGCTTTGCTATATCTTCATAAACTCAAGCCAAGGCAGAATACCATGATGGCCTCACACATGTAGCATCAACGTGTGGACGTGTTTCAACCATGCCTGGGAAGAACGACGGTTTGGGGACAGCTTTGCTATATCTTCATACACTCAAGCCAAGGTAGAATACCATGATGGCCTCACACATATAGCATCAACGTGTGGACGTGTTTCAACAATGCCGGGGAAGACGGTTCTACGGTTGGGAGATTGTGCACCATTCTCATACTTAGATCCTCACGTGCTGATGGCTGGATTCAGATTTCACACTCTTACGCCATGTTTAAAATATGACAAGCATCGCACGACTAGTCTGTGGATTTATACATAGAAATATATTAATATAAATATTTAGGAAAATTGAAAAATATGCACAGATATGCACAGTAAAAATGGAAAAAGGTAACTTAAATATGAAACACAAACGTGAAGATATGCAGCCTGAGCCAAAGTCGAAGACATGTATATGGAAAAACATTCAGTAAATTATGAAGCAAAATGGATGAATATGCATTAAAACACTTGGCAAAGGTGGAGCCGCACAAACTAAATGACACGTAAATCCACAGTCTAGCCATAATTACAGAACAGCGGCAGGTGAGTTATCTTTACCAGTCTTCCGTCTCTTCCTGGATGAATCGCCCTGATTGGAAGTTGTTTTGGCGGCATCACAGAGCGAGGCAACCTGATGGTCACTCTTCTTGTTATCTCTGAGCTGCAGCCCACGGGACTGACGAGGGTCAACCAACTCCGGTAGAAGGCTATGCGAGTAGAACAGTTTAAGGTGGCCAATCATTTTGCTCCAGAAGCCATCATTTCTCTCGATCTTCTGGACAAAAATTTCCTCGCCAGAATATACCACAAAAAGACAAAACTGACGTCGAGTGATGTGGAGCTGTCCCTGCACCTGATAGTGGTAGTCATGGTTTTCCTTCAACGAAATATTACCAGAGTTATCAATAGTGCAAAAGGTGATTTTTTTTGCCCGCACTCCCTCCACAGGGGTAAGGGGCCGAGCCGAATAAGGGCACTTCACTTCCACGACAGTGTCATCACCGACAAGCCCATCAGGTGTTGCAGCAAGGTATGCAAACTCCTGATCAACAACAAGGCCGCATGGTGAAACAGTCACCCCTAACTCATCCTGCAGCTTAGCAATTGCAATGGGCTCAGTGTCGCGACCATATCGGAGAGCCTCAGTGTCAAAATGACCATAGAGCAAGGAACGAACAGTACTTGCACTGCTCGTTGCATCTCGCATCTTGCATACCTTGCCAAAATTAGAAGCGGTGAGTCGCTTTCGCCTCTCCTGCATCCACAAAGTTCTCCCTTCTTGACCTCGAGTATCAGCCTCGAGCTGCTCTGCATCTGGTTGGGAGAGCACAAGGGAATCCTTGTACGCCGCAGCAGCTTCAACATAGTCATCGTGGTTCATGTCTGGAGCATCCACTATGGAACCATAGTGGTTGTCGCTGGAAGCACGCTTGCAAGGCGCACCTTCAAGTGAACGCTTACAGCGAGCAGCCCCAGAACTCCGATGCCTTATGCAAGCAGCACGAACAGCTGCTTTACGCTTCAGCATAATTTTTGCATACTTCCCAGGGCTGGTGTTGTACACTGCCTTATGTAGAGCACGATGGTACTGCTTAGAGTTGAAAGACACGACAGCTCCTGAAGCCCGCATTCCGAATGATCCCCTCTGGGAAAAGTTTATTCTTTTACCGCCAGAAAACTTTGCAACGAGAGAATTGAAATGTTCTGCAGCATTATTGTTAACGTCAAGGATCAAGCTGCTACCATTGTTTGCCAAACGACTCATCGCTACAAGGATTTCATTGAAAAGTCCGCATTTCCTGAGCTCTGGGACGTGATTGACTTCCCCTTCTTTTGGACCACTGCAAAAGTAACCCGCACATTTTGCGTGGTCGCCGAACACATGGAGTGGCCCATTACGGATATCAGCCACCAGGTTCCGAATCTGATCTTGTTTGCTGAACTCGGCCTGCTCTTTGCGATAGTGAATAGCCCTAGCAACTCCAACTCTTAGTCGAACAGCATTATCCAGAAGTAGCTTCTTCAACGATGGGGGAATGGGGGTTGTTCTCTTTGCCAAAGCAACATCTCGAAGACGACTTACATAGTTTCGAAGAAGGTGGTTGCGACATTCTACCTTCTGAACTACCTGATGCTGGTACGGTGCAGCTTCAAGAATTGACTTGTATGTGCTCGAATCACCGTCAGCGATCAACTGCAAGTACTTTACCCCGTGCAACTCAATGCTGCGCCTGAAGCCTTCAACGACGATATCCTTCTCCATACTGGTAGAGCTGCTGTCCCAGTTCTTGAAGCACAGATGCTTTTTTGGGCTCGACCCTGCCTTGGAACTTGCGCACAGTGTACAAAATTTGTTCCGGACGCCTAGGAACAGTACTTTCTTTGTGCGGTACCCAACAATTACAGCCTGCAAAAACGAAAAAATGTCAGGATTGTATTCCACAAAACTCTACCCCCAATGACAATGTTTCGAGGAATTATGCATTTGTACGCGTATCATACGAATTAATGCCACAGGATGTATACCACTCTAGAAAGTGTGTTTACCAAAAGACAGCAGTGCCACTAATAGCACCAGAGGGGTCAACTTTTTCCTCCAAATAAATGCTCATAGTGTTCTTTCCACAAATGGTGGGCACAGACTTCCTGTATATCCCGTCTGCCAAGCGGTGTGCAAGATAAATCCTCCTTTTTCGGGCACCTTTATTAAGTGTAGATAAAAATTTTTACTTACCAAGCCAGAAAGAGCGTCGTACTTGTTCTTGTATGAACGTTTGCACCAAGCACCATCGGCAACGACCGTAATTATAGGAAAACCGTCAGCATCGACGTCCCCAGCCTCCCTAGCTAACCGAGCTTCCTCAATGCCTGCTTTTCTTATTTCTTCCCAAGCTGTTTCGTCGATTCCTTTAGCAACAATATCCTGATACTTACTGTACGTGCTACCAGCCATGCCGGGTATGTCCAGAGCACCTAGGAGCTCGCGAAGGCCTGAGAAACCAGAACCTATAGACACGATACCGTTCACTGCTGAGGAATTGACGTCCATGCGTTGTTGAACAAGTTGATCAACTGGTGCCTCTGTTGTGACTACATCTTTCCTCAGACACATCCTGCACTTCAAACTGAAAGAGCTACACAGACCTCGCCGATGTTCTGATACAATTTCCATGTCAGCCAGGCCGCAACCAAACGGACTATGTACCGACAAACTTTGCAAAGACGAGAAGAAGTGATCAATCTCCACTATACGCCGACCATTCACACTGCTTGTGCGCTGACTCTGTGTCTGGTGAACATTGCCAGTATCGAAAGATGAAGATCGACTGGGTGTAACAGCGGCAGTGATTGGAACGGGACTTGCTCTGGAACCGGCAAGCTCGTCACAACCTGAACTGCAGGGGACTACATTATCTACCTCAGCTGAATCAGCAAATGACGAATTTGAAGGACGAATTTCGCTTGTGCTCGAAGCGAAACAAGCATTCCGACCGGCATCAGTTACAGTTTGAGGAACAACACTACCACCAAAGGTTGAGCCTACAAGGGTATCTGCGCGATGTGGAGTCGTCGAAGTGCAACGATCACTGGGAACAGCACGGCTGGAGCATCCTGCATTACCAAAATCTCTCAAATCCGCAGGCTCCGTCACATGCCTGCCTCTACCACGTAAATTCGCAAAGTCCTTCTTCTTACGTTTCCGTTGTCCGTAGACGTGACTTCGAGCCATAATGGGTAAATACTATGAACACGCAGAAAACACACAAGGACAGAGAGCAAATGAACAGGACAAGAAAGTGAAAAAAACGCGTAACTTAGCCACGAATTGGTCACTTCAGGACGAACCGCCGAAACCACGGACGCCGATCAGCTGCTGCGCAATACGCGGATGGTTACGAGCGGACTACGTTCGGGCGCTGCGAGCGGACGGCGCCACCTTCCGGAATCAGTGGTAAACGCCTTGGATGCATGCCTGTACTCACTTTTAATTCTTTTTCGGAAAAACAGAATGCTAAAAACACACAAAAAACGCGTCATTTGAATCCTGAAACATGTCCCCGGTTAACCTCAGAAGCGGATTGTTTTTATTTGCTTTCATTTATTTATTTGGATTTTTTGAAGCTGTAGCGACAAAATTCATTTCTTTTTCTTTTTTAAAAAAAAATTACAACGCTAGAGCGATATTTCAGTTCCCAGAGTTAAGATGTCTTGACGTCACCTTTCCGATGAAAGTTTCCGCATTCCGATCTGTCTCGTAGTTCAGCCACAAAACCTATGCAAAGTTCACATAGAAAACAGAGGGGTTCCCACCTTCAGGGGTCCGTAAAAAAAAATTACAACGCTAGAGCGATATTTCAGTTCCCAGAGTTAAGAGATCTTGACGTCACCTTTCCAATGAAGGTTTCCGCAATACGATCTGTCTCGTAGTTCAGCCACAAAACCTATGCAAAGTTCACATAGAAAACAGGGGGTGGTATGTCCTCTTAAAACGCCTTGCGCTTTGGCTTGACTTGGTCTCCTGCTGTGCACTGTTTTTTTTTTCTTTTTCGTTCGGCATGAGTGAAGCTCGTCGCGTAAATCACAATTTATATATTTCTGTGAGGGACCAGAAACACGCGTTGAATTTTTTTTTTCACCTGTTCTTTCTGCGTTCTTCTTTTTTTCTCTCTCTCTTTTCTTAGGCAGGCAAATTCTCAGCTCCTTGCGCCTTCCCATACAATAATATAGAAGACTATCGGGCTATCTGTTTCGTGCTTCTGGATACGTGTAAGCTGCTTATCCGTTTTGCTTGTTAGGGTGGTTAGGTTCGCATAGACATTGTGAGCTGCTCCGCATCCTCCGACACCAGCAATAACGTAAAGCTTCAGTATTGAAACATCAAAATCTTGCGAACCGAGACCACACTCGAAACGCCAACATCACCCATTATATTATCGTCCCTTTGCACGCTCTTTTGTGCGCATGCGCGTGAAACGACATCTTTGTTTCCATTTTTCCCCACTGTCACCACAAAGGCGACAAAAGTCCCGCTTGATTGACAGGCGTCACTTGCTCCAGCAGCGAGACACACTCGCTGAATGCGCACGACGGAACCAACATGGCGCCCAAAATGTCGCCTGCTATTGTCCGTAGATTCGTTTCAAGAAGCAGCATTGATTTGTACACAGTGCGCACACATAAACACGTTTATATCGAACCCACGGTAATTTTTTGAACGACGCAGAAACGTGGCGCACCCTAGCGGAATAATGACGCAGATGCGGGTTTCTGAAAAACGCGTGCCTGCCTCATATAATGTCGTCTGCTACGCGCACGTTTTCTCAACAATGGCACGTACCCTGCGACGACGACAGTTTTGTTCCGTTTTCTTTGCGCCGTTATTTTTCTGAGTGAACGGGCGCTTGTAGGAAGGTAAACAGAAGACTAGGATTCGAAGAATAGTAAACAAATAATCGAAGTATCGAAGTTTGGAGGGATTTTATGCACGGCTGCGTTCGGGAGCACTCTCGTATTGGGGAGATGATATTTTCGAAACGAATTGTGTTCCACGTTCTATACACGCATATTGGGAATAAGGTACTTTGAAATAAAAATGTGCGTGTGAAAAGCGTGTTCCCGAATCGCTCTGATTGTTTTTTTGTGTGTTCACCCTCTTGCTTTGTCGAATTTTATCACGGGATGTTATCTGTGCCGGTTCGCATGCAGCGTATGAGGCGATCCGAAAGGAGGAGAATGGGTATGCCAGAAATCGAAAAATCAAAAATGTGCGCAGTTAATTAGAACATTCGGGAACCCTTCCACATGTCCTGAAACCCACTGCGAATTATTTTCCCGTCAACTTAAAAAAAATACATTAATATAATTTACGAAGTCATCAAACATTAATAATGTATGGAAAAATGGCTAGGAAGCAAGCGAGCTGGTGAAGAGGATGATGTAAAACCCCGAGACTAGCTAAACACGAAGGAACAGACACAAACACGAAGTCTCAAACACAGCTGTGTTTGGGACTTCGTGTTTGTGTCTGTCCCTTCGTGTTTCCCTAGTCTCGGGGTTTTACATCATGCATAATAATGTAGATTGCGTCGGAGTGAAGTTCGGGTCCCGCCGCCGGCACTCGCCAGGCGTTACGTCAACTTTCACATATAACAATAATCTTGCTGGTGAATACTGTTCGTGGCTGGTACACAGATATGGACAAACAATATAAGCAGAGAGAGAGAGTGAGAGAGAAAAGGGAAGGTGGAAGAAGAAAACTCAAACATGGAGATGTAAGTCCACGTCAACATGTCTAACTGCTGTCCAGGGGGCTTAATCGCTGCGCGAGCGAAATGAACCGACATAAGGAATTGTTAGCTTACCGAAACGAAAAACGATAACGAAGTTGCACGCATAACGAGGAAACTAGGCTGTCACAGCGGGCCTAGCGTGCCCGTGATTTGCTCGTCGTGACGCGTGACGTAACTTCCTCGTTTTCGGTAAAAGTGGCGCAATCTTTGGCTTAGGCAAACTACATATACCGTGATCGGTACTATACGAGAGTGTAACCCAGTTGAAAAGACGTTAACGTTGCATGCGCCCACAGAGAACAAGAAAATGGCGGAAGGTTTCTTTGCCTGGAAGATAACGGAAGCTGCGAACCGTGAACCACGCAGCCGTAGCCTTCAAGATGGATTTCAGTTAGATGAAATAGATTTTAGGAGGCTATTCCGCCTGTCAAAAAGAGCAGCCCACGTACTACACTGTGAGAAAATGTTATACGTTTTAGGGTAGAAACAGCTTGTCCCAGGTATAAAAGTAATTTTATACCCCCTGAAGGTATATTATTTGCACCTAATGGTATAAACATATATCCCCTTGAATGTGTATTTTAAAACCCGGGGTCTAATCTTGGAAAAACTGGTATATTCGATTTATTTCAGCGCTTTATATAAGAGTGGCACTTTCATGATCTAGCTCGTAACAAAATTAGAACAAGATAATATTGAGCGACAAGTGCTTTAATAACATCAACTACCGCGAGAAGGAAAGGGAGAAAGAAAATGCCTGGAGACGAACGCACACAACTGTACCCACAAACTCATATTCACAACGCGCAGGTGTAAAACCTAGAGGGGAGCTCCTGCAGATTACTCGCCACGCAGGATGCAACGTGGGAGGATTTAATGGAGAACAGAAACTGGTATAATACATGGCTTCGGAAAATGTGGGGCCGCTTTCGGCGGCACAGTTTTCACGGCACCTCCAACAGCATTCAGCCTGGCTGCTAAGTCTTCCCAGTCGGTATATGGTGGCCGAAAATGCTCCTCGGAATATATTACGGATGTAGTTCCGTATCGGGACCATAGGCTTTTTTTAAGAAAAAGGAATAAAAACAAAAATCAAACGCTTTTACGTGAAAGAGGAGCTAATTAGTAACAAAATTAAACAGGAATGACCCTCGTATATTGCGTGAAACGTATAACAATTTAATTTTATCGCCCGTTTCTGGAAGGCTATCCGCCCTCTTTACTAAGGACCTTCTGATCTAACCCGAGGCACAGTCTCGACGCCCGCACCGCATAGTGCGTGCTTGGGGGGCCTACCAATCCTAGAACCTAGAACCTAGAACCTAGAACCTAACCTAGACTAACCTCACTAAAGTGAGGGGGCGATTTAGCCCAATTCAACGACCCTACCTCTTGCAAGATGGAAAGTTTCGACTCCGTTAGGCTTAGCAGACCCGTGTTCCCCCTGCGCTAAAAGTGAATCAGATGGGGTTGTTGAAACGCATATAAAAAGTTGTAGCCCGCAGAATTTTATAATTCTTACATTTTTAGATTCAGTATATGACCTTCTTCCACTTCTCTGCAATATTTACCTTCCTAACGCCTTCACAAATTTTAAAAAACGAGTGGTCCCGATACGGAATTACACCCTAAAATACCGTTGGTTTGCATGCATCGGTCCATAACCTCGTATTGCTAGGCAGTTGTTCGAGCACTGCGAGCATCACGCGACGACGACGTGTTTGCTGCCTTCCAAAGAATAGTCGAAAAACTGAAGAAGTGAAGTGACGGAAATGACGTTGACGCGCCCCAGGCGTAGTCTGTGGAGGACCATACGTAGTCAGCTAATGTCACGTGCAGCCTCCCCCTCCCTCGGAGGCAGTACAGAAATCTAATTTGAACTAATCTAGCTAAACTTGTCCTAAACTAACTTGATCTAACCCGATATTGAGCGTTGCCACAACCACCTCCTCCTCCTTGAGCTGGTATAGAAGTATCTTTGCCGTACCTGTGTTAACTAAAAGAAGTAAACTTTCTCAATTAAGGGACTTGCATGGCCTACTTCGACGATGATGTAACTAATGACTACAACATGAATATAATACACACGTAGATATAGGATCGAAAATGTTATCGCAGATAATAGTTTGGTTTTGGGCCCACCATCCCATCATCCCAGGTATATTTGCATGCGTGTATGTTTTAGATGAAGAATCACATAAAATTATTTGACAAAAAATACGGTATACTCTATGCCGTTTCGTCAGGTGTGATTAATTACACCAAGTGATCTTTCCTGGTCGCTGGTGCATCCATTTTTCAGTGTATACGCCACGCGCACGATTCGTTTGAATACGCGAGTTACCTTGTGTAAGCAGAGGTCCAAATAGGAAGATGGATACACTGGCCGCACCAGTGCAGCCATCTTGTCCCGAACACTCCGTGCTCGCATCGCTATACGAGTCCTGCTGGACAGTTGTGTGCCGTCGCTCATCACGTGATGCATTTGATCCAATGAAACGGCTGTTCAGGGACTCGTCCATTTTTCGACGAAGCGGTGTTCGATGAAACGACATTCGACCAGATGTTTCGGAACCATATATAGAGAGGTTTCTAGGAAAATTTTCGATGCGAAAGTCGTGTCTATTGTAAAACTGCCCTGTCATTGAAGAGGTTCAGGTAGAAAGAAGATAATCTTAAACAACCTCAGGTCTGAACAGCAAAGAATGTCTGCTCGGTGCTCATAAAAAAAAAGGAAAAAGAAGGAATACAATCTTTGATTTATAATAACAGATTTGACACCTTTTAAAATACACGTGCCACGCAGTGAAAATGTGAGCAATTTCATGCGAAAGAACGCGCCGCGCTTCCCATGGACTTCCGCGGAAACTATCCCGTGGCTGCATTCACTAACGCGAAAACAAACCTTCAACTTACATGAAAAGACAGTAAAGCATCCATCTTGTATCATGCTTCACCTAAGCCTAAAGGAGTGCATGGGCGTGTTTGATCCCATGGTGCGCGCCAAAACGGCCGTGAAACCATTGTTGCCAGTTCGTCGCGCATCTTTTTTTCCGCTAAAATCGGCGGCGACAAAAGGAGCGCCGGACCCCTTCCGTCAAATTGCGCTTCGCAATGGCCACTAAAAATTAATTGTCCGTCGACCATCATTCGCGTAATGCTTCGCGCCACGACGGTTCCGAGAATTTTCCCGTCGACGCGGGAAGACAATGGGCGAGGAATTCTCCTGTTACTGTTGTATCATCCGGTGGGAGGGGAAAAAGACAGGCGTCATTAAAAAGTACCGCTTTGCAAAACTGGGGCAGTTAACATAGTCATGCGTGAGAAATGGGAAGAGCTATTCTGCGCTATTGTGAGCTTCGTGCGGAGTATAGGGATTTCGCGGCGAATATCTTGAGTGCATTGAAACGATACGCTTTCTTTCTTTTCTTTTAAATACTTTACAAGAATATTCTTCGCGAACGAACCGTTCCGGATATACAGGGTGTTTCAGTAACAAAAGAAAAAGAAAAACTAATACGAAACGCACGCTCCGGAAAAATATGCGATTAGCGACATTTATCTTAATGAACCTTTGTCACGTACTGCAAATAATTTTATCAGATTTCGATTGAAAACTTTAATTTCTTAAAAATTGAACTCCGATATTTCCCTAACCAATGTAACGTTTCGTTTGCAGGAAACAGAAACTGCGTGTCGGATTTACCCATTCCATTACAAAATGCATTTCCTACTACAATGGTAATAGCTGAAAAAAAGAAAAAGAGAAATAGAAAACCGTCGTTCTGAGACGCACAAAGTGCCGGCCGCGCTCATGGTCTTCGTCATGTTAAAGCAACGTTCCCACTGCCGGGTCGCCGCTCTCAGAGCGGGGACGTCGAGCAGAGAACGGCGAGAGTGCCCACGTAACTGATATCTGATCAGTGATCAGTGGTCCCCACCGACGTTCGCCGTGCTCTCGAGATACACCGACGAGGGCCAGACAATTGCGACGACGGAATCGTTTGTCCATTCACGGAACCTCGTCTTCTTCTTTGCGTTGATTGGTTGGTCACTGCCGCCCGGGGTCATCAGTCGCGCAAGGAGCGACCACTGATCTCTATGTATAAAGGCTGGATCGCGCATGGGAGAGGGGCTCGTGGGGGAGAGGCACGCATTCGGGCCGCCATGTTGGGAGGCCCTAAAGCGCTTTGTGCGCCCATAGAAAACAATGGGAGGCAACAGAGATTGTGAGTATTTATTGCGCTGCAGGCGTTGATCGTTGTTTGTCGTTATACAATTTTGTAAGGTGCCAGTATACTGATGTATCCTAACAGTGTTTCACGGGTGTCCTGCCGTTCGATTCTTAATTACGTTATGTTTTGCATTCCGAAACTAGACCGTCACTGCAGTGTAGCGCTGGGGATTGTACTACAGCACGTTTCCCAGCCAATATTTCAATAAGAAACGATGTGAGATTAACAACAACCATGTATATAATCTCCCGTGCTGCGTTCTGGACAAAAATTGTTCCACAAAGAACGGTCCCAGAAAGGATATACCCGCATGGTAGAAAAAATCGCCCCGTAGAATCACAGCCGTTGTTTCAGACAGGCGTATGCGTTTAGTGTGATTTATATCAAGCAAGAAAGAGTCTTTTAGTGAACGACAGTGGTGTCTTCGACGTAATGCCTCGCAAATATGAACACACCGAAGCATCTTAAACAATTACTTCACGCAATTAGATCACGCTTAGGCCAGTTAATCTAGGTATTGATGTAAACTTAATCAAGTTACTTAGTAAGTGGTAACACCACCTTGAGACACAAGACTTATCTCCTTTTGAAGTACCGCTCTTTTTTTTTCTTCCTTCACTTGCTCTGATTATTTGCAGGTGAAATTGAATGTCCTTCACGCGTACTCACATGCTTTTGCTGAATAGAACTGCAGCGTGAACAAAGCTGCGTAGGGACGAGGGCCTGCCATCCACTGCTGACTTTGTCATGCTTGTTATGTGGAGCACGTTGCAAAAAATGCAGCTGCACATCTGAAACTCCAATCATTATCATCGTCATCTAAAAGGGAGTGTGGTAGCAGTGCCGTGAAACCAGGCACGATTTCTGAAGATCTTCTGTGACACTTTCCGCAGTTTGCATACTTTTCTGCAGCGTCAGTCTCTCTCATAGGAGTTACTTTGAATTAACCGTGACTGCCATCTTACATTTTAATGTGTGAGGGCTCTCTTGCACTACACATGTACGGTTTCCAAACTGCAACATGACGATTTAGAGCTTGAAACGGGAGCCCTGGTGTACCCTGTCTATGAAATGATACCAACTGAATCATGTCAAACGTGATGTTTAATGGAAGATGGCTTTCTTGGTTGTGCATTCTGCGTGACAAAGATGTAACACGATATGCTTTTGTAAAGAAGATAAGTGATGTTATGCTCTATGAATAAAGAGAATATACATTTTTCAAGTTCAACATTTATTCTGGCATATATCAAGCATCACAATGAATGTGCAGGGAAGTAACAAAACAATACATTTATTGTTTTGTGACCTCCCTGCAATGACAATATATATCTCAGGAATGACAATGTACAGGTACACTATGCAAATTTGTTGCACCCAATTTTCATACATGCTGAATTTTAAATTTTTGTTTTGCTGCCTATGTGTTCAGTATATTACAAATTGCTTAATGCAAACAACACTTTGTTAATTTCAAGCTTTTTGCTCCCATCTAAGATATTCCTACCCTGAAGGAACTGCCACTTCGACACCATAAAATATTCAGTAGGTTTCACTCTGGCAGGCCCTGCCACTGCAAATTTCCTGAATTGAAATCCTTCAAACTGTGTCATAATCTTAAATACGTCAGTATTTCTGCAAGTAGTTGACATGCTGGAGGACACTCCTCCTGCAGCTAAGGCAACTACAGAGAGTTCCAAGAGGCCGAAGGTAAACCTACAGCTGCATGAGTGTGATCAACAGTAGTGCATTCTCAAGAAATAATTTTCTTCTTATAGCATATATGTGCATGCCTAGTAACTAAAAACAATGATCACAGTTCCACAACGAGTTTTAATTCCTGAGGGTGTATACTGTAGAGGTGGGTTAGATCTACAACAGTTTATACAAGGTATTATATACTATGAATACCTTTAAAAATCTCATGTGACACATATGCTTTTACTTTTTGGAGGTGCTGCGGTGATCGAAGTTTGTGGGCACTGCTCAGGTTTTGCACCCATTTCTTGCGTATGTCGAGGCAGCTGTGAAGGACAGAACATTGGTTAGGATTCAACTAGTTAAAAATAAATATGTTGTTTGGTAAGAGCATTGCATAAATGTTTAAAACATCAGTTAAAAACAGGGTTTACAATTCCAATATATTTTAAAAATTTCAACGTTTAAACGCTGTTCTAAAAATAATTATAGCCTCATCACCAAGACACAATGCTGGGTGAAGGGGCCTAAGGTGTATATAAAACTCTCTGAAGTGATGTGTTTCATGATGTGAACATGTAAAGAGAATGTGCAAAATTGAGAGAGGCTCACCACAGTGCGTGCACTGGGGTGGTTCCTCCCCGTAAAGTTGGAACCCGTGAATGAGGAACATGATACTTATCTGTAAGCTCGATCGCATCAGACGATGACACAGATGATGCTCGATGACACAGACGATCCTCTGGGTAGCCCCCGTGAGGAAACCTGTATTGAGAGACCACACTGCTACAAATAACACGACAAGCTGCAAATTATTATTATCGCAACAAGCTAACAACATAGCTCAGACACAAAGGCGGTATCCAAGTCACACCACAAGGATTCTTCGTCACAAATCAAACCAAGGCACAAAACAATACCAATACATGAAAAAAGGTGACCCTCTTGGTCTTATTACGACGTAATACTGAACTTATACGCGAAGGTGGTTCAAAGAAATGACTGCGCACTTGCTTCCGTAGAGAACACTAGGTACCGTGCTAGCAATGCATGCAGAAAAGCGCTCGAGTGCTCGCACATATTGATGACACCACTATCAGTGTAGCGTAACATGTTCTCTCCAGCATATTACGCACTCAAACTGTATTTGCCGGCGTGTAAAATGCAAGTGTGTTCGATTGAACCTCGGAAGAGCGATCAAACAACTTGCACCCAGTGCTGGTTTTGGGCAAAAAAACACTTCATAATTGTCAAATAAATGTACAGAATGGACGCCTATTTATTCCTTGATAAAGAATGACTCACCTGTAGAAATTTCGGCCCTGTATCCTTCCCGGTACGGTTGGTACGACCGCAATTGCAAGAAGTTGCCATGATCGCTGCGGCGACTGTTTTGGGTACAGTAAGATGGCGGCCGGTTGCCGCACGCTCGCGCTCCCTATCCGCGATCCAGCCTTTTACAATCGAGATCAGTGGGAGCGACTGCTTGGACGGGGCAGGAAAGCTGGCCCTTGGTCACCATTTATTTATTTATTCAAGATACCCTAAAAGTCAAGGGACAATAATGCGGGAGTGGAATAGTCATTCATTTCTTCTTTATTTCCAAAGGAAATGAGGGCCAGGTACAAAAGGGATTAAGATCCCTGACGAGGAACCTGGTCCTCTACAAGCAGTCACAGCGATTTTAACAACATAACAATAGATTACAGGACAACATACATTTTGGACAGTTTTAACACCACTAGTGATTAATACCAACAACTTTTAACATCAACAGAAAAATTGTACTAGTAATAGTTCCAGTCATTCTTCGAATGAATTAATCTACAGGGGTCAGTATATCTGCATTCAATAACGCTTCCATCAGTGTTCATTTGTATACAGGTAATGTTAGAAAACACGTAAAGAAGTGGCTCATAGTATTGCAAAAATTTGGTAGCAAATAGTCGGTCGCTTGCATGCCATAGTTAGTATGACTATATAAGGGTAGACAGATAAATTAAGCTTTCGTAGTGGGTAGCGTTCAGTTGTGCTGTTTAACTGAATCGCACCTTAACATAAAGAACACCAAATACAATATTTGGAAACAAGAAAAGTGCATGAAATTGCGCAGCAAAAAGAGAACATCTCCAAAAAAACACATCAATATGAAAGCAATATATAGAAAAGAAAAAATATTTCCAAAAACACATCAATATGAGAACAATATAGATATGGAACTTAACCGATGCCTGTGATGTCAAATATGCGATTACGGAACGATGGATGATCAGTTATGCAAGCTAATCCTGAGGGAGGACCATTCCAATCGATAGATGTCCTGCAGAAGAATGATTTAGAAAACATGTCCGACAATCGAAGCGTTGTACCTTAAATTGATGGTCAAACCGTGGAAAAATTAGAGTAGCTTGAGCTATAGGAGAAATACCAGGGTGAACATTATGAATAAACCTATGAAAGTGTGATATCCTCGCAAGCATACGCCGTTTATCGACGTCAGGAAGCTCAAGTTCTTGTTTAATTGCGGTGACTGAAGACTAACGTGAGAAATCACCAACTATATAAACCAGGCGGCTCTGTTTTGAACGGCCTCAATATAAGCGGACAAGTAAAACTGAGATGGATCCCACAAGGCTGAGGCATATTCTAATTTTGGACGGACTAGGGACGTGTACACTAACGTTTTTACGTGCTGTGGGGCCATTTTAACGTTACGTCTGACATATCCGAGAGAACGGTTAGCGTTACTTATGATGGACTCGATATGTTTGTTCGAGGTTAGGTCATCCGAGAGATGCAAGCCGAGATATTTGTATGTCTCAACCTTAGTGAAAATAGTATTGCTGAGTGAGTAGTGGAACGTGGGAATGTGATGAGAATCGCGGCGCAGAAAAGACATATAACTACACTTGCAAACGGTTAATTGGCATTTTCCAGGTGACAGACCACGAATGAATTAACGATAGGTCACGCTGCAAAGTAAGCTGATCATAAGTAGAAGGAATTTTGCGATAAATAATGCAGTCATCGGCCAACAATCGGACTGTGGAGGTAAGGCTGTTAGGAAGGTCATTGATATAAATTAGGTAGAGAAGAGGACCTAGAATTGAGCCCTGTGGGATAACAGAAGTAACAGGAACACGACCAGAAAGAAAATTATTACATGAAACAAGCTGTGAACGGTAGGAAAGAAATTCCCATATCCAGTTGTACACGGAGGAGTCCAAGTTTAACGTTGATAATTTCAGAAGAAGGTAGTTATGAGGAACCTTATCAAAAGCCTTTCAGAAATCAAGAGAAACGGCATCAGCCTGCGAAGAAGAATCGGAGTTTAGAAAGAGGTCATGAAGAAAGCATGCAAGTTGGGTTTCGTATGAATGGTATTTGCGAAATTCATTGCTGAAGAGATCATTCCCCTTCAAGAATTTCATGATATGCGAGAAAATAACATGTTCGAGGATTTTACAACAAACGCTGGTTAAAGAACCGGTTGGTATATAGTTACTAGCTGCCTGGCTATTCCCAAATTTAAGGACTGGAACGATCTTTCTTACTTTCCAGTCCATTGACAACTGAGCCTGTTGGAGTGATCGGGTAAAAATATAAGCCAATATGATACGCGATATACCTTTAGTCATGATTAGCAATTTAGGGTTAGTACCGTCCGAGCCTGAACTTCCAGAACATTTAAGACATTCTATGATCATACGGACTCCGTATGATATAATCAGCAATTTAGTAGTCCTAGGCAAGTGTACAGGAGGTAAGTACGATGGTAAGTCAGGACATGTGACCGAAAAAACTGAAGAAAACCGAAGCAGTATCGTAATTGAGACTGGTTTTTCATTACTGTCCTCTCACGTGATAACGGCATTCTTCGCGGGAGATATGGTTTTCCAAAATTTTCTGGGGTTGTTAACTAAAAGTGAAGGGAGGTCCTGGGCGAAGGATTTATCTTTGGCGTGTTTTGCTGCTGATTTATATAAAGCAGCACTTGATTGATAAGCCTCCCAGGAGACAGGGCTGTTGTTTTTCTCAGCCAGCCGAAATAATCGTTTCTTTTTGTTTAGCAGATTTCTTAGGCATTGATTAGGAATATATTTATCCGCCAAATAATTGAGTGTGTTACGGAACTGACAACGGTTCTCCTATACTGATCGGTGCTGGAAATCTAACACGAACTCATCATGAAAAGAGCGAAGACCACTATTGATTGCCTCAATGTTTGCACGCTTATAATCTCTTAAGTCTAGTTTATGTAGTTGTGTTTGGAATGCCGGTTTGACTTTACTAAAAACTGTATGACCTTGTGGTATAGCTCAGACCATCAAAGATTGATAAGGAGGTAACATTGTCGGAGTGTGATGCCAGAACTATAGGTCGATTAAGGTCGCAGCTGAAGCAATAGTTCTGGTTGGTTTATCTACTAGCTGGAATAGGTTGAATGTCAAACAGAGATCAAGGGACGCCATCGCTTCCGATGATGAATATGAACCCGAACACGTCAGATTGCTCCAATCTATAGCTGGATAATTAAAATCTCCAAGCAAACAACAACAACAAATAGATCATGACTATGGCCTGGGGGTGATTCGCCGCTGGAGAACAGTACACTACCTCATTACACGCGAAACATGAGATGTGAGATATGAAAATGAAGTTATGTGCAAGTACAACACTTGAACTCTCCTCCACTGGTTGCGCAGCGCTACGTCACACAAAAGGAAAGTGAAGAAACACATGAAAGAAGCGCCAATGGTCATTGAGATGCAGGGGAGGACCCTATATACAGCGTCTGGAGCAAACCGGCAACATCTCCAAGCAACATCACATGGCTATTTGCAAATTTAATGTTTACATAGGAAATGATGTCATCCAGTGATTGCACAAAAATACTGGGAGGATCAGGGGCCCTACAACATGCTCCAATAACATAGTGAGGGTAAGAACTAGACAACGATATCCAAACAGTCTCAATGTCAGTATCTATGTGAATACGTGTAGGGTGCAGATATTTTTTTCACGGCTATCAATACGCCTCCTTCTCTTACCTTTTCTCTATCACATCTGAATATACAGAAGTCTGAAAAACATGTCATGGGTTCACTATTACAGATAGCAGGCGTTAACCATGTCTTGGTTAAGAGTGCGATATCTACGGCGGTAGCATATACAGGGCCATGTAAACCTGCAAGCTTTCGGCATGATACTCCGGATGTTCGTGGAAATAATGGAGAGCGGCATGTGAGAACATGCATTTCTTTGTTATAATGAAAATTCTTTAACGTAAACCATTAACGTTAACCATTGAGTGCCCTTTCAGCCATTACGAGCGCGGTTGCGGACGTTCGGCCGGTAGTACACTCTAAGAAAAAAAAAAAAAAACGCAAAATGGGGAGTAATTGCAGCTTCTATACTCCCATAGACTGCATTTGCTCCCCATTTTAGTCCCCTAACCCCGAAATGTGCTCCCCAGGACTGCAAAGAATCACTGAACTTCGCAAATGGTCTCCTGAATGCAACAGTCTACATAAATATGTGCTCTTCGTGAATTTGATGGAGTAAGATTATATAAGCAATTTTTCACCCACACAGGGGAAGAAATAGTTAGCGGTTCTTCCTTAGGAAATTGTGTCCTATGCATGTCGCAAGATTTTGTATCACTCGACATATCACGGTTGACGATTTAATTCGAAGTATTTGCATTCATGCACGTGAATTACCTGAGCTGTTCCTGAGACTGTTAGAACAGAGCGTGAAACGCGGTCCTCACTCTATGACATTCATTTAGTCCCGTGCATTTACTCCCGAAATGGACTGATTTTTGTGGCAATGCATTTAGTCCAAAGAAGGACTAAAATTACTGTTTTTTTGTTGTCTTCTTAGAGAGTGACACTCCTCTTCTTGTTTCTTTCTCACTCTTCTTTCAGATAACCGCAGGGGTTAACCTTGCTGCCATTATCAGCACACACAAAAATGCAGGGGCAGGTTCATGTCCTCCCCGCCCGCCTCGCATCGCTTCTTCACTTGGAACTAAGGGCAGAAGACAATTTCCGTGAAATGACAGTTATCGCAATTTTTTTTCAGCTGTTAGCATTGTAGTAGGAGATTTTGTAATGGTATAAGGTATGGTAAGGTAATGGTAAGGTAAGGTAATGGTAAAATTCCGACATGCGCTTTCTGTATCAGGCAGGAAAAAAATTAGGTTGACTTGGCAATTTAGGTTGGACTGCAAATTTCGAAGTTCAATTCAAGAAATTGAATTTCTGTAAGTTGAAATTTGGTAAAATTACTCGTAGTACGTGGCAAAGGTTCTCTACGGATAAATGTCGTTTACCGCATATTTTTGCAGTGTACTGTTATTAATTTTTTTTACATGGTTGCCGAAGCACCCTGTGCATACAACGTGAGTGATGAGGAACATTTAAAATGTAATAAACAGAGAAAGTCACTTAGGTAAGCACAGCTCCTTCTGTATTCACTAGACTATGACAAAGCGAAATAGATAGAGCTATATAATATATAGGGCGACAAAGCAATATAGGGCTTGTTTCTTATTTGAGAACATCGTCATGCACTTGAACACCAACCTTTGCTAGGGGTCTAAGGAAAGTTTTGATGCCAGGTTTGTCAATCTGTTACGTCACATACACGCGCGTCACACATCGCACACACACACACACGTCACGTCACGCGCTACAGAGAGCATGTAGCGCAATGAAAGGGACCTTCTATTGCAGAAGAAAGAAGCATACTTTTTTACTTTTGAATTTTTTAACAATCAAATTACAAAGATTTGCTGCGCCAGGCAAGATTTGCAGACTCAAAGACGCCGCAACCCCGAGGCTACCCATGCGCCATCCATTGAGAACGCAAGCAACTAGGCTAGCTAGCTGGCAGGTCGTGGCCAGCTACAATATGCACTTCGTCGTCCAAGGTGCACGGTTGGTGCACCGCGGAACACTACAACGTAAACCAGACACCGCCTAGACGCGAGGTTTTGCATACAGCAGCAATACCAAGCGACTTTCACAGCTTTCAACTTCTGGCATACAGGGGTGACATAAATCCGCCATCTTTGTAACTACTCTCAAGCGTGTGCTTTTTGCAAAACCGCCACCTTGTCCTGGTCGCACGTCATATAAAACGTCATTTTGAGGTCATGTGACTTTGTTTACATGTCGTTTTGCCCCTTACCGACATATTTCCGTTGTCATAAAGCCAAGAGATGAACGGATTTTGCCAGCGTAAACTATGCGGTACTTCTTCCGCAACATGGTAGGCCATTTCTCTTTAGCTTAAGTAGATCGCATCGGCTCAGTGATTCTTAACGCGCGGTCGTTTTCACATCTCTGGAAGTCGTCAACAGTACGAGGCCCTATGTGCAAAACTGGGCGTTTTACTGCGAGATTATCGGCTTAAAATAATTACCGTGGTCGAAAGACGTCCAAAACGTCGCGCAGAAACAACAACCGTGTTGTTTACAAACAGTTTGGCCGCGTATCCGGTCGCGGCCATCTTTAAGGTCACGTGTACCTTGACGTTTGCTGTGACGTGCAACGAGGACCTGTCCAGGAGGCATTGCGTTCGCCCAGCACGCTTTCGTCTCCGGAGCAATACATTGGAGGCCACCCCTGTGTTCTGGTAACTCTACTCATGCGGGGACCGTCGGTAACAGCATAATGGCAGCGGAGCAGACAACACAGATTTGCGGAGAAAGAGAAAGGCACACAGATGGCGCGCATAACGCAGCTATTCTTACAGGTTATAAATGTTTAAACCGAACTACCCAGGAGTTGATTTTATTCCTCAAAACAGGTCTGATAGTAATTTAGTAACCTGCCCCAAATGCGTTGCATAGCACTTCAATATCACGTGATGCCTATCCGCCAACCTTTTCAGTGTCTCAGCTGCTTGTACCTTCTTGCCTGATAGCTTTTGGGAATAACAAGCTAACACCGTGGCTAACCTTTCCCTTCTCTTTTTTTCACTTTGCATTAAACATATCCCCCACCCCTGGGGCGGCCTCCGATATTTCCCGTGACGGACGTCCGTGGACGCTGCGATCGCGAAAATATCAGTCTTTGAAATTCGTTAGTATGAAAAATATCAAGCATTGAGACGTGATGTCTTGTGTGTGTCATCACAAAGCCAAGTCCTGCCTGGTGGGGTGCCACACAAAAACATGGTGATTGCATTTCAGTTCACACTCCCTTTAAAAAAACCAATGAGAGCAGCATATAGATGCTGTTTATGTAGGTGGGTTACTCGGAAAGGCGGATATTCTATATTCGAAGAGAGAGTGGAACTACTGAATGAAAAAAAAAAAAAGAGAGAGAGAAGCTCAACTGCATTTATGTTCCCGGAAATGCGAGATATAGCGGAATTGGAGTCAGTCATTATTTGAAGCCACCATCCTTTTATTTTTTTATTTTTTTAAATTCCTGATATGAGCATGCGCTTTAAGTTATCCGTCACCAATTGTTGCTACGCAAGTGAGCCGAAACAAACAACAACAACCGCGGGTGTTTCACCGCGGTGGTGTGGTGCCCTACCACATTGCACGTGGAACATTATATGAAGATGACGAGAGAAGGACGAACGCATTAAAGTGTGTGAAGCAACCTAGTATGTATAAAAAAAAAATAAAGGACGTCTAAGTCGGCGCTTGTACAGCCAGCAGACGAGCACAACGTGATCAATTTCTGGAGATTTTGTGAGCCCCGCGTGACTTGGAAGAAGGTCGCAGCATCTGGGTATTTGAATAAGCACACCAGAGCACACAGGATAAGTTGTCTTTCCGGATTTCACCAGTTCCCTAGAGTCCCCTGTACGTCTAACAGAAGACTGTTGCTTTCTTTTACACCACATGGTCGCTTTCATATAGTCTCAGCAAGCCGAAACGCCGCTGAGTTCGGCCACACCAAGAACAACAACTTTAAAATGTGCTACGAGTGGCTATAAATCCATGAATGAATATCACCAGCGTTAATGCTTCATGGTAACTTCAGGACAACAACCGCACGCTGTGATAGAACAAGACATTGAATTAAAATTAAAGTATATCGAACATCACTTGCCACGGGACATGAACGGAGTGGTGTGAATGTATACGATGCGATGTGATCTACTTGGTACAGGCTGTGAAACTTTGTTTTCTAAGTGCATAATTCTAAAGATGAGATTAGATTTACTTCTCATTCCGTGTTAGAATTGTAACGTAAGTCTTTATACTTACTTACAAAAGGAGCGGCGACATTCATTAGCACAGACACAAGCAGTCCGAGTTTCATTAGTGAACGAAAGTGTAACACAAACGTGCAAAAACACCCCGATAACGAATTTTTCAATGATGAAGAAGGAAGTCACTGAATAGATTAGCAGCTGTAGGACTCTCATTTTAGCAGCTCCCATTTTATGACCTTTGTGTCGTCGACGAAAGAGTGGTCTATTAAAGGGGCACTAAAGTGCAAAACTTTCTCCTCGCGGACTGAAAGATGGCGTTACCTTGGCAGTAATACAAAGGGAACGGGATTCATTCCTTGCGTCGTTTGTGATTTACGCGAACGAAACCCCCCAAAACAGTTCTCCCTTCGCTCCTTCTCAAGAAGCTCAGCAATGTGGAACGACCTGTCATTGGTCACGTCAAACTATTTTCCCAATCATCGCAAGAGGTGTTCTGAGGCGATCAATGACGTACTGTAAAAAAAATCCGTAATTTGACGCAAGTGACTGCTAACTCTGTTGTCGACATATGTGCCGTAAAGGAGTTTTTGCAAAAAAAATCGTGGTGGTGGTGATGGTGAAAGGGCTCGCCGTTGTCGGCCTCACAGTTGCCGCACAGCTCCCATAAGCGAAAAGAGAGACACTTCCATTAAAGGGATAGTAGACTGCGAAAGTCGAGTCCGGAACCGTGCAGTGTGCACCCCAAAGGAAGTTTGTGAAATAAGTAGGCACATATAGCCGGCGACTAAATTAGCAGTCACTTGCGCAATAAAATTACGGAACGTTCCACCAAGAACTCTGCTGCGAGAAGTGGGATCATGAACTATGTTTCACCATGCCCTCCCGTGTGTCTCGCTCTTTTGCATCGCTCATGCATAGGCTCCGTCTCGAGGTTGTGTTCACCCCCCCCCCCCCCCCCCCGTCCCATTTCAAGCATCTGCTCAGGCGCTCCGACTCCATGCTCTGCTCTCGTTGGCTGTCTCGTTGGCTGTCGTTTTGGCAGATATCAAGCATGGGCTCCTCGATTGTCATCGGCCCTTGGTCTAACGTGATCGAACATCGTCATGCTCTGCAGTATTTCATGATCATTCTCCGTGACACCAGTCTCCTCTCAATCCTATGATGTGCCTGCATACCCGTGTGCTTTGTGTTTCTGTGCGTTGTGTTTTTTGCCTAGCGTTTTGTTGTTGTCTCGCCGACCCTAATGTGGACTCGCCGACTTCCCTGACTGCCGACCACTCGTCGTTCATCGTCTTATCATCATGTCACATCCCATTCCTAGAGTCACTAAATAAGCTTCGCTTCAGAGTATCGACACTGATGTCCAAGGGAGAGCAGGAGCGCCATCTTGTTTCCACACCACACCGGTACCATCCCCAGTTGAGTACCAAAGACGGCTAACGTAATACTCGCTGTGGGATAGAGAAGCGTGTATGATTGTTGTGCGGTAACCCATGTATTGTCCACCAGAGCGTCCCGAAGATGTTAAGGTGAGCTCAAGGACCTCAACTGCTGCTTGTAAACGCAAGGAACATTTCACCCGCACACGATAGATGGCATCGTGCGCTAATGTGCGCATTGCGCGTGCGCGTGGGTAGCCTGGCGCGGAAACAAGATGGCGCATGCTCGCTCTTGGAACTCAGTGTCGATACTTTGAAGCGTAGCTTAGTTACTCTACACATTCCGTCCATCGTGCCTTGAGCGCTAACCGCATACGACGAATTCTCGACGGAAAAACGGCCACCGTCACCGTTTTTCCGGTGAGCCGACGCGAGCAATGGGAACTTCAGCGATTTCTCGACGACAGCGGTGGACAGAAAAATTCGGCGAAGAGCGGAAGCGGCCGCTCGACGGCAGCCAATAGGACCGCTCCGCGCGCTGTCGTTCCACGAGCGGATGTGCCGGACCAGTGGCGGGCATTTCGGATGCCCGTATGGCTAACCTGGGAAGTGGGAAGGATGCTGTCGTCCGCTCGCTGCTGTCTGAGGGCGCTTTTGTAGCGCTTGCTTCGCGAATATGCTTTGACCGCAAGAACTTCTTCTGTGTGCCACTATGTGTAGGAAAATATTTATCAGTTACTTTGAAGTCAAAATTTAACATGGAGTAACCAAACGCCCGCTAGGGCGCCACCGTCCGCCGCAGTGGAAATCTGTGCATGCGGTCCATCCCGCCGTTTTTCCGTCGAGTTGTCATGACGGTGGGGAAGTTGGCCGTTTTTCCGTCGAGAAATCGTCGTATGCGGTTACCGCTTTGGGGTTGTGGGACGCACCTGATGTGGCGAATTTCCCCATTCATTATCCTCAATATATCTGTTGTTGTTGTTGTTGTTACGGAGATTTCCTTACAGTGCAGACCGCTTCTTGTTGCCGCACTTCCTTCGAAGCACAGACGAAGATGTTTTAAAGATGCTAGACACAGATGCTTTCAAGAGAAAGGAACATTTTACCCGCGCCAGATGGCATCGTGCGCTAAAGTGCACGTGCGTGTGGCTACCAAGGCGTGGACACAAAATGGCGCGTGCTCGCTCTTGGAACTCAGTGTCGATACTCTGAAGCGAAGCTTATTTACTTAGTGACTCTAACTTACGTCGCGGCAGCAGATCGGGCCACGCCTCCAAGGTCACGCCGCTCGTCCCATTGCTGATTTTTGGCCCGGCGTTTTTATAAATTGAATTCTGACGTGAGAAGACTGCGCTCAGCGAAGAAACTTTGCATAGTCACTCTTGATAGACTTATTGATGAATTAAAATCGCTTTCGAGAAATTTGAAATGTCATTTCACTCGTCTTTAATGCTAATAAAGACAATGAAAAATTGACTAATTTATCCAACGTTGCCCGTGCAGCATTTCAGAGTCCTTAGCTCCATCGAGAACGATTGCAGAAAAAGGCCACCAATCGTGCAGTTTTTTTCTGTTTCTAGTGTCAGTTGCTTCAGTCACATGAGATCCGATTTGTATGCGGTGTCTTTCATTTTTTTCGACAGCTGATTCAGAAAGAATCGCCGACGCGAGGTCCGGCACATCAAGTGGGTACCTGCCTTTCGTTGTTTCGCGTTAGGAGCTAACGAGAGGCGGGGCACTCGTCGAGAAGGGCACGTGATAAAACACGTGCACGGCGTTCTTAGCGCGATACGTGAAGGACGTGGGATACGTCACGCGCAAGGTGTCACGTGCCCATCTTTTTGAATTTCCCGCCGCTCGTTAGCTCACAACGACCGTAACGACGATGAAGCGATTAAGGCCCCAGATTTGGCAGCGATTTGGCGGGTTGAATGAAACTCGATGCACATCCAGTTGCATCTGGATTGTTTCCGTCGGGAAAGGGACTCTGCCGGGTCACAGTATATGCCACCGAACGTTGCTGCATGAAAAGTCGGACGCTTCAGAACCTGAAGACGGACGCCTAAACAGATCATGCCTGATGTTAGGCGACTTAGTTTTCCTTTGGCTCCTGCCACAATATGTGGCTCTCGATCGGAATGTATGGTGTTCCAGACTTGAACCGATGTTCATTTGCGTACGTGCAGCACAATAAGATACGTCCTCCGTTCTCCCGTGGATTTGACAGACGGCCATACGGAGAAGCGATGAAAATGCGCTGTGTGTGACTATTTCATTGTTCCCGTTCTTGAGTAATGGCCTTTGTTTCTTTACGTTATTTAATGTTATCTTCCATTTTCAGAGTGGCAACACGACATCACTGCAAATTATTTGTTGCATGCTGTGGATCCTGCACTTGATTGATTTATTGGAAAAGGAAAAAAAAATTAGTGGACCTGTTCGTCCGAAAACAGTCGGAACTGGCTACTCCAGGATGCGTCGGTTAGGGCTCACTGTACATAAATGAGGGATGAGCACTTTCTCTGTCGCTTCTTCAATGTTGCATTACATGAAGAACGCATAACTGCAATGAAAATGATAACAGAGCAGTAACAGAAAAGAAAAAAAGAAGGAAAAAGAAACAGGAAATGGATGAACGCAGGAAAAAGTAATGCGATGTCACAAACAACTAGTTGCATAACAAGAGTAACATGGATCACTAGAAAGGAAAAAAAAAGAGCGGAGAGCAGTTTTAAATTATGTATGATTTACAACTGAGGTGATGGATGAAGGTAAACAATTCCATAGTCTAACGGCACTTGGAAAGAAGGAAAAGAAAAAAGAGTTATTAAGGGAGAAGAACGGTTCGCATTTCTGAGTGTTACCGAAGCGTTGGCTATATAACGGGCTGGACGGATGTAAGGAAGAGTAAGAGGCGACGAGTGAAAACGTTTATGAAACTTGCAGGAACTTGCTGAACAACGGGTTCTTCTAACGTGTACGAAGGCAAGTGGGACGTCATTGTACTCATGTTAAGCTACCCAGTCACTGCTGAAGGAGCAGCAACATCCGTAAAGTTTGTCGCCGCACTCCTGACGACACTCACGTGTTTACTGCTCTTAATTGGACTCTTGAGGAAGGATCCGTATTATATCACTAAATAACTTCGCTAAATTTGACGACACTGGTACATAGTAAAAGACGTGAATGGGAACTAAGTCATTTGGAAAGAGAATTTGCTTCATCCGTGAAGTGGCAAGTAAAAGGCTGGCAAAAAGACGTCGGTACATCACTGGAGGCCCATCCAGCCCATCGTCGCCGTATTTTAAGAGGCAGGCGATGTAGGCATCGTCCCCTGCGATTCAGTGAACGCAGTGAGCTGTGAAATTTCTCATCTCAGCACGCGAGGTGCCGTTCTTGGTTTGCGAAGGACGGAAGAATTTCCCCTCTTCCCTATCAGGATCCGGTCTCCATCTTCGACTCCGGGTGTCACGTCGCCATTCCTCAGGGGGAATACGGAGGTGGGTGGGATATCTCGCCTCCCGGGGGGGTGAAGATGCCAAAACAGCTCTACCACACGTGCTGCATTTACGCTAGGGAAATCAACCTCATAGTATTAGCATTATGTGGGTATATATGGACTGTGTTTCTTTTTTGGGTGTTATTCAGTGAAAAATAACGAAAGTTCTTCCTCTGTATGCTTTTCAGCGCAGGTGGTGCTTTGGAAGCGAAGTCGCTGAAGATGTCAACCTCAAGATTAGTTACCAGTCTATAGTTGAAACCCCGTCCTTTTGTGTTTAATGCGCAATGAACTTGTATCATCTCACAAGTTGCACTCCAATAAAAATACCTTAATTGACTCATTTATTCCCCGTGCGTCATTAGCTTCTGGCATTGTTTCGGTAACAACATTTCTTGTAACAACAACAGGCTTTGTTTTTCATTCCAGTAAATACTTCATTACTATTACGTAACTCACAATTTAATACGTACACTCTAAAAACAGAGGGGGGGGGGGGGGTAATGGCAGGATAGGCTCGCCGTTGTTGGCCACACAGAAGTGGGCGTCGTCACAACTATAGCCTACAAAAAAAAAAAAAAAAAAAAGAACACGAAACACAAAGAAAGGACGGACGGATGGAGGATAGAGGAGGATGAAGGATGGGGATGTGGTGAGGGTGCACGAGTTCGTCGGGGAGAGCAACGTATTAGATGGGTCGTTGAGCAAGACCTGCCTTCTGCCGAAAGAGAATGAGGTTTCTTGCTTTGACGGAACGTTCGGCAGAAGAACCACCGGGGTAGAGGATGTCCGCTAGCGTGCCCGAGGTGGAGCGAGGGAGATGGGCTTCACGCGCAGAATGGTATGCTCGGCAGTCTCGCAAGATGTGCTCTATTGTTTCGGGTTGTTGACAGTGGCCACAGCAGGCGTCACCCCTAGAGCCGATCTTGAATAGCTGAGAGTTGGTGAACGCACACCCAGTGCGGAGCCTATGGAGCATGGTCTGTATGCTTCGAGGAAGGTTTTTCATGGGAAGAAGGGGGCGATGATGGTGCATGATGTCCCGTATCCCAGGGTGGCGCAGTTCAACAAGCTGCTGAACGGCCATTTGCCTGTCGGTGTCGTCCGGAGTTGGCAAAATATTGCTGCAGCCCAGGTGTGCCGAGGACGCCAGCTGGTCCGCCCTTTCGTTGCCGCCGACACCGACGTGGGACGGGATCCTTTGGAAGATGATATCGCCGCCTGTTTGTTTATGCTGAGCGCACGATCTTGTGATGCTTCGCGCTAAGATGTTGTCACACATGGGGTTCATCACGTCCCATAGAGCGCTTCTGCAGTCTGTGAGTAGGACTGCCCTGGTGAACCCTCGCACCTGGACCGCAGCAGCTGCATGCAGGACAGCCAGGAGTTCAGCAGTCGTGGAGGATATCGGGTAACGCGATGATCTCCCTTGCCAGGCCACGTTCACTGATGAGATGTGGAAGGCACAAGTAGCACTTTTGGTGCGGTCGTCAATAGAGCCATCAGTGAATACTAGAGTATGTGAGTGGTAGACGTCAATTATAAGGTTCTCAGCCGCCGTTCTATCAACCAGGGGGCTACATTCCCTCTTTTTATGAATGCCCGGAACGTAGAGCGTTACACCCGGTACAAACTCCCGCCATGGCACTGAAGGTAACCCAGCAGGATGTTGAGGCGATCGCTCACGGTGGGGGCGCTAGTAGCGTATTCGCTGGCCAAGCGGCCGAGCGACGTGTGTGACCTTTTTACGATGGCAGAAAAAAGAGAGTGCTTGCTTCCGGACGTGGCCAAGTTGTCTAAGTAGCGGAACCCCCTAAGCTCGGAATGAATACTAACGGCTTTTCCTTGACTTCCAGGTAAGTCTGGGTAATTCCAGAAAAGCTGGGCCAATCACGTAGTGCGCCAATCATTGCCGGAAACGATTGGGTTATCGCTTTTGATTCGAGAAGAGAGGGAGGCGTACGCCTTTTTGTGGCAATTACCATATACCCAAATTGCTACAAAAAGCCGTACGCCTCATTCTCTCCTGGAATCGGAAGCGATAACCCTATCATTCGTGACAATGGTTGGCGCACAGTGTGCTATGCGGTGAAGCTCTGTTTTTAGAGTCTTTGTAGGCTTAAGGGCACGGTAAAGAATTGTTATTTACTATCTTTGTTTCTGATTCCCAATTTGGCGGCGGAATACTTTTGGGTTCCGAAAAGGTTCTACAATTCATGCAACACAACACACCACGCATACAACAGCTTTTGCAAGCTGGTTTTGTGGCACTTCCCGTTGAATATACTTGATACTAAAACACGCTCTCGTCTCTTTTATTCGCCCGCGCATTAAAAACTGCAATCGTTTATCAACTTGATGTTTAGCGCTGCATGCATTCTAGCTGCCGAACCGGTAATTCAAACCTTTTTCAATCAAACTTCAAACTTCATTCAACCTTTTTCGGTCAAATGAGTGTCAGCGTAGCTCTAAGCACATCTCCTCCTACGTCTCTCTGAAAATAGGTCAATCCTCTAAGGTGAGGCTAATCTGTCCCAAGAAATACTTACCTTATACTTACATGATGATGATTTTCTTTTGATTTACCGATATTTATCGCGGAAGCGGCGGGTTTTTTCTTTTACTTTTTTTTCTTTGGGGATGTGGATGGGGTCTGTTTATGGGAGTAGTGACATTTGCCGCGTGACGAATTCAATCTCTCCCTCATATTTTTCTTTAATATTCTTTATTCCTAATATTCTTTTGATTCTGTGTTAGCGCCGCGAAGCAACTGTGCCTGTCACGATGATGAGTAGCAGCTTTTGACGCAAGACCGTCTACGGCTATGATGCGCCAAACCAGGTAGTTTGTGACTAGTTTAAACTGGTGATAGTCATACTTACTTACTTACTTATACTATTACTTATTCTACTTATCCTTATACTTACATTAGCATGCCATAAAAACCCGCCAGAGCTTATATAGGGATCCAAACTGTAGCTAACTGGCGTCTGCGACTAGAGAGCATTCAGTGAATGGTAGATGAGACAATGAAACGTTGAAGGTGGAAGACAACACTGAGGATCTCACAAGCACTACTTTATAAGTAGGGTTCCGCGTTTTCGGGTTTTATTTTTGGGCGGATTGGGCGTATGTTGTTCGATATTTATTGATTTTCACGAAAGCGGCGATTTTCGATGTTTTTCCTGGCGTGTAGATGGTTTACCCGACAGTTATCGGCGAATAGAAATCACAATGTAATTTCGGCGGGTCGCTCATTGAACATGGCGTTGTTCGCTGCGGTGGCGTTTCGCAGCTAACGAAAAAGTAAACGAACATTTTTAACAACCATCATATTTCTGTACGGTTTTCTGATCTCCATCAACAACTTGCTGGGCATGTGCAGCAATTTGTCTCTGTCATGTCCTGGAATGTCCCTCTGTATTCGGTGTTTTTCGATTAAAACCGAAACCGCGGAACCCTACTAATAAGTAAATTTCAAAATGGCGCACTTTGCAGTGTACTTAAAGTGCTTTTTCCAGTGGTACAGCTTGGGACAAAAGTTTACGAAACACAGCACCGGCGTATTTCTTCATGGATGGGACCGGTCTCCTGCTCGAATAAGAAACGGGTGACCGGCTATTCTCTCCATCTCTCAGTATGTGTGTCCGCTCCTGTTTGCGGCAAGGCTGTCGCTTCAATAGAAAAATGCGACACGCCGGTGTTCTGTAAACTTTTGTCCCAAGCCATACTTTAGATCCGAGTCAAGTACGCAAGCACTCATAAAGACAAATATCAGAAAACGCAAAAAAAAAAAACAATTTTGGAAGAAGAAAAATCCATTGTTGTCAGGCTTAACAACAACAACTTTATTTTTGACCTTGGAGAGTGGGGAGTTTCATCGCCACAGGCGATACTCTACCCCATTGCGGTGGGAATGTGGGGAATAAAATAACGAGCCCCTTCACAAAAACGATCGAAGTCCGATGGTGTCCAGAAATGTCAGAAGAGCTTTGAGCGCAGAGCGTTGCTGGGCGGGGGGGGGGGGGGGGGGGGGTATATGTTTATTCACACAAAGGAGATGTCAGCCAGGCTGGGCGGGATTGGGCCAGTGACCAAGCAATTTCGATAGGGAGAAGGGGCGAGAGTCCAGCTGACGAAGAAACTCGGAGAGTGTGATTCGGGAGGGTTGGTAGTGAGGGCAATGAAGAAGAATGTGCTCCAGATCCTCAAGAGCACCACAGTGGCAGCAGGTGGGAGAGTCAACTTGTCTCAAGCGGTAACGCCACTGAGCTGTAAAGGCCACATCGAGGCGCATTCGGTGGATTAATGCAGCATCTTGACGAGAGGTGTTTTGTGGCATGCGAGCGTTGGATCAACTCTGCTCAACATAGAGGGGGGAAGAATCTCGGTTATCCGTTGACGGGAAGCCAGGGGTGTCACTAGGCGTCGCAGAATTGAACTGCGGTCTCCTCTCAGCAGAACAATAGGCCTTATGCAAATGTGCCGCCATCTGTAGAGGTCAGGGCGAACCCCGCAAAATCCGCCATGTTGGAGGCCTTCTCCCGCGGCAAATGTAGGTGTGTAGGTGGTTGTCATTCGAAGTTGCTGCTGTTCACGCGTTCGTGAACATCTGAGACGATTGCGATGACGAACGAGTGGTCGTCCGACCTGTCCACGCTGCCAGGACTCTCTGCCGAGTACATTGATGGGTACTACGCCTTGAAAACTGGCTCGGACCGTCACCGCCGGCGTAGCTACAAGTTTTCGACAGAGTCGTATGTGAGTCTTCCAACGTTGAAGACGAAGCGGGTTGCAAGGCAAGTACTCTTTTTACTTGTCACGGGTAATTTGCCTGGAAAACATGTTTGTTGTCCTTTCTTGGAGAGCTGCTCTTTGTGAATTGTCTTGTGCTCAGCGTCGTACCCATGGTGCGAGCGACACACACAGCTCTGTTTAGCTCTGTCACATAGATTAGTGACTCTAACATAGATTTGTTATCCAATCACTCAAATAAAACAAAACAAGAAACAGTAAAATCGAGTACAAGAGTGACGCCTTTGTCTGTACCTCTTTTTTTACCCGCTCTGTTTTGGAGTGACTTTAGGGTGAAAAATAGTATACAGTACGGCATGAAATTATTTCACGCTTACGAAGGGTTATCATTGCTCTTTAAAATTATCATCTGAGTGACAAGGATTTACACCAGAAAAAGTGTTATTTATCCACTTTTCTTTTCTTTTTTTTTTTCCTTACACTGAATGTGTCAGCGAATTTGTCGTGCTGGGGCGATTGTTTGACTGGTTCTCGTTGTTTGAGTTGCAACCATGTGGACATTATCGTTTTAGAGTTTAGTTAGAGCTGTATGTATATTTTGTCTTGCAGCGCATTTGGTCCTGTTGTTGCTGTGCGGTGTGCCTGCTTTCGCAGTCGCAAGAAGACTGCGGACCCTTACATTGTCAACTTAACACTCACAATCGACAGTCGCCTTTCTCAAGCCAGCTGCACTTGCACAGCAGGAGCTTCTGGTCACTGCAATCACTTAATGGCAGTTCTCAGGCAGATTCTGTTGTTACAAAGCCTGGGGTACAAGGAGCCACCAGAAGAACTAGCCCCAACAGAGTTACCACAGCAGTGGCGACGGCCAAGGAAGGCCATGGCGCCTGAAAACATTATGGATGTAAACTGGCGCCGAGTTGGCGAAGGACGACCACTGACACCCAGGCAGTGCACAATCAGACAGTTTGTACACAACCACATTGCACATGAGAAGCAAGTAGAAGCATCAGTATCCATGGCCAAAGCCCTGGAACAGACCCATGGGTGCTGGTCGGCTATCCTGGCTGAAGCCCCTTCTTGCCATGTTATCGAGACACAGAGTGGACCATCATTTGTGGGTTCGGCCAAGGCTGTGCAAATGCCTTCCTTGCCATCTGGATTTGAATGCTTGGTGCCATGGAAAGCTACCAGGCCTGTAGAAGTGTCATCCTGTGCTCCACCTTACAAGTTCTTTCCTGATGAGTCAAGCTGGTGTCCAGTTCAAGAATTGGATCATAACGAAATCTTAGAGGTATAGTAATGTGCTTTGCCGTTAACACAAGCTGAGCAAACAAAAGCAATAACAAAGCCATCCAAAATTACTGCATTTCATCATGGATAGAACCACTATAATTTGTCCTACCTTTGTACATGTAACGCAGGGACTGAAAGTCTCGACTGAAGATGCCAGCATGCTGGAACTGAACACCCGGCAGCAGGCACGGAGCCAAACGTGGCGGTCTGCACGCACAAGTAGACTGACAGCGTCAAGGTTCGGGGCTGTTTTAGCCAGGAAGCAGCAATGGACAGAGCGTGGCATTCTGAACATCATGCGACCGAAAAGCTTTTCAAATGCCATAGTAAGGTAAGGCCTACCAAACACTGTTGATCTGAACAGATTGTGGCCTTTGTAACTCACAAAATTTCTTCCACATTTACATTTGCAGGCATGGAACCGTTAACGAACCACGTGCTGTACAACGATATGTTCAAGTGATGGAACACCTCGGCCACAACGTGATTGTCCATACATGTGGTCTCATGGTGCGGCCTGGTTGCCCATGGCTAGGTGCCACACCTGACCGTGTCGTTTACGATGCCCAGGAGGACCCACCGTTTGGACTTGTAGAGGTTAAATGCCCCTGGAACAAAAAGTCATGCTCAATGGATGAAGCACTGGCGTCGCCTGACTTCTACATTGAACTCTTGGACGATGTGCCACAGCTAAAGGCATCCAGCGGATACTACTGTCAGGTAATGGGTCAGATGTATTGTTCAGGCCTGCAGTGGACACACTTCGTGGTTTACACTGACAACTGGATTATTGTCTGTAAGGTTCAATATGTGGAATCTGTGTGGATGACCATGAAAGCTAGGCTTGATGACTTCTACTTCAGTAATGCCTTGCCAGTGTTATCACAACTGGTGCAAGAATGATGTTGAAGGAAAATAAACTTTTGCACTGTGATTGTATTACTTTCTCCCCTAATGTTCTGCACTAGCTTTACGACCTGTTGCCAAAAAGATGCACCTACAAAAATACACCAGGAAGTGACAGACATAAAATTTATTCCACGTAGCAGATCATGAGTTAGAGAAACAACCTATTATGTTACCAAATGGTTACCTACAAGTCAAGTCATAGAAGCAGGTCTGGAAGACTTAATCAGGGGTGACTGAAAGTTTGTCAATATAGCACAGACTGTCCATATCTGATTAGCAAGTGGTGCAAGTGTTATCGGAATTCTCCGGTCAAATATGTGGAAACTTTTTATCCTTTGAATCCGTCTTTCTACATGAATGCGAAGGGAGGCAATCATCTCTGTTTCCATGACGTCTTCTTCCGAGAACTGTCCATCTCTCAGGAATGGGGGCATATTTAGGTGTACGCCAATAGGTTCCAGGAGGTCCTTGATAACGAACCCTTTATCAGCCATTACGACGTCACCAAAGTTAAATGGCAGAGAAAGAAACCCACTACGTTTGACCAACTCCTTGTCGGATATGCAGCCTGTACTGAGAGCAGAAACAAATGTCAGTGTTCCGTCAGGAGACACTCCAACCAGACCCTTGAGTGTGTTGCTTGACTTGTAGTTGGAATATGTCTCTGACTGAAGTACGAACGAACTCGGCACCTCGCATTTGATCTCCGTTGCATCGATAATGACTCTGGTCTTTGGATACTTCAGTTTAAATTCCTCTGGCATGTACCTATCAACAACTTCTCGTGAAGGCCACAGTGGCAGCTCTCCCAACCGAAGATATGAAATGTTTATCCACTCATTTACTATCCTACTAACAGTGCTTTGATGAATGTTGAATCTATGTCCAACATCTTTCTGGAAAAGGCCAAGCCTAAGGTAGACAAGAACCAAGAAGAGTTGGTTCTCCGTTGTGAGCACTGCAGGGCGGCCCATTTCTCGGCTTGAGTCGTTTGACATTTCGTCATTTGCACTTGTGGAGTGAGGCTGTAAATAATCAAGTAGCTGCTTGAAGATGTAGTAAGAGGGCAAGCCGGTGTAAAATTGGAAGTCATCATTGTTGTCCTTGTACTTGTTCAAAGAAAATTCAGCTGACGCACGCTCCAGCTGTCTGCACTTCTCTGTGAGCAGGTCAACCCTTCTTTCCAGAGTCACAATTTTGTCTCTCGCGGCTCTCAACTCCTCATAAAGTTGATGGATCTGCCTGTCCTTTTCCGACTCTGTACTGTCATCTGTGGGTTCAGATGCAGCATAACTGACTGATTCCGTGTTGTCGTCTTGCACAGGGTTTTCATTTTCTCTGTCCTCTGGTGCCGGACAGTTTTCAGGAAAAATGGTGCGAAGTGGAGATTCATTCCCCGGGACAGACCGTGTCCTCGGCGGCTTTCTGGCCTTGCACTGCTTCTTGAATGGAAAGACTGATGGTACTGCTCCATCGCGCAGTAATCTACGTCCACTAGCAATGTTCACTAAAAAGTCATTGTCTTTAAAGTGGTTTGAGCATACACGGGCTGTTCTGATGTTGAACGGAGGTCGTCTCTTGATCGCAATCAGCCACGCCTTGCGAAGTTGAGGATCTTCGGGGATGCAGTGAAAGGACACCTAGAAATAAATGGAACAGTTTGAATCTCTCTGCAATTTGCCGCAAACACAAACGTTTATAGTTTCTTGTTTAGGGCTGTGTGCACAATTTTGTTAAATTTCTGCCTCACTTTGCATCTGTCATTTTTGCGACACACGTACTATTCACACTACTTCGTTACACGAGAGTATCCCAGACCACCGTTTGCTGTGATGTGGTGTGCCGGAACTGTAACTGAACCCCCATAGATATCATAAAAGACGAGGACGAGTTGTTCTGTGTGTACCTTATGTCGTCGTCCTTCGCGTCCCCAAATATTGCAGTATGTTATCCCACCAACTAGTCCAACTTTCTGCACTTGTTCAGTTTCTCATAAATGACACACATGGCACGGTTTCACCAACGGTGATTAACACTTGAACCGAGATCAACGGCCTCTTAAGTTGAATTTAACGCTTCACTGTGCTTCACAAAAGGGAGTTATTGCTCCTGAAACATTCATCACGTAACCAACTAACGTTTACAGAAATGAATTCAGTGTTAACTTCAAGTTTTAACAATGCTTGAGGTCGGTTCAAAGATAACCAGCGTTGGTGAAACCGGGCACAAAGGCACGAGCGCGTCCGTCGACCGCTGCATCACAGACAGCTTGGGACAGACGGATGAAATACAACACGTTGTGTTGCTGTCCTCCAAAACTAGCATTTGTATGAAGTCAAAATCGATACCGGGCCATAGTTTGCTCCTGTGAACACCTATTTCTTTCTTTCGTTTGCCGTGATCTTGTCTTTTCGAATGCGAATCATGTATCGTAGCTCCCCTTTCGCGTTCGTCGTGCTCGTTTCGACTTCGCCGGTGAGAAAACACGCTTGCACTGATATTAAATGGCTCTTACCTTCTTTCCGTTGTCGCTTCTGTTACCCTTTTGCGTACACCATGGTGCACAGCAGTACGTGGGCATCTCGTTCAACAATCGGACGGCAGACCAGCAGACAACCCGAATCCGAAACTTGACGCGATTCGCGCCTCAGCCTCCAACATGGCGGTCACGCGTGCAGCGGCCGATAGATGGCGGCACATTTGCATAAGGTCTATACTGGTCCGTTTCCGATACGAGAGTGCTGCTTCTGCGGCGCTGTCGGCCTGCTCGTTCCCCACGACACCACAATGGGCTGTAACCCACTGGAGAACTAGCCTGTGGCCTGCTGCGTAGATAGTGTGGCAAGCCATTAACACATCTCTGACTAGGGGTGCGGATGGGCCTCGTATGCCGGAATTTTCAATTGTTTGAAGTGCAGATTTGGAGTCTGTAAAGATTGCCCATTCCCGGGGTGTAAAATCAGCGATGTGTTGTAGAAAGAAAAGGATGGCATAGAGTTCCGCAGCTGTGGAGGAGGTTGGATGTGAAAGGCGTCTCCGGTGCACTACGCCTTCGGATGGTATGACGAATGCTGAGGCGGACTTGTTGTTTCGGGATGCGCCATCGGTATATGCCGCCGTAAACGTAGAAAACTGCTCGTCTACCAGAGCATGAAAATGGGCTCGGTGGACTTGAGGGGGGACCTGGTCTCTTCTTTCCAGAAGGTTTGGGAGGCGTAAAAAAGTGGGCGGTACCGGTAGAGACCAGGGAGCTTCCGGCGGTATAATGTCCTTGGTTATGAAGCCAGTGAGAGTCTGGCGTGTTCTCTACGCTACTCGATAGAAGTCGCTTTCAGGGCGGTATCGAATTTTCCTGAGGAGCGGGTGGCGGGTAATGTGAGCACGCAAGCGGAGGTAGTGGCGAGCCGTTTCCCTCTCACGGAGAACCTCAATCGGGAGCTTACCAGCTTCAGCCAGTACTTGCCGTGTCAGCCATTCTCGGAACTCTGAGGCATCGACGAAGGCTTCGAGCAAACAGGGACCGAAGTGTATTTAATGAAGTTGTTGATATCCTGTGCAGAACAGGAAGGCTGTAAAGCACAGTCGCCCTCACCAATGCCGCGTGAACCGCGAGCAGGGAACGCTGATCGCGCTCTATCCTGAGCCAGTAAGATGTTGAATTGCGGGGAGCCATCGCTGCACTTTAGTTTCAAGGTGTTTAATGTGCCGTGCCCAGCGCAAGTCCGAGTCGATTACCACGCCAAGGAAGCGGTGAAAACGTACCGGTTGAAGCTTCTTTGTACCATGCCAAAGGTGGAAATTGGCCATAGCTTTGCGCGTGAAAGGGATCTCGACACACTTTTCGGGTGAAACGTCCATCCCAAGGTGCGTGAGGTAAGTATGAATATTGTTTAAAGCGAGCTGCAGGCGGCGCTGGAGAGCTGGGCGTGATTTTCGTACTGTCCAAATGGCGACGTCATCTGCATACACGTAAAACGACACTTTGCGAGGAATTACTGATTGTAGGCCGGCCATCACCACGTTAAAGAGTGTCGGGCTGAGAATGCTTGAGAGGCATTCTTGGAGAATGCTACTCCTCGAGGAACAGGATGCTGAGGGCTTTGGCCTTGGGACGTACGGACAGCGACAGTTCGGTCCGTAAGGAAGTCTTGGAGCCAGACGAAGAGCCGACCGGATACTCCAAAAGAGCGCAAGGCGTGGAGCACACAAATGTGCGAGACGGTATCATATGCGCGTTTGATATCGAGGAAAACCGAACGGACGATCCGTCGATGGGCACGAGCATGTTGAACTGTAGAGACTAGGTCGAGAACTGGATCCATGGAGCTTCGGTGGCGACGAAATCCAGCCATTTCGTGAGGGAACGCACGTTGTTTTTCGAGCCACCAGTCGAGGAGATGCAAAACCATTCTCGCCATCAGTTTCCCCATACAGCTTGTCAGGCTCACAGGGCGAAAAGAGGATAGGGCATTTGGGGGCTTGCCTGGTTTCAGGATGGGAACAACCAATGCTTCCTTCCATGTATGTGGTAAAAATCCTTGTTGCCAAGACGTATTATACACATGAAGGAGAGCTTGGAGTGACCGCCCGTCAAGGTTTCGTAGGGCGGCATAGGTGATTTTACCGGGTCCAGGGGACGAGCCGGCGTTCACAAGCTTCAACGCTGCCTTTAGTTCGATTAGTGTGAAGTCGCGGTCCATAACTTCCGGGGGACGGGGCCAGTCTTGGTGAAGTTCAGCCGTCAAACTGTGGACAAAGCTGCGGTGTAGTGGCGTGGTCGAGGCAGCCGCCGGAGTCGTTAGTACTACACCGAAGTCCGTCGCTAGCGTGTTTTCGACTACACCCTTAACAATAGCCAAGGCCGCAAGAGGATTCTTTTGAGGGGGCGCCTCCTTCAGAGATCGGATTGTCCGCCAGATCTTCGTGGCCGGATCAAACGGTGAAAGGTGGTGGCAAAACTTACGCCAACGCTTCCTGTCCTCGTTCTTAAGTTCTCGTGCTCAGGCTTGAAGAGGTCCAGGTACCAGAGGTCAGGCTGGAAGTGTTGACAAGTTACCAAATGATGATGATGATGATGATTGGAGTTTTTGTGGCGCATCGACAACGTACTAGTATATTTCACGATCTACATTTAGGAGCTGGGAACGCAAAGACGCATATGTTACGACGCTGACGTTAGTCGTTTCGGTTCTCCAAATACAAGCTTCTATCGCTTTTTAAATTTGTTTCCTCCTTTGACAGTAAATAATCGATCCATTTCCCAATATGTCATGGTAAATCACTGTTTGCAAAAAAAAAAAAAAAAGAAAAAACAGCGACACAGTGATACAAGCTAAATTGTCAACGTGTTTGGAGAGTATACCTTAAGTACCTTGCCTAGTACTTGGTACTTCACTTGAAGTACGTTTGCATTGTGACATTTGTCCTGTATTTAAAGTGCTACTGACACCATGTACTTGGTAATTTACAATCTGGAGGTATTTTGCCCATCACTGCTGTAAAACCCTTTAATTTCCAGGCCCCATTTTTTTGCAATTTCTCACGTGAATCGTTTGCTTCGCGATAAGCCCGAGATTGCCCGTACGATGTTTGATAAAAGCAGTATTGTGCCTTCTTGTACTGCAAAAAACAACTACTTTATTGGAATGATGATGATTGGCTTGTACTGCAGAATAATTCAAATGCGTACTAGTAACCAGCGGACCAGCTGCGAAAATAAAGTTTGTGAATGCAGCACTGTTTTTAAATTGTCAATTGCTGATAAAAAAATTTGCTTGTCCCAAGAAAATTAGGGGTTTTACTTTCGATTAGAGAATAAAAGTTGGTGATAAGGCCCCCCAGCAGTTGAATTCGAATTTACAACGTCCGAGTTCCGGTTAGTTATGCACCAAATTGCGCCATGCCTGCTACCCTCTCATCAACGAACCTAAGCAAGGCTATAGGAAACGCACTCACACCATCAACACGTTCTCTCTTTTATTGTTGCCAGCCATAGTCACGTTCACACAGACGAACGAACGAATGCGACAGCGACTGGAAGCAACGTAAGAGAGAAAGCATTCAGAATGAATGCACGTCCCTGTCTTTCCTAACGCAGCTTAGGCATGTCAATGAGAGGTAGCATTGCCTCATAGAACAATAAGATTCCGGTGCCCCGGTGTCGTCTCAGGTGCATTGTTCATCAGTAATTTCCCACATTGAGTGCTAGCTGCAGTATACAATCTTATTTCGTGAGTGTCAACGTATATGCCCAACTTTCTACAGAGTTTTGAGGTTACACAGCAAAACTAGTTCCTCACCGAGCACTTCCAAATGTGTATCATAACTGAACAGTAGCCATGAAAAATACTTTAGAAACCTAAAAGAACAAACTGCCACCTTCAACGTTCTTTTTCTTAGGCTTCATAACTACATTTCTTTAGAGCGCGTTTGACTTTGCACTTCAGATCGCGTACAACGAAGCACGTTTCTTACGTACTCATTTTTCCTCCTCTCCATAACAGATTTTTTTTTTTGTACTCATGACCTTCTCCTGAGCGTCCCGACGTACCCGTTTTATTCCTAACGTCTATTTCACAAAACTCGTACCAGACCTGCTCGCGCACCAACAAAGACGTATCCGTAAAAAAGGGGGAAATTTTAAAGGCGACGTTACATATTGCTGCGCACTTTTTACGACCCACGACCAATCTTCGCCAAAGCAGCCAAAAACGTGAGACGGAAAACATATAACAGACGAATGATTTTTCTTTCTCTTTTAGGTTTTTCATTCCCAATAACCCGTCTACTTTTCTTTATGTTCATTTTCACATCCCCGCACGTTGTACAACGCTCTCCAAATACAAAGATTTTGAATCGCACAAAGTTTTTCACCACTAATAAAGTATTCTTGTAACGTTCTAACACACACAAAAAAGGAAAGAAAAACAATATTTTCCGCGTCGTCTGCTTTGCACGCGTCGCTATTGGTTGCTTTCCGCGTCTGCGCTTTCGAGACGTCTGCTCCTCCCCCTGGTGAGATTAATAAAACGGACACGGAAAGAGTAAAGCTCGTAAAAGTAAAGCTCGTAAAAACAAACGCAGTTGGGAAGGTGAAAAAGGCAATAAGGTGCCGAAGGAAGGGAAACATGCCGTCTTGCCTCGTGGGTCAGTGAAACGTAAAAATGGCGTCCTTCCGCTTCCGTTCTCCATTTCACAGTTGGTTCCTTCTAACGGACGCCTATATTAGCTGCCATGTAGGGAGGGACACTTCCCTCTAGGACTCGTGTATTGTTTCCCAGCCAAACGCCGCCAACTGAGGCATAACGCGTTCGAGGAAAAAGACGAAAGAAATTGTTCAAGCTGTGACTTTTGCAGATGCGACGGGGATATCGCTCCCTCGAAGGCAGCTGTCATAGTCGCTGGTGCAGGTTGCCGACCGTTCATTGCACTGCTTACGTCTTCTTATTCGAAGATGTTTTAATAATGAGTGCGGGTGGTAGCAGATATCGCGAGAATTTAATGGCTTTAAGGTTCGTGTCGTGGTGCTTGCCACGTTTTTCTTTTTTTCGAGGTATTTAAATTAGAGCGTGACGTGTTGTTCCCAATGAAAGGTGAGCAAAAATAAAACGATGACAGAAATAATAACAATCATTAGGATGTACTAAAAACGTACAGAGAGGCGGCATCTACACATGATGGACGGCGTCTTTGACAGTGTCAATAATTCGAACTGACATGTGCTTTTATGCTTTGCTGCAGTACACCACTGCGTATAACAGAGCACGCTTTACAGTAGGGTGCTGGGTACCCTGGTGCATGAAAACTCTCTTCGCATGTTGCGCCCACATTATGAACGCAACCTTGTATGCTATACATGCCTAATATCTAGTCATGTTTTGCATGTGACTGCGAAAAGGTGAGTAACTGAGGACGCTAGAATGTCCAATAATGCCCAACTTTTCCTGATAGGCAAGTATTTTTCCAGTTGGCGTGATGACGACGATCAAGCATGGTCACGTGAGCACAATTAGATTTAGAAACCTGTTGCGTCGCTTATGATCATAGTTGTCTCGCGGCGTAAAGCCACGAATTGGCATTATTATTATTATTATTATTGTTGTTGTTGTTGTTGTTGTTACGGCTTATCGTGAAAAGAAACCAATAATATAACCGGTTGAAAAAAAAAAGTAATCGTTATAATTAGCCTTTGATTCTCTGGTACAAGTTGTTGCGTCTATTAGTTCAAATGTACCAGGAATTCGACAACAGTCACCAAACACTGGTCGTCTGTCTCCGAAGCCGACGTAGGAGCCCGATATATTCGTTGTTTGGGTGTTGTCGTTCGAATAGGCTATAGTTGACAGGCCTATAGGAAGACCATTCTAAGCCACACACACCTATAGCCAGGGGCGGATCTAGGATTTTTCCGAGGGGGGGGGGGGGTCCGCTATGGACAAGTGCAAGGTGCATGCTGGGATTGGTCCATTGAAACCTATGTTGAAGTCTCGAATTGAGGGGGGTCAGCACATCCGGATCCCCCCCCCTCGTAAATCCGCCCCAACCTATAGCACGTGCAGCGCCACTTTGTCGGTTAGCCAGACCATAGCCCTAGTTGTCCATAGCCAGAACAACCCGAGGTTGCCAAGCTCGGTCTACGCTGCCTGAAGGGTAACTCCAGTTCGGTAAGCCGCGTAACCTTAACTGCGGTTTGGTAACCCGTGTATAACTGGAACATCATCACTCGCTAACGAACAAGTAGAACTGATCTAGGTGAAGTCAGTGTACGTGATGCGCATCACCTTTTCTCACGTATAGAATTGATCAGGAGCATTGTCTTTACAACCCTGTTTCTGCCAGCGTAAACGGACGTCTTTTACCCAGCACCACTGGTCGGAGGTCTGTATGCAAACTGGAACAGAACGAAGAGGGAAGAAAAGCGGCAGAGCGGGAAAACCCGCTGCCTAAAAAGGAAAGAATGGGGAGACCAAGGACGGTAGAAAAGCTGCTTTTTGGCGCAGAAACAAATATAATCTCTGCCAGGGCGCCAAACGGTGAACAGGAAAAAGAAGGGTGGAGCACTTGCCGGACTCTCGCTGTTATTGCCTAATTTTTCATCCCGTGCTTTCAAGCTCCGTCGAATCTCTAATCAAACTTTCCGCTTTCTTGCTCGCCAAAGTCCGCGGGAATATTGGGCAACGAAGCAGCAACCCTGGTGGGGGAAGGGAAACGGTACCGTACAAGTACTAATAAAGGGTAAAAAAAGGAAGTGAGCGAGGGAAAACAAAAAGAGTTCGGGGAGTGCACCGTAAACTCGAGCCTGGATGACGTCATGAAGGGGATGGCGAAGGGCTACATTTGCATAGCGTGAGTGAGGCGTATTGAGGAGGCGGTGTTGTCGCTCGTGCTTGAGGTCGTGGGCAATGCTCTGTTCAGTGGTGCCACAGAGAGGAGATGCTGTAAATCTTTGCAGTGAGCACGACTCTGTAGGTAGACTTCTGTCGAAGAGGAATACCTGATACGGACCGTGGCGTAGCCAAAGAGAGGGGTCGAACCCCCCGAAATCGTGCCTTTGGTAGTTAATTTGGGAAAGTGGAAACGGGGTTCCTCCCCATCTAAAGTTTGTATTGTATTGCCAACTGTTGGATGGGACAAGATGCAATGCTAGCCCACATCGCATTTCACCCCCCGTATTATTTCACAAGTATAAGTCCAAATCCGAATACTGAAAGACTTCAGTCTGGGCGCAGAGAACCCCCCCCCCCCCCCGTATTATTTCACAAGTATAAGTCCAAATCCGAATACTGAAAGACTTCAGTCTGGGCGCAGAGAACCCCCCCCCCCCCCCGTATTATTTCACAAGTATAAGTCCAAATCCGAATACTGAAAGACTTCAGTCTGGGCGCAGAGAAATCGGCGACACTCGATTGCGTCCTGTCGTCGTTTTCTCTATGGCCAGGATCAGGCTTTTTCAGTGCGTGCGCTTAAAGTAGAACATCACCGCATAACACGCACGCAGCCAACCATCCTTTTCAATGATGTCGCATTAGGAGCAACCAGAGTCACTAAGTAGTACACCTATTTAGTGACTCTAGGAGTAGCAGTGTGACGTGGAAGTATATCAGTTTATTTTGTTGAAAAATACTCTTATCATAAAAGTAAAATAAAAATCACAATATCTAAAATGGAAATCATAATCATTAAAAAATCAAGCATGAAAATCAAAAACTTAATATCTAGTTTCGAGAAGCATGACATCATCGCGTGTGCAATCTGCAATGCGTCTGGCAGCACTGCTCCCCGAAGGTCCACTTTCGTCTCCTCATCACAGCTGCTGGCAGACCTCCAACGTCGGGTGAAGAGCGGAGACTCCCCATCTGAGAGTTTTACATCCTATACTATCGCGCACCTGTGTAGACTTCCCTTCTCACAACGTTTCACGACAGAGATCTTCCTCTCACTTAAATTTATCACATTTTTATTATCTTTGCACGCCTTGGAAGTGGGAGCGCACAGTGTACTTCGCTGGTCGTGACCTGACCAAAAGTGTTGTTGCTAAAGTCAACCTTACCGGCAGCATCAGCTGCGCATCATGAAGCCACGGCGAAGAACAACAACGACAACAACAAATAAAACGATGATGGTGAACTACCCCAGTACCCCCACGGCAAAGAGAATTAAGTACATTCAAGCGTTTCTCATATCTTCTACATCGACGGCAACCATGCAGTTGCCATTAAGGAGCCTCATGGCCCAGTTACCTTTCCCCAGAGAATAAGACGACCGGGCGAGTTGAGGAAGAACTTCTAAGAAAGTATGGCACTGCGCGGAATGATTTTCACGGTTCCCTGCGTCATTAATTATTAAGGCAATTGGAAAGGGCTAATTATGCCCCCCCCCCCTCCCACAGAACGCTGACAGACACGCTTATGCGCCGATAACTTTCGTAATTACGTTCTCTCCGCAGGGAAAGGGTTGGCCGGCCCTCTCGCAAAACATCTGCCGCCATATTTAAAAATCACATAGAAAAGACGACGTCATTTCAATTAGAGTCGCTCCGTCAAGTCGCATATTTTAGTTGGGCCGGAATGCAGAAAAGTTCATGTTGATGCCCTTCATTCTCTCATTTTTGTTGCATATTTTTGGTTCTGTCACGCTAAATTACTTTTAACGCTAGGATTACTCGCACGCAAGAGGGGGCTGCTGTAACTGATGAAGAGACGGCGAGCAACAACAACAACAACAACAAATAAGGGCCAACAAGAATAGTGCTCAGGGTCGCAACCCTTGCTCCCCGTAATTTGCTAAGCTGCATTTACTTTCCAGTGTTTCGCCCTCGTCATTCTATGAGACCGCGTAATGACCCAGGAACGGACTTTGATGATGCGCGACATTTGGGGACGCGGAATTAATGTACAAGTGAAAAGCGTGATGAGCAAATTAATGCATTTAGGTCTCTCATGCGCCTATGTGCTTCTCGCACCTTTATTGCGTGCTGAGATTTCCTTTTTTTCGTATTCTTCTTTTTGTGGCCATAATGGGTTTCCACAGCCATCGACGGGGGCCCGCATGCGGCTCGAATGGCGGAGCCACAATAATGCGCGTTGACGTCTTTGGTCGTTTAACATTTGCACACTACTGTCACATTACTGACTACCGCAGTTCACTACGATGGCTGGCAAGTAGTACAAGACCAACTAGGTAAGGGCGCTATCGGGGAACAAAGGGAGTGTACAGAAAAATCGTTGACATGTTTCTCTTCACACCATTGCGCGTAATTGTCGTGTCCTGTGGCATACACCTTTGTGGTGTAAATTTCAAACGATGCAGAAGGGTGTTTGGTAAAGCACCTTCTAAATGGTGTATTGAACCGAAAACACCATTCAGTGTATTCCATTTAAAACACAGTTTCAGAAGGGCATTTTTCAATTGTGCTATTATACCTTTCAGACATAATAATAATTCTGGGCTTTACGTCGCGAGACAACTGTGACCTTTCAGGACAGCCAGCAGAATAAAAAGAGGTGTTTATTTACAAAAGCATACTATTTACACGATGAAACGTGGAAAAAATTTACTATAAAAAATTAGGTGGCACCAGAACTGGAAGCTCAAACACGGCGACGTATATAGTATACGCACTGTATGCCCAATTTCGCGCATCACCAACCTCCCGTTGTTGTAAAGCCAACGTAGGTAAATTTAATAAAGCAAGTGCACGGGGAAACAAAGGAAATCGTTACCTTTCGCAACGTGTAAAAATAACGCACCAATTAACGTTGGCAACATGTTCCTGAGGCTGGGAGAAAGTCAAACAGACAAAACACAAAACGAACAGCGCCCGACAAGCCGTGTCTTGTACTTTGTGCTTTGTCTTGTACCTTGTCTTGTGCTTTGTCTTGTGGTTTTGTGTTTTGTCTGTTTTTCTTTCCCCCAAGCTCAGGGACATATCGCCAGCGTCAAGTATACACCAGCTCGCTTGCATGTTACTGTTATGTTGAACATACTATAATTCTCCGAACTTAGAGTAAAAGAAGAACAAAAGAACAAAAGTAACAAATATAAACTAAATCGAAAAAGCTGCAGCTAATCGTACGGAAATGCATCAAGACTATACAGATATGCTACAGCGCTTTACCAACACCGGTACAAGTATCCCCCACGAAGAGCTTCCAAGACAATAGGTGCAAATCCGTTCACGCACTTGGTGTTATCCGCCATAAATATACATGAGCATTACGCGCAATTCCAAAATCACCATCCAAGTTTCTTGCACCGAAGCAAACACGTACGCAAACTGTGACCCCCCCCCCCACAAAACTTTACTCTGCTGTTTCACCGGCGAGCTCTCGCTGTTAGACCTAACATGGCCGCACCTGGCAAGTTAAGCCTAATCAATCCCTCCCTCAGAGGCGGGGTGTTAAGCAGATTAGCGAATCACGGCTCTCGGAGGAAGTTAGTTACACGAAATGAGCCTGCAAACGAGTTTCCTCTAATCCGATAAACCTTAGACCGCGTCGTTCAATGTAGTTCACCGTGTAGTACGGCACCATGTTCCGATTTTGTGTTATTGCTCGTATAATGCAAGGCTGTACTGCACGCGTTGCTTATGTGCTCACGGTAGAGCTTGGGAGGACAGTGTGTACGAAAGGGCGTGAGTCAGGAAATGTTTTGGCGTCCCAAAATATGAGCGTTGGAGAGCCGAATTTGGCATGCAAGATAACTTGTCTCTTCCAACAATATTTGATGCAAGGTGCCGAATCATAACCGAAAAGCAAATGTAATCTTTCGTGAAACAGGGAGGAAGCTGAACTGCTATGCCCACTGCTCATTTTGGGACTTACTGCTAATGGGCAGAAAACCGGAGGTTCTTGAGCGCAATACGCCTGCGTGCTACAAACTGGGGTACTGAGATGGAATTTTCCTCGACAACGAGAATTGCGCTGATCATCACTTAACAGAGTGTGCACGGTGTTCACATGATGGTGACAACACACATAAGAGCAATTTCTGAAACGAAACGGAACTTTTATTGGAATTCTCACGCAACAAGCTAAAATGAACGATGCTCTGCACAAACGTTGACGGTGTTGTTCCTGACAATCACAGCAGACGTCGCTGCATGCAAACACGTCGTCTGCAGACGTGAGCGTTTGTTTGCAAGAAAACGAAGCTCAGATTGGTACGTGCTACGCCTTTTTACATCTGCCGGCGACTTTTGAATCCAAACAAGCGGAAGCAGAGTTGACAATATTACGAATACAGGAGAGGCGCGCGTTTTTGTGCCGTCTGCTAGAAAATTTTCCGCCATGTTGACGGCGCATCGGAGCAAGCAGACGACGGCGAAGCGCGAGACGAATCGCGCATGCGTACGTGCCGGGGAACGAAGCATTTCTGCTTCATTAGCGCTAGCAAAGCGACCCCAGGTGTCAGAATGAAGAAATGTTCTTTGTTTTCGTTTTCTATTTGACGGGGCGCAACAAGAAAGCATACAGGCTAACAGAAGCGTGAACGCTCGAGTGAGGGAGTCTAGTCATAAAGAAATGGCGAATAGAGAACGTATAAAAAAGAAAAGGGCTGTAGCAGGCAATGTCCGTTCCGACATTTGGTGTTTAGATCCGCTTCCGTGGACCTGAAATAAAGTCGTCAAAGGAGGCATTAGCCACGGGTCGTGCGCCGCCATGATGGGTTGTGACGTAAGAGATCTCCCCCTCGCGATGCCTGCGCCACGTGGCGGCCACGTGGGGAACAATTGTATCGCGGTCGCTCGAGTGGTTTGTGTCGGTTGTGAAGGCCGTGTGAATAATAGCGGATCTATTATATAATTTGGGTGCTGTGCTTAGAAAAGAGAGCTGTCAAATTTTAACTTTAGCTCCCACAGAGGCCGATTGAGGAACTACGTAGTAGTTAGAGGAACCAAAGCCACAGCGCGGTGGAAAGAGAAAATACGAACTGCGTAAATGACTGTTAGCGTTATATGCGGAAAGGGGGGGGGGAGAAGTTTTACGGATCTTCTTGAGCTCATGATATCTGAACAAATAGAGCGGTGAGTGCTATCCGTCGGCTTCAGCTCCGTTTTTGAAACTTGTGTGTGAGACAAAGCAGACGGGCTTTACGGATATTGTGAATGTGTAAAGCTCAAAAACACTTACTAATACAAAAATCGCATGGCTGCACACTGGATTGGATTGGATTGGATTGGATGGAAGAAAAAATAAGACTGAGAACTTTGATTACACAAGGAGACATTTCCTCTACAAACTAAAGCTGACTGCTCAGCGAGTGCTCGGGTTTGCGCGACTGATGAAGAGATTCGACAGTATTCGGTTTTCGAAGCACATTCTTGCAACTATTCGTATTCTACGTTGAACAGTTTGTTGCTCCAGGGCAAAAGGTAGCTGTATACACATGCATGGTGAACATGCGTGATATGGCGCATATCAGTTAATAATCATCGCACCACGCTATGAAGTAGTGCTCTCTATTGATTTATCACTGTCTGTGACAGGAATCCGTAGGTGTATACTGTGGTGGCGATGGAGTGGTGGCGAAAACGAAGACGCAGGTGATTGGGTGGAAAATCCAGGAAAAACACCCACATGGCAAGCCGGAGCACGGTTTCGAACTCCGGTCACCTCCCAATCTCCGCGAAAAGAAATGTCGGCACAGTTCCCTGCGAAGTCGGCCCAGGACGCACGGTCCCCGACCAACATGCTGCCACACCTGCAGGCAGATTGCTCGGAAATACTACACTATCAGGCCAGCCAGAAAGGACAACGACGCGCTCCCGCGACGACAGACGAGTGTCGTTTTGCAGGCTCAGCTCTTGGAAGGAAGCTCGAGCTCGTGGTCGGATATATTCTACTGGGGACACGGCTTCCTGGTGGCAAGCCTTGGAGTTAAGAGCCCTGGTGTGGCGGACCGCTATACCTCTGTTAACCTGCCACCAGTTCCTTCCGCTGACAACATCAACAACAACAGATGATGACGACGAGATGACAACTACCGGCTACTTCCTACCCGTTTCCTGTTGCCTGACGGTCAAGGATGGGCTCGGCTGGTCCTTGCGGCGATCAACATCTGGTCCGCATTGACATCACCAGCTACATTGCCACCCCGCAGCACTGGGCAAGTTGCCGTTCACTATTAAAGTTTACTTAAGGTCCACGTCCTGCACACTAGCCTAAAGGTGTAGGATCCAGACCATCCCAAAGCGTGCGGGTTCCTACACCACTGCCACCACACATGTGCCACTACCTTCTTTTCTTCCTCTTCCTGTGGTATTAGCTCACTTACTCGTTTGTACACCATAGCATTACATACTATACTCTGAGTATTTATTTTTTTCGGTCGCTTAGTTGATAGCGAAAGAACAGCAAATAAATTAATCCGACGCCGTATCTATCCAGACTTAAACGGGCGTTGAAGTGTAGTAATTACTCCTCACGGAATGAAATATTCGGTTACCTTGACATCAACACAAAAGGAACGGGATTCATCGGTAGCGTCGTTCGTGATTTATGAGCGAAAGGAACAGCAATGCGCGCTTCCCCTCTCCCTCTCCTTCTCAAGAAACTCGACAATGCGGAGAGGCCTCGGATTGGTCTCCTCAAACGATCTCCCGCGATGATTGGACAAGTGTTTTGCGGAGACGAATGAGAGCGCGCTCCGCATTGTCGCCGTTCTTGAGAAGGAGAGGGAGAGGAAAAGGGTAAATTGCATTTTTTTCTATCGATCACAAATCACGAACGACGCAACGGATGACTCCCGTCCCTCTTGTGTTGGTCTCAAGGTAACGGAGTCTTTCATTCTACGAGGAGAAATTTTTGCACTTTAGTGAAAGCGAAAACCGAAAAAAAAAAAAAAAAACAGGAACCGAACCGAAACCGAAAAAAAAAAGAAAAGTGTTACGGCTGTTGCTCGTATCTTCGTGATACCGATCTTTACAAACGAATATTTTCTTCTCTCCCCACTATCACCCTGCAGAGCACGCACCCGCCTCACTATCTGCACTGTACGTTGCCATAGCTTCGTACTCACACTCAGAGCCCCACTCAGCCCATCCGTCCAGCTCCAAGCTTTCGTTGCCGAGAATCGTATCGCTATGTATGGTTTCAAATTTCTTCTAGTAATTACAGTACCCACAAAGCGCCGTCCAACGGGAAGATGAGGCAGCAGTTCCCCCTTCTGTCCCAGAGGAATCAACTCAACGCTTGGAACGTGTTGCCTCTGTGCGACCCATCCCCGCATCCCCGATAATGATCACAAGCTCAATCAAAAAAGAAGAAGACGAAAAATAGTGCCAGAGTGAATAGTACCGGTGAGGAAATTAAAGGTTTCCTTTGCTTTTGTCAGTTTCTTCTTTTGTTTTATTTTTTACGACACCACGAATTGCAGATGCGACGAGAGTGTATGTACTATGCACTCGTACACTCATCACCGAGAAACCGAGAAACTGTACGATATCGTTCGAGATACACCCCAGCCCTAAATTTGCGAAGAAGCGGAAAAAAAAAAACGGTACGATATCCCCCACAACCCCTTCCCTTGTCTTTTTTTTTTCTCAATAAACATATCCCCCCCTCTTTGGTTAAGGGAATCAACAGAGCAGTCTTCTTCACTGACACAAGGAGTGCTACGCAAAAATTACCAACTCCACATGTGATAACATATTGACACACTGCTCCAGAGGATTTTGTGCTAAACAGCAATCATGTGGCACGGAGATGTTCCTGTAGTGATTTCCCTCACACTGGGATCTGCTGCAATGGACAAGCCGACCGTCTAGTATGATATGAAGTAGTATGCAGACCGTTCTAACACTACAAGTTGCTGACTCCTATGTGTGGGATGCGCAACGTCAAGCAAGACTATCACTATTGTCATTAAGATCACTATTGTCATTGAACTGGTGGAGCTGTGCGAGTAAAATGATGTAATCTGACACCCGTGGTTGAATGAATACGGCAAGCGTCTAGGCCTAGTCCGCATCTATAACTCACGCTAGGAGCCTACCTTATCATATGAGTGGGACTCTTCCAGTCTGGTAGAGTCCCATTCATGTCATAATGTATGCTCCTGGAAGTCCAGATGCTCGTGGATGCGTTCCGCCAGGACAGCGTTGCAAGGAAATACCTTATTTTTCCGTTAACTAATTTCATTCCGTATCCGTAGCACTATTCGGCACTGCTACGCGCCGTTATGCTGCTGTTGGTTGGTTGATTGAAAAAAAAAGTATTAATGGAGAGGTTGGCTCAACTCTATACGGATACTCACATGCTTGGGGTGGCGAGGTGTAGCAGATTTCTAAAACGATGTTTATTCCACGAGAGTCCCAAGGAAGGAAGTCACAGAGTGGAACACTGCTTGCCGATATGTCACTATAGAGTCAGTCACTAGAGTCCTGCTGACCAGTGGGCGACCCGCGCTTGCTTGCGTGTGCGTGTCGAAACTAGCGATGGTGCACGGGTAGCGGGCAGGTGCGAATGTCGTATTTGACGCCAGTGTGGTTTACAGGTCGGGTGCGGGTATAGGACATTTTTATAGGAGAGGATACAAACACGTTAGTCGACATTAACGTTACATGCCCGAATAATATTCAATTTCGAAATGAAGACCAGCATTCGAAATGAAGACAGCATTCACCAGCAAGCTTGTGAGCTCATGCAGCGCTCTCTCTCTCTCACACAAGCTATTACCCATCATGGCCACTCAAGGATACTGATTGATTGATTGATTTGTAAAAGAGCAAGCTTTCGTTTGTCCCATCCTACAGTTGGCAATACAATTTGTAAAAGAAAAAAATTGAGATGTAAGTTTAGAGCCACTCGGGACTGGCTACTCCAGGACGCGTTATTCAGAAAAGAAAGGGAAACTACACAAATCTATACACTTTGAAACGGAATGGATGAAAACATCACCACAAAACTTGGCACAAAAAGCAACAGTGTAGGAGAGCCCACCTGCGAAATCTCAATACACAAAAAAACATTGCCAACCACACTATATATCTTCCTATATCGCGGGTCGTGTGCGGGTGGGATTTAAAAAAAAAAATGAGGGCAGCGGGCGGATGCGGGCTCCACCTCTTAATCAAGCGCGGGTCGCTGGCGAAGTGCGAGTCTAAAATTCGGACCTGCGCAGGACTCCACCAGTAACCAAGCACTTTCTCGATGTCAAGGGGGCCGTCGACATGTCTGCCCGGTGGATTCAACGGCAATGCATGCAGGACTTGCTAGAATCGCTCGCAGCTGAGCACTATGTCCTCGGCGTCCTCTGGCACTCTGCATTGAGTACAGTCTTGTAAGGGAGGAACGTGTGGACGATGGGAATGTTCAGCAGGAATCGGTGGAGGAATGATTCCAGTGCTCTGGACGTCCATGACGGCATTCCAGATATGAGATGGGGATCTATCCTATGGATCAGTTACGTCGCTTCCCTCACGTTCAGACAATGCACCTTTTATCAGTTGGGGTCGGAGAACGGAACACGTCCCGCGTCGGAGCCGGTGAAACAGGTATTTCTGTGTGGGCACGCGCTGGTGAGCGTCCAGTTCCTCATGGTCAACTTGCATTGGTGATGGTAATGGCTCGAAGAGCTTGCCGTTGCTGACCTGAGCATTGTGGGCAGCATCATGACAATAGCTCGAAGATTAAGATGACATGATGACAGAAGATGAGGTCTGACTGGAAGTCGTAAAGCAGTAGGCAGTTCGCAGGGACAGGATCCGTAGGTTACATCCCGGTCGGCCAGATGCAGCTAAGCTAAGATTATCTATGAGGAGGAAGGTCAACTCTATATGGCAAGCTGGGAAAGGATACAAGAGCTTTTGTGCGATTTGATGGCGATGGCGGACATCTTCTGCTGCATGAGGGGGAGCGCAATGGCTCGCGGTGATCTGGAATCACTTCGAGGACCACAACCAAAGAAATTATGTTGAAATGGTATTGCAAAGAAAGAAGTCCTGTGGCACTCAAGGCATGCCGGCCGGCCATTGAACGGAGCAACAACATACGATAAAACAAAGAGAGCGTGTTGGTTAAACTGCAATATAATATACTCGTAACTGACGAACGCGGGACGTTTGACAAGCCACGATCGACACAACGCGCATGTGTGTGGCTGGTCCGTATTTTCGCTGCGTTCGTCAATTATGTTGTGGTACAACAATATATTGCTATGGCATATTAATGACAGCATTGACAACAATGCATATGTTGTTTTGTGCTTTATTCAGTTAGAACAAGAAAAAATAACTTACCAACTTTTATTTTATTTCAAGACACTTCACTCCATTAACTATAGTCTGCTGTTTCGGATGCAAGACATTTTATTCTGCCTCCTGCTGGTCGATACACGTAGAAGTCGTGTAAACTGTGTGTCACTAACGTGAGAGGTGACTGTCCTACCCCAACGTTGCACCTCATTAAGAAAACAGTTCCAAGGTCTCTATAATAGCCTGTTAATGAATTACAGCAGGAATGTATTGAGCACAACGTCTCACGAACAAATGAATCGGCGAATTGGTAAGGGACATAGGTGTCACTATAGACCAGTTGGAACAGCACTTTTGTAGTTTACAAGTCAAAGGATTACGTCCCGTCCTTCAATGCATTCGGCGAGTTGTCATACGGCGAATTGAGATTCGGGATGCACAGGTCCTTACACTCGGTCAATTACAGGTCGTCAAAATAAGGCAACCGGTTTCAAGGTTTCAATATTTTACCATAAAATACCAGCACCGTAAAATTGCCGGTGCTCGTCCCTCCAAATCAATTCGGTGTTTCCATTCGCATTCTAACGAAAAACGCAAGAACAAGAGAAAAACTTACTGCAAACTTACGAGAAACATCGGTGCTTATTCTTCGCGATAGTGTTGCCTTACACGCGTTATCTTGCCACCCGGCTCATTATCTCTGTGACATTGCTCAACGCTATCCCGCATCTGTATTCGGTCAAGCTATTCTTCGTTTGCGGTGCAACGTCCCCTCAGCTTTGGCTCGGACCTTCCATGCGCCACCCATGTGGACATTTCATTACCCTTACAAACGTCCATTCCGGGTCTTAGGAAAAAGAATGCTGCGCCAACAGTTGTGGCTTGCCAACTGACCCTGCACCACATCCACAGCCACAGCCGGCATCGAACCCAAGTATACACTGATGCTTCGATCTCTCTAGTTGGGCCGTCTGCTGCCTTCTGCATCCCAGAGGATTGAATTGAGCACGGATTCAAACTCCCTCTGATGTCATCTGCCGAGGCCGAGGCACTCGCAATACTGCTTTGAGGCACGTCTCATCGTTGGCGCCCACGGCCTGGACGATCCTGACCGACAGTAAAGTGGCTCTGGAGGCGCTGGCCTCTTACTCTGCTGCAGTCATCACTGACACCTACACCACGATCACTGCCCTGCACTCCGAACTTGTATCACTGGGACACGGCGTGGTATTTCAGTGGATTCCGAGCATGTCGGGAGTCCTGGGTATTATCGTGCTGACGCTCTCGCTCGGCATTCTTACGACACTGAGCAGCCAACTGTCCTTCCCTTTACGCTCTCTATGTGCCAGCTGGAAATCCGCCGCTTTATTGCCAACTGCACGCAGCTCTTTTAGCAAGAAGCTATACGCACCAATGCCTTCCTTAAATCCACTGACCCTTTAATAACTGATGCTATATACCTGGCCGCATCCCGCGCATCGAGGAATCGTTGCTTCATCGGCTGTGGCTGAACGTGGCAAGAACTCCACTCCTCCTGTTTAAAATGAGCCAATTTCAATGACCTCTTTGCCCCACGTGTCATGTAGAAGCTGACGTGCCACACATACTCCTTGCCTGCCAGCGATACGAAGATCACCGGTCCCGTCTCTTGTGCCGTCTCACTCATCCAGGCTACAGAGAGCTTTCCCTGGCGGTGCTACTTGGCCCTACTGAGCACACTGAGGTCGCGTCTGCACTGGCACGATTCCTTCGGGAATCTACACTCGTAGGCACTCTGTGATACCTCCTATATGACTGTCTGCACAACGATTAGTGAAGGAGCTGTCTTTTCCTGTATTTCTTCTTAATTTTCTGTGTCTCTGCTGCTTCACCTTCCTTTTTGTTTTGCTTTTGGGAACAGCAAGCCTACATCATCGCTAACCTTTCCCTTCTTTTTTTTATCAGCATTAAATATATCTCTCCTTACTACAAGAAAAATAAAAATACAATAAAAATCCGGTACAAATTTTGCAGCCATGACACGCAGTAATGGTATTACGTTTCCGTATGACCGAAACGCTTGCAGTTTGTGATGAACGATGCTAAATTAGCTAACGCAGATGTCCCACTAATTAACAGCTCCTACCAGGTGCAGCGAGAAACTCATACAGCAGTGATTTTGGCATCAGAGTCGGCCAGTAAGACCTTGTGCATGCAAATGATCCTTATGCGTCATAACACTACGAAACACTACCCAATCGTTATAGCCGAAAGTTATGATCACGCATATGCGTGCGTATTGAGCAAACCATTTTCGTGTGCAGCGTTAGGTGTTATACAGGGTAATTTCCAATTTACGCGTCAGAACACCAATATGAACTGCTCCCCATAAGTCCTCGTCAGGCAGATGTGTTTTAGATTGCGCATTCCAGGTAATCACCGCGGCGCTCCGTAATTTCCGAATCGGTGCCAACTCGGCCCCTTACGTTAACGAGGGCTTCCAAATGTCGAAGTGCTAAATGAACGGGCGGAACTTTTGGGACGCCTTTAAGCTTGTTATTCACGACGCCAGTAGGATGGAACTGGTGGCTACTCAGAGATTCCTGGAGAAGGAATTAAATATGCCGGTGAGATTTAGTGCTAACTTAACTGTATGCAATCGGGAAATGGTGAAAGGTTCAGTGAAGTACGGTCAACACAAGCGATAAAAAGACATTGATAATAGACAAAACAAGACAAACGGAAAAGATAAAGACAAGACAGTGATACAAACACTGGAACTTCTGTTACAAGCTTACATGCATGTAGACAGCGATTCATCAGGTACAAAAGTAATGAGGAAGTGACATTTATATATAATATATGGTGTGGTCATGGATAATAAGAGGACAGGAGGCAGAACATAAAAAAAAGCAAAACGAAAAAGCACGTCAACTCTGGAAACCAAACCGCAAGAACAGGAGGTTAAAAACCTTTGTACCTGGAGGAGGTTAAAAACCTGCTTTGTACGACCAATGCTAGACTATGTCTGTGTCCTATAGGACACTACCTCACTTCTGACAGTAAACAAGCAGAACGATGCAGCTAGGTTGGTATGCTCTCGGTATAGATGACCTGAGCGTAATCGATTACGGAACGCCGACGCGCAAAGCACCTCTCACCTCTTCGTTGACACCTCTCAGCCGATCAGTCGACCCGTTCTTCCCGCTTCTTGCCTCCCACACTAAAACTTAACCTCGAACGGTCTTCTCGAGACGGCACATGTTTCTAAACAGAGCGTCGACTATACGCTTGGATTTAGCGTTTTGGAAACGGAGACCATGTGTGGATGGGATCACGCAGGAAAAAATTGAAAAGTCGAATTTTTATACAATATTTATCGCAATGAAACTGCTTTAAGCCCTTCTAGATACCTGCTGCCACTAACATACGCATTGACAAGAGAAGATTATATCAAGCACATTTTTTCAAACATTCTTTTTTCCCATGGACAATACCACAATGGAAGAGTTTGTCCAGTGTTGTGTTTGAAGTACGAAATTCCATGCTATAGGTGTTGTCCTCAGTCCTCACTGTGCGACGACACATTATTCCATTTCCCACATTACCGCCAGCAATGGTGTAGCGTATCGCCCCTGGCGATGAACCTCTCCACTCGTCATCATAAAATAAAGTTGTTGTGCTGACCCGACGCTGACGTACGTGAGTTTATACGTGAGTATAATTACGTGTATTTATAATTATGTGCGTGTATTTATTATTGTATGCAGTGAGACTATTCTACTCAAGTACTATGTCTACTAAGTCTACTGCAGTGAGACTCTTCTCGAGAGACGAGTTCAATTTCGCTCTCTCTCTCTCTCTCTCTCTCTCTGTCTTTTTTTTTTTTTTTTACAATCGTGTACTCCCTACTATTTACGCCTATTTGGGATGTCACAATTAGATAAATAAACATAAATAAGTACACAAGTAAGATTTTTAAAATTTCGCGTGAGAGAGCATTTCTCTTATATTTTCTCCTACTATTCCGCACATGTGTGGGTTTATGTCTATTAATATTGTACATGGCAGCGACATGAATGGTATAGTGCAGTATGTTTAGAACGTCTGGTAACACGACAATGAAGACAGAATACGGTAAGCATGGACGCCTCCAAACGACACACGGAAACCGTCTGCCAAGACTGTCTGTCACCAGTCTGTCACCAGGCAAGATCATTTCAAACAATGTGACGCGTGCCACGACATACGATTCACTCGATCGTGTCCTGATAGGCATCTGCAGCTGTATTATTGCCGCGCGCGCGCGGTGGTTGGTTACGTCCGGTATTCGCACATAAGAAGAATCTCCTTCACGGGCCGATGCCATCCAGCCCTCAAAGCCGCACGCTTCCTTGCACGTGCATCGTAGACGAAACTAGCAGACGAACAAAGCCCGAACGAACGGCCCCACATTCCCAATGCAAACAACCGCTCAATGAATCTTCTAAATAGAATCGTACCTGCGGAAATATTCTGCAGTTAAATCGTCGTCATATACTTCCAGCTCATATAATTCTGCTTTTTTAATACGAAGCCGGTTTCCTTTTCATTCGTCTTGCGCATTGTGGTCGCAGCGACCCCATGCGGCGTCCGCGGGATGGCCTTTCCCCAACCTGTCACTCAAAAAAATTGCGACGTTATTATAGGGGTTTTGTTGGCGGGAAGACGATTGAACTCTGGTTGGGCTGGTCCAATGCCAAATTGGCATCCAGTTAACGGAAGGAGACATCGTAGTTCGCATCCTGTCCGCCAGGGGCTCTCGCATATCATTGATCAATCATGGAAGGGTGAGGAAATGAAGTTTCATCCACAGGATCACAGGATTTGTTGCATACTTTAGCTCATTTGGTGGGTAGGGGCTGGTCGTCCAGGAAACAAAAGAGGGATGTACGCCAACGAGGTTTTGTTTGTATCGATCTTTCGTTTTCCTACACGCTTAAAACAGATGTTCAGTGCACAACGTGCTACTAGCCAGCCCTCATCCCAAATGACACCGTTCTCACCCATGATTTGCTGAAAACGGGAGGCGTACGCCTTTTTGTGACACTTTTGCAGTTATGTTAATTGTCATAAAGAAGCCGTACGCCCGGCGCGTTCCATAAATCAGGAGTGGTGTGGGTATCAATCTGTGCAATGGCTTTCAGTGTGTTATGTCGTGATGTTCTCTTTGAAGACTCCATAGTCTGAAATTTTTTCGTTATGGAGGCTTGTAAGTTGGTCATCGTTTGTGTCTTTCAACAGAAGCTGTTGATGGTTGAACTCAGCAGGATTTGATGCTCACGCTGCTGCCTACATTAGATTAACGGCATATTAAAATATTAGCGACAGACGGAGAGGGTTATTAAGTGTGGCCGAGCACGGTGAGCGGTTACACCACCACCGCCACCACCACCACCACCGAGAGTGTTCTTAAATGCCTGACAGCGTACACAGGCTCCAACACAAAACCGAATTGCTAATACATATACAGTCGACCCGCGTTTATCCGGACTTCATTTATCCGGATCCTGCGCTATCCGGACAAAAAAGCATGGGGACGGATTTCTCCCCATGTATTTCGCCCTTGTTTATCCGGACTTCAGCTTCTGGACTCGGACGAGAATTCCAGGGAACAGAAGCGAGTAATACCCAACAATCGGCTTCAGTTATCCGGTCATTGTCCAGGAATGACACTTGGCCCACACCACACCTAGTCAAGCGAGGTCGAGAACCCTGGTCGTGGCCTTCTTTTTACTCACACAAGGACGGTGTTGCTAGGAAGAATTTCCACCCTTTCCGACTTTGCACGTTACACAAAAGTAATTCACTGAGCAGTCTGGTCATTTCAGACTGAGAAGGTCACAACGAGGACCCCTCTGCTGCAATCATAGATGACGACATCGTCAGTGTCGTCGGTTCCAATAGTGTTCAAGAAGAATCTGATGATGAAAGCGTGGATGCACCAGCTGTCACGGTAGAAAATGCGCGGGCGGCACTGAGAACAGCGCTATTACTTTTCGAGCAACAGAACAATATTCGCAAGTCAATGCCGTTCGCAAAGGTTTGCAAGAACTGGATGCGTGTATTAGAATGAAACAGATGATAATGGATAGTTTTCTGTGTAATGGTCAATAAAGATGTCCTTTTAGGATCACCTTGGATTGTCGTGTTTCACTTATCCGGTTCCCCCGCTATCAGGACATTTTCGCAGGAAACGAAGCCGTCCGGATAAACGCGGGTCGACTGTATACCGTTACTATGCCGGAATTTCTTCGCAAAGTAATTTGAATAACAGAAGCATTGCATACAGGCAGATTATTTACAATGTGAGGTAATTGCCTGTAGTGTGAGCAACTACACGTGTCTCTATTATGTTAGGTAAGATCCTCAAACTACATACTCTAATGGTGCAGACAACAAAAATTGTTACCATGCGTGTTGACGCTGTGCTCCCTCACAATAACAGGTGGAGGCATCTAGTAGCTTTCTGCACTCCAGTGACGCACAAAAAGGGCAAGTCGATCATCCGCCGCCACCACCACCACCACCACTACGCTGCTGCACCACCACTGGACTATTCTTCCTAATCCGTTGTAGTTGTCTTCTTTCACCTTTTTGTTCGTTTATCCTTTATTCCTAATTATTTTTATTTATTTATTTTAGAATAGCAAGCCGACGTACCGTGTGGCTGACCTTTCCTCGTTTTCTCCCCTCTGTTCTAATAAATATAGCCCCTCTACCTGGTAGCTGCTGTTGCAGCAACATCGCTAGCGTGATCAACGGGCAAGCGCGCGAGCAATGAACTCGCAGGAATGCTCTACTCCGCCTTTTGTAACTTTTAGTAAATGTTCCCATTGGGCGATTTCATCTCAATTCAGGCAAGGCTGTCCCCTTGAGTTCTCCGGTGTTCGTCATTAATTTTTATGTGAAAGCACGCCGTGTGTCATGAACAAATTCACCAGTCCTTTAGCCCGAGGTGCAGCGGTTGTGAAAGCAAAAAAAAAAAAAAAATGCAGTCGCTTTACAAATAAAGTATACATCTCCAACATACAAGTTTTATTTCAAAAGAAGCTCTTTTTTTCTTCTCTTTTTAGCGATGTATTTTGTTTACTTATTAACACTACTGGAGAGGTAGAACATGCGTTAGAATAGACCATGCTTCGGAAAAACGCACAGTATTCGCAAACCTGTTCTTCAAAAACACCACATCCGATCTTGACTAAGAAATCTCACTTATGCAGTAACATGCTGCCTTTCTAATGGTAAGCTTTTATGCAGGCGAAGAATGTAGAACCGCACTTACAAAATGAAAAACGACTGCCAGAACCGTGGGGAACTGCCGAGCAAAAACACACGGTATGCGTTTCGCAACAAGGCATTCGCATTCTTCTTGTAATGGTAAAGAAGGGACTTCTAAATTATGTATTTCTTAACAGTTTTTCCCACCCGCTTTCATGTGCGAAGGAGCTCACACCAGTCGTAGAAGACATATAACATATGCAATGTCAGACAAGAAAAGCACGCCTTTGTTCGCTGAACGACATTTGCGTGAAGGAATTAAGCACACGCGTATGCATGCATCAGACATGCCTAGTCATCTCTCTTTCGTTGTTGATGTTTTTCGTAGCTTTTTCTCACAGTAGCAGAACTTGTCAGGTGACAAGCTCAACCTCTCCGTATTATTTTTAGCCCGTCCAACTCCAACTCCATGCATCAGACACATGAAAATGTGTATGAAACATGCGCAAAGACAAACAAAGAGTGGGACGCGGACGAGTGATGCACCTTGAGGCGCAGCTCGGGTGCCTACGGGCGGAAGTGACTAACAAAGCATTTCGCACTCAATGTGGTCCTTGTAAGCGGGACAAGAACACACGTCAATGCAACGAAATAATGTCCACAGTAGTTTTCGCCACCGGAACTTTGGGGCCGGATTCACTGTCGGATTTCTTGTACCAGATGTGTGATGAACGAGAGAGAGAGAGAGAGATACATGATGACGATGATATAGGGATGACTTCCGCTCATTGATGTGATGTGATGTGATGAACGAATTTCCCTGAACCCCTTTATATTATTCCATTCCATTTCATTCCCCCGAACTTCTTGACTTCACTGGTCGGCCGGGAGGTGCAGTTGAGCAGTTGAATGGCCTTTTTCTGTTAATACACGGACGAAATCAGCAGGGGTCTGAATTGCATGAACAACTGCTTGAACATGGGTCTGTCGCACATGCAGGAGAAGATTGCACAGGAAGGTCACTCATGGCTAGACGAAGTACCTTGCACAATTATTGCACAATTCATACTTGCTGCCCACAGCTTCATTTCGCTCCGTACCAAGAAACGCGGCTCTCAGTGCACTGACGTCCATACTTGAAACGGCTACAAATCCGTGTGGCTTGCATATATTTTCCTTGTGGCGATGCGCATAATCCGCACAACACAAATGTACACGGTTCGGTCCATCACAGCTGCATTGCACGAAGGATGCTCAAAAGGGAGAAAAGCCTAAAATGTCCAGAACTTGCTCGGGGATTTGAGCGTTTACCTTGCCAAGACCCCCCCCCCCCCCCCCAAGGCACTTCCAAGGCTACGCAAATGCAAAGGTGTATACAAAATAAAATGTCGGTTATTTTTGTTGCAAAACACGCACCACGTGTTTTTGTGCGGCAGCGATGCAGCAGCGGGAGCGGAGTTACCCACGGTTCTGGCAGTCGTTTTTCATTTTGTAAGTGCGGTTCTACATTCTTAGCCTGCATAAGAGTGGTACCATTAGAAAGGTAACATGTTACTGCATACGTGAGATTTTTTTAGTCACGGTCAGAAGTGGTGTTTATGCAGAACAGGCTTACCAATAAAGGTGCATTTTTCCGAAGCATGGTCCATTCTAACGCATTCCACCTTTCCAATAGCGCTAATAAGTAAACAAAATACATCGCAAAAAACAGCCAAAATAAGCTTCTTTGTCATATAAAATTTGTTTGTTCGATATGTACACTTTATTTGTAAACCGACTGCAGACATTGAGAGAAATCACAACATTGTTACGATAATTTCCAAAGAGTAAGGCTGTTGTGTATAGAATATGTGAAAAAAAAAAAAAAAAAAAACACTGTGTGACTCCTATACGGCGCGACTGAGGTGCCCTGAAAGTGCAGGGAGAGCGAAGTTTGGGCACACGCTGTTGTTCACGCACTAATTCTTTCTTTTACAACCGCTGCACGTAGGACTCAAAGACTGGTGAACTTGTTCATCACACACGATGTGCTTTCACATAATGACAAATATTGGAGAACCCAAGGGGACAGCCTTGCGTGAATTGAGATAAAATCGCCCCATCAGCATAGAGATGAACGCATTTTGCCAGCGTAAATTACGTACAGTGCTTTTTAAACGACGTGGTGCTTTGTTCCTCCGGAGTATAAGGGCATTGCGTCGGCTGAATGAGTCTTCGCGCCTGTGCCGTAGTCGCATCTTTGGGAATGGTCAACAGTGCGACACATCATGTGCAAATCTTCGTGTGCTAGTGGATATAAAACGGACTGTCGATGCTTAAAGAAGTTACAAAGCTGCACAGAAAGAGAAGTCGTGTTGTTTACAAATGGTTTGGCCACCGGTCACGGGCGAGGTAACCCTTATGGTCACGTGCATGTTGACGTTTGACCAGGGCCTGCACAGAATACATTGCGTTCGCTCGGTATGTGATTGTCTATGGAGTGATGTATGGATCCTTGAGAATATACTGCTGGGAGGCAAGTCGAGCTCAAGGCACCATCTGGAAAAGTTGTCATTGCCTTGCTACAGCATTGCAACGTACACTGTGCTGCAAACGCACACACAGATGGCGGCGATGATGGTGCCGCGGTGACACATGCACCGACTTCGACAGATGAGCCAAAGAGATGCGACACAGTGGAAGCACCTCCATTTCGTATCTGTGTCCCATGGCCGTCACTCAGATCGCTCGCAGCTTTTGTCGTCCAGACACCAAGACATACACTGTGTCAAACACTGTGACTGTGTCAAAAAACGAATGTTCCCGCAATCAGTATGTAAAGCAGCATCATATACCAGGGTAGAAAACAGGCGGGACAACACAGCCACGGCGCTATGCACGAGATGCCGTCCGAGCAGTGTGCCACACCTCCTCGTGTTCCTTCATTCCACATTGGCTTTGAATCTAAAGATCTCTTCAAAGTCACAGCTCGGAAAATGAAAACCAAGGGCCGAACCCAGAACCAGACCAGAGCCAGGACCAGAACCCCCTCTCCGATTCCTTGCAGATGTGACACACACCACTATAGAGTGGGCCACTTGCGCGAGTCATGCTGACAGCATAGCACTCATATGAAATACTAAGGAGGGCCTACATAAAGGTTATGCTAGGCGCAACTACGGTTTTGTAGTCGGCAGTGGCACACAAGGTTATCAACGCGACACCGAGCGGAGTGCGCCCTGTACCAGGATGGGCTCCTGGGTGTGCTCCAGGATATAAGCCAAATGAAAGGGGACACGACTCTCCAAGGTAAGGCCTAAGTTAAGTAATTAGAGTATATAATTAAACAGCGTGAATCAAAGAATTACTTTTCCAGGTCCTCACAATAATCTTCGGCAGGCTGCATAAATATCATTCCGTTCTCATCCGCATGAGATGCATGTCATCCGCGAGCATCCAGAGAATCCTGTGCTCCCTAACGGTACCCCGTTCTAGTGGGCTTAGGTCACTATTGTCGGTTATGGTGTCGCTGATGCACAAGGTTTGTGCCCTGGTGGTGGGGTCTAGAACAATATTCTTTTCGCCTTTCACGTTGGCAGCCCACGTATACCAGCGCAAATGTCGACGGGGTACGCAACAATAGAACATGAGAAAGGACGACGGGGTGTCTCCCTTGCTAGGGTCGGGCACCGAAACCTGTTCCCTGCTGGTTAAACCTATTAATGCGTCCATCCCACGCTTCTATCACCTTTTCACAGTATACGTAGTAATTGAGGCCGGAAGTCTGTTCGTAACCGTAACTTAATTTGCGTTGTGTTGCATCATGATACACCGCACTGATGCGTGGTTCAAAAGCAGTGGTTTCAGTGCAGTGGGCATAATGGTAAATAATACGAAAAAAAAAGGCGAAAGAAGCGTGACCTAAAAACAGCGTAAATGCATTTTCTTTTACAAATTGCTTGCGGCTTATCTGTGTTTTATGCAAACTGTTATTACAGAGCTTCATCCACACGCCGAGAAGCACAGAACACACACATAACGTGCACCGAGGAAGTCATGAATTCGAACCATATCCTTCTTTCTCCCTATTTGTTGAAAATGGGAGGACTACGCCTCTTTGTGACACTTCACACCAATCGTCAAAAAAAAGAAAGGCGTACCCCACGCTGTCTTCATATCATGGAGATAACGGTATCTTTCTGCGCAAAAAAGAGAGAGAGAGAGAAATTTCTGGGTCAGGTTAGGTTTTCAGAGTTCACAAGTGGAGCCCCAAATGATCACGTATAGGGGCGCCACATCCATCAGAGAATGCGCACTGCTATGCGTTAGGCTTAATCTGAAACATATGTGCATAGCGAGGAGGCGCACTCTCCGGTGAAGCGATTCAAGTCTGTACGCGACAGGGGCGCTCTCTTTCGATGTAAGAATCCAGGTCTTTACAAGCTACAAGCTTCTTATTTCTTGACTTGTCAAGAATGTCAACGCTTCAAGATGGTTAGCACAGGGTCATCCGTCATTACTTAACTGTGGTCGCTATCGAGAACTCACTAATGTCTAATGTCGTTGTAATGTCTCTTTTCTTCATTTCTTCCTTTTTCCTTTCTTTCCTTCTTTTTCGTTTTCGTTTTTGTTTATTTTTCCTTTCTTCCCTTATTTTTTGGAATAGCAAGCCGGCTCCTTGCCTGACTAACCTTTCCTTTATTTTTTTCTTAATAAACATATCTCCCCTCACTAAAATAAGTATACTGCATAGCTTGACGTGTTCTTGCGCTACCACAGACCAGATGCTGTGTTTATTTCCAAGTGTGTGTGTACCATATGTGTGGAGCAACACCAGGGAATATTACTGAGGGCACACTGTAACTCGTCGTCAGGAGCAATAAGTACCAGCAGTGAAATAGGGTAGATGACAATACCACACGAATCGGTTCGTTCATCCCTGTTGCATCCTGTTTCTCCCTGTGCATGTTCCTAACGGTACACAAAAATCACCAGACCAAAACTTGCAGTCACACACGTCAATCTTGTCCTACAAAGCAAACGGTACTCTAAAGAAACCGAAAGGAAATCCGCTCTGTCTCCTGCTGCGGATTCAGTTCTCAGTGCTCGGCAAAGAAAAACCCCTCGGCATTCCTAAATCCAATAACCTACAAACCCCGATGTCAAACGGATTCCCCAATTCAACGCGTAATGAACATTATCTGAATACAAGCCGCACACAGCGCCACACAATGGCCGCGCAAGAAACCCGCTGACCCCCGACAGGGGCGCGGCTGTTGTGTAGTCACGTGACTGACGGGTGAAAGGCAAGCACGCCTTTGACAACTTGCCCGTCCTTTATGAAGGACTCCTTCATTACCATGAGAGTGGAAAGACGTAATAAGGAGGAGGTTTGGCGGAAGCCGATATGGGAAAGTGAAGAACACGGATCGACGGGTGGTCAAACGGTACAAGTGAATTAAGCCTAACAGGTCGGGCTTTTGGGGCCGAAGTCAAAGGTGGGATGGGAACACGCGCTTAATGATGGCGTTCGCTCCTGGTATATCAGGTGTGCTTCTGTGAGAAAATATGGAGACGGGGAGAGAGGTATGGTTGGTAACGGTCGACGTCCAAGATCGGTGTAGTTGCGCGAAGTCCGTCAAGAACTGCGGGTCGCGGTCTCGAGATTTGTACAGGACGCAAGGTAAGGTGTCAGATTTGGATTTGTATATACGCGTGTGTCTTAAGGCACATTAATGGGCTTTTAGTACATTCGAAGGGACCCTACGATAACGATAAGATAAAGGAAGCTATCAAATGAAATATAAACGTGATACAAGCCACTTGAAAGTAGTCGTGAGATATAGGTTTATACCGTGTGTTCCGGACCGTTGTCTTCCGATATACTGGAACTCGGGAATGTTTTCGTATGTTTCATGCAACCTTGTGCGTAATCTTCTACTTCTACTTCTTCTACTAAGGTTCGACTAAGGTTACTTTATCTTAAAAATTTTTGCGAGTAACTTAGCATCTTAGAAATACTTTTGAAAGACAGTATTTAGCATGTTAACTAATCTTACTTTCGGAAGTAACTTGTGCTCATTTCTTAATTAACTCTAATGATACTCACTTTAATTTCTTTTTCTTTTCTTTCTTTGAAGGGGGTGGGGCGAAGGAAGGTCCAGAAAAAGATTAACATTGTGTATTTTAGTTGGGCTCTACGCCACTTACGTTTGCGCTCATTTCACCTAAGATGTTCCGGGGTACCCTCGTCCTTGCTCGGCGTAGCCTGCAAAAGCGGGCGGCACCCCCACATGCGGTGAATGTGCGCGGAACCGCGTGCGCGACGCGGTACACTCTTGCCGCGCGGCAGGAAAAGCCGCCTCCGCTTTCCGCTTTTCGTCGACCGCGCAGTGCACGATTTTTGGCGGATTCCACACATGCTCGGCCAATGAGGAGGTCAACGGAATTTGCCTGCGCTCTTGTTTTCTTCCGGCCTACTGCGTGGCTCACGTTTTTCAACCGGCGAATTTATGAAAGATACAAAATGTCGTGCTGCCTATACATTGTAAAGCGTTGCATTAAAGTGACTTTATGGTCCGACATTGGATAAAAATTCGGCAGTGCAGGCAGAGCTGTCACGAGACGAGTTTGCGCCCGGGGCAGGGTAAACGTGAAGCGCCCCCCCCCCTCTCTCTCTCACTGCCGTCAGAAGCTCTGTGAACGAAGAAAATAAAGCGCTCATTCTCAGTGACGCAATCGTAAATTCAAGTTCTCTTCATTCCCGCTGTATACTCTACTGTACCTGCTATAGGGCCTGCCGTTTCGCGCCCTTTATGGCGGGGGCACCCGAGGCGGCTGCCCCCCCCCCCCCCATCGCTACGGCTCTGAGTGCAGGTAAGTAATATGTGTAATATATTGAGTGTCATAGTGTCAGGAAGGTGAAAGCCAAACATATATAGTTTACAAGAAAGTAATGCGCTATCGCCACGGAGAACGAACCCAAAGCCTGCGTTTCTTGCGTCTGTGATATGCATTTCTCAAACGCTCAGATGTAAGAACGGGAACGTTCACTACTATCACTCGACTTCGACTACTACTCGACTTCACTACTCGACTTCACTACTCGACTTCGCTGTCGTTCGCCACCTTGTCAGACGCAGTCTCAGAAGATCTCGCTGTGGAAAGTCGCGGGAGGAAAGGGTATAGCTGTGGCGGCATGCGGTTCTGCACATCTCTTCACTGCATGTGGGTCGTTGTAGGTGGGGTTGCGGTGTACAGGGACCTCATAGAGACACTGTGTTGACTTGAAGGGCATGTGGATGAATTGCCCGGTTTCTGTGGAACCAGGAGATTGGACCGGTATTCCATAGAGTGACAGCGTGCGAGAGCTTCTAGAAATGTTTCTAGCTGAAACGAACAGTTGATTAAAACAGTATATGTAGTCTGAGGTGACTTGCTGTCTCACGTTCATTTTGTGTGGCTCTTACTCTTCCTCGGAGCACCGGTATTCGCGCAAGCGACATTATCGGCCGAGATGTCCGCGGAGGAGAGTAAGGAGGGCAGCATGCACGCAAGAAGATATCACGTAAAAGCAATAATATCCGAACATGTATCCGTCTTATCTTCACTTTGTTTGTACTTGTTTGACAGTGACTTGATTGATGTTTGACAGTGACTTGAACAGTGACACAAATTCTGACTTGATAGTGTCTTGAAAGTTACGAGTTAATTTTGTGAGTATTTAGTACCCTACTGAAATGTTTTCACGGTTGAGTATTTAGTACTATTTTTAGTGCTACTACTTTTTTTTGCCTCGTGCTCAGTAACTTAACTACCCTTTTTGCGTATCTTGTACAGGCTTAATTTGGTGAGAGTTGCCGAGAGACAATAACGGGGTTGTACGAACGGCTAACAGGCCTTATATCGCATGGCGGTAATGTTTAGCGGTGGAACCTGTGGTACTGCAGGGACATTCTGTTGCCGAATAGATAAAGACACGTTATCGAAAGCAGCGGAAAGAAAAGGCCCAAATTGTATGGAATAAATTACGCCTCTCTACGCGCGTTCTTCCAAGGAAACAATCCGAAAACTTTTGCGCAAAGCGCAAGGCTAAAAAGCGGGCATATTATCGGCGCTAACTTCCGGTCACCATTCAAGTTCAATTAACATCGTAACGTAAAACCTTGAGTGCGAAGGTGCGAAAAGGACGACACACACACAGTGCTGATTTTAATATGAGTCACCAAACAACCCAAATTTTAACGCTTTTCAAGTTCAATCAATGGTGGGGAATATATCTGCGTAACGTGCACTGCCTTAATTTTATTTTGAGTACTTACAACCCAAATAAGAACTCACTCTAGTTTCAGCAATCAACGCAATATTGGATGTACTGCACAAAGTTTCGTGCATCGCCTATAAGTCCCAGGTCTATGGAACCTAACTCTTCTAGAAACTGTTCGCGCAATGTTATAATGAGTTGCTCGCTGCATAACGAGCTAACACCATAAAGTACTCTCCCGGAGTGTTAAAAAGACAAAAAGAAAAAGAAACAGCGTAAAAGCGACACTAACGAAAGCCTATCTTGTTTATTGTGCACGGAAGCCGATTAGTTTCTTCAAGCCAACCAGCACATGTTGACGCAACGGGAAGCTTTCCTGCATTTCTAATCCGCCTTTCTGCACGGGCGCCCACAGTTTATAAGAGATATATTTCGTGGTAGTTTTTGCAAAATAGACGTAAATTTATGCACTGGTGCTAAAGGACGTCGATGCCGCGCGCGAGTTCGAAGTGTCAATATGGCTGCGCATGTGCGAAGAACGAGAAGCGTATAATATAAGACGGGCGTAGCGAGTAAAGCTTTATGGTATGACCACTTATGGGAGAAAGCATTCACGCAAAACCCTTGGATCTTCGCAAGTTTAATAAGAGAGCTACCTTGATGGACCTTCTACTCGTATAGTAGATATTCAGATGTCTTCAGTCTTCCATGCCGGTCGTCTCAAGCCCCAACGTACCCCCCCCCCCCCAGTTCCCTCATTTTCAGAGTTGTTAAATTTAAATTACATTTTAGTATACAAGACTACTTTTGTACACCGGCCTAGGTGGCTCAGTCGGTAGCGTGTTCGCCTTCTGATCCCGAGATCGCATGTTTCAAACCCGGCCGAAGACGCCAGCAACTTGGTGCAGGGTACAAGTTGCTTAAACATGACGTCTTCCGCGAGGGACGTTAACACACATTGCATACAGCGAGGTGCCGTGTGGTGAGCCCCTGCCTGTGGTGAACCATCAGCTGGGCGAAAGCAATCCACGGACCGACCGCTGTGCTCATGATCTCAGTTGTCTCGCGACGTAAACACCCAATTAAAAATAAAATGTACGCATTAAGGAGCCACTTGCTATTATAAATCAACCTCACTCCATCAATCTATTTCTATCGATCAGGGGGAACTGTGCTGACATTCTTATCCAAAAGTGCGTGACGTCATCGGTATTTGGCGTCTGCAAGTATAGCCGTGGTCAGGAGACTGAAATGGACCTTAGAGGAGCAGTGTCATCAGACGCGTGGCAGATTGTTTAACCCGTGACTTCTCAGAACTAGGGATTAATTGTATGATACTTCCGATTCACATTGAGAAACAATAGCCAATAAGAATATACTGTGTGAGACACGTGAATGTAGCTGACCACGTGAATGTAACATTTTTGACCCGAACAACGAACACCATGTTCGGCGTAATTCGGCCATTCATCAGCAGCATATAAATTCTTACCGGCGCGTAGCAGCCATGATCGGACCGCATTCTCCTCGTCGTCGCAGCTGAAATGGCGGCTCCCAAGGAGCGCCTTCAGTGGCCCGAAGAGATAGAAATCGCTGGGGGCGAGGTCTGGACTGTAAGGGGGATGTTGCAGTAACGCCCACCCAAGTTCCTGTTAGGTGCGTGTCGTGAGATGCGCGGTATGCGGGCGTGCATTGTCCTGTAGGAGGACGACTCCTTTGGTGATGAGCGCCTTATGCACATCCCTGAGAACCTGGCTGTAATATGCACTATTGATGGTGGTACCACTGGGCAGAAAATCAACCTGAACAACGCCACTCTTGTCTCAGAAAACTGTGGCCATGACCTTACCAGCAGACGGGGTGCTTCGGAACTTCTTGGGAGCTGGCGAGCCCGGATGCTTCCACTGTTCGATGCGCGTTTAGACTCAGAAGTGAAATGGTGCTCCCACGTTTTATCACATGTGATGATCCGATCAAGGAACGGCTGTCCTTCAGTGTCGAAACGGTACTTTAGCTCTTGAGAGATTTCCAGGCTTCTCTGCCGACCAAACACGGAGAGCTGCCTCAGGACCCACAGCACTAACTTTCCGAAACTGGATGTGTTCATGAATGATAGTATTCAACGTTCCCACAGAAAGGTTCGTCTTTCGAGCTAGTTCGAGACATGTTATCCGTCGGTCCTTGAGGATCAGGCGCTCCACAAGTTGGATGTTCTCAGGAACTCTGATACTGGGCTCTGAGCCGCCCCGGCAGGGATCGCCCTGCACTGATCGCACGGTCGTCTGACTGCACGGCCGTCTCGGAACCGTTTGCACTACTCAAACGCTTTGCTGCGGCTAATGTTGAATTCCAATGGCAGATTCGGAGCGCCTCCGGAGCAAGCTTCGTTGCTACGCCGAGAGCAAGTCTGTTCGATTGGCAGATTGGGAACAGTTCTGGAGTATTCCAATTACAGCTTTGGAGCGGCATTCAAGCCAAGGAGGCTCCAGGGAGTAACCGTGACCGCTCCGCCAAAATAGGCAGATTCAACCGGAACTCTACGTGACGTGACACTTGTCGCTCGTGCTTCCTATTTCCCGCTCATTGTTTCGCCAACATTCCCGCCTCGCAACGCGTCTTCGCCGTGACTAGTATTTCGCGTCGTACGTTGGCGATTTTGTTTCATGAAGGAATCGATAAGTCAGACATTACCAGGGCAATGTTAGGAGATTAGAAGGACCTTGATGTTGCGAAACATGGCGTTATAATGGAACATGACTCTCTACTTCTTCTTCTTCCTCCGTCTCTGTCCGCCATCCACCAAGGAAAATTACCCAGGGCTAAACTCCAAGTTGTGCGGAAGTGTTCCAGTCGCAGATTCGGATCACTTGCTCTAGGCCAGATCAAGCCGTTCCACTGCGGAGCCTGCCACTTGCTCCGACTCTGCCATTGGAATCCAACATAAGTGTATCGTGGCCATACTGAGCCTGAAGTTTTCTGTGAATTTCAGATGACTTTACGCCTTCATTCACGAGAAACTTCATGACAATTCACTGGTCGATGTGCGCGCGCACCTTGTTGTCGGCCATTTTGTCCAGCACGTTTCTTCTGTTTTGCACGAACTTTGGACCACCACGTGGTGAACGCGGAGGCCTGTCGCATGTGAAAAGACGAAACAGAAGTAGCGCGAGCCATTTGTACACTCAGGAGACAGAAAGTCCCGGTTTGACTTGAACACCCAATTAATTGATTAACTTTAATTATAACCCTAATAATAAATACAAAACACACAATTAATAAATTTAGCTATTAATTATAACCTTAATAATAATAATAGCTGTTAGATCCTTCTTAAGGAACTACCTCATAAATTAGTTCCTCATTTTCATACACATTAGCTTTTTCACCTATGTGTCTTGTATCCCCATGAGCTTTTGCGCTTACGCTGTTTACCTTCATAAGCGCCACATTTTTTGCTGATTCTCAGTTGTTTTTGTTTCTTATATTTATTTACTTATTTCGTTTGTTTTTCTTTCTTTTGCCCTCTTGTGCGTTCTCCCTTACCGTGACAGTATATCATGACTTGTTCTGATGTTGTCGCCACGTATGATATTCACGTATGATTGTTTCTGAGAGGCCCCGCCTCTAGCAATACTACGGGGCCCCCACTGTACACTCTTAAAAATGAACTTCACCTCATAGCACGCTCCTAGCCAACCATCATCTCGAATGATATCGTTATCTGCCCTGATTTGTTGAAAACGGGAGGCGTATGCCTTTTTGTGACACTTATGCTGTTCATAATTGTCACAGAAAAGGCGTACGCCTCCAGTTTTCAACAAATCAGGGCAGATAACGATATCACTCGAGATGATGGTTGGCTAGGAGCGTGCTATCAGGTGAAGTTCATTTTTAAGAGTGTATACTGTGTATGACATTACTGATAATAAAATTGAATTCAATAATAATAATAATAACGAAATAACTCTCCAAATAAGTTGGAGAGCATCTATCTCGCATAGTCTCCTAGATTACAATTACTCCGTAGTCATCATTTTAACTCTCTCATCTGTTTGTACTTTCTGTGTGTACACTCTAAAAACAGAACTTCGTCGCATAGCACGCTGTGCGCCAAACATTGCCACGAATTATAGGGTTATCGCTTCTTATTCGAAGAGAGAGGTGGGCGTACGCCTTTTTGTGGCAATTTGGATATATGAAAATTGCCACAAAAAGGCGTACGCCCCCCTCTCTCTTCGAATCAGCAGCGATAGCACTATCATTCTTGGCAACGGTTGGCACACAGCGTGCTATGCGATGAAGTTCTGTTTTTAGAGTGTAAGCGTACTGGGGTGGCCAGTTCGACTTCGTCGTAACTCACATCCCCTTTTTTTTTCTTCTTTATCACATCACTATCACCATCACCCTACTTTAGTCCCTCTGCATGACTCTGAAATTTATTCCAACACTGCGCTGCACTGAACTATTTACAGTGCAAATGCCACTGGAAACAGTCTCTAAACTTCACGTAAGCTTTCGTGCATTAGTCCCGAAAGGAGGCACTTGTTGCGTTGCCAGTATCATTCCTCCCCAAAGGGTCTAATGCTTTTGGCAATGCGTCAATTCCCCGAGAGAACAAACTAATTTTTTCTTACTTTCTTAATGTCTGTTTCTGTATTGAGGATTCACACGTTCTGGACACAACCTTCTCAAATTTCTGTTCAATTTAAAATTAACTGAGGATGTGCAGACCATCAAGAGTCTTCTTTGTGCAAAATGGCGCCATCGTACTCGCTGTATCAACTACACACGGTGGGTCCGATACAGTTACCTTTTATAGGTCACCGCCCTGCATTACGGATACCAAGCCAAATAATACGCTTCCAAGACAATTAACACTTGTGGCACGGCAGCGCGGATCGCATTATTTCATCGCGAAAACTTCCGTCAAGTTTTGGATTATGGCAATTAAGTGAGAAAGAGAAGAAGGGAGTATTCAAATGAGACACGTCCCTAATTAGAGCAGCTGCTTGGTCATTGGTGGAGGGCCGACTTCTAATGAAGGCGTAATTTGCTTTGCAGATCTGAAAACGCAAAAGTTGCGGCACCGGTGCGCGTGAGGAATATGCAAAGAAAATATGCATTGTTTAAGAGAAATAAAAATGAATGACGACAGCACGAAGCAAGGTACGCACGCATGGACGTTTCTTTGAACTGCACGTACATGAGATAAAGAACAACATAAAGAAATAAAGAAGGAAATGTGGAGACTCAGACGATATTGTGTTCTAATCTAAGAATCTAAATTCCGCCTCATAGAGTTCGGTACAAAGATACCTGACCGGTTTGTGTCCATATGCGGGAAACGGACTCTTACATTTTACGGCTCCGTCTCCGATTGGTGTTACAATAGCCATATTTATAGTTTTTTCTACATTCTAAGAAAAATGAGTAATTTTAGTCCTCTTGCGGACTAAATGCATTGCCACAAAATTTAGTCCCTTTGAGGAGTAAATGCACGGGAGTAAATGAATGTCACAGGGTGAGGACTGCATTTCACGCATTTTTCTAGCAGTGTCAGCTACATAATTCATGTGCATGAATGAAAATACTTGAATTAAACCCTCAACCGTGATATGTCGAGTGATATAAAATCATGCGACAGGCATAGGGCGCAATTACGCAAGAAAGTTTAAAAAGAAAAACTATTTCTTCCTCTGCGTGGCTGGAAAATTGCTAAGTTAGCTAAGTTATAAAACCTTGTTCCATCAAATTCACGAAGAGGATCACAGTACTTACGTATAGGCTGTTGCATTCAGGAGAACATCTTGAAGTTCAGTGACTATTTGCAGTCCTGGGGAGTAAATTTCGAGGTTATGGAACTAACATGGGGAGTAATTGCAGTCTAGGGGACTAGAAACTGCAATTACTCCCCATTTCACTCCTTTTTTTCTTAGAGTGTACGCTGGGTATAGTTTGGGGTTTGTGATTGCGTTCAAAGACGGTGAGTATCAATACCCGTACAACATGCACGAAGAATGACATAAAGGGGTTAAGGGCTTAAGTTTTAATGTAATTTGTATCGGTACGTCACATGGGCAGTTTTAATGATATTTGCCTCGATGCTGTTTCCTACGTATTGGGTTCACCACACGCACTTGCCCATCTAATTCTCTACGCTCGCTCCCCTCGTTTGCGTAGGGTAACAAGTATAGTATAAAGCCACTCTACTGTACAACGCAAGATGGTTTCTGAAATTTTAGACTTCACAAGTTATCAAAATCCAGTTGTTAGGAATTTTTACGAAAAAAAAAAAACTTAAAGAAAATGAAAAGAAAACGAAAGACGTACAACCACGCCAGAGCAGACGAACTTGTTTTCTGAGTAAGCAACCTGTCTTTGAAGCACCAGATATTTAAAAAATAAATGTTAAAACGGGTCCACGTTAAAACCAACATAATAGTATTACCTTTCCAAATAGTCAATGCATTTCAAACCTCTTGTACGAGCTTCGAAAATAATGACATTAGATTATCGGAACGATAATCGACGCATCTTTCATTTCCCTGTGTCTGTGCTTTTTTTTTTGTGTGTGTGTGTGTGTGTGTGCGTGTGTGTGAATTTTTCTTTTTTCTTTTTTTGGTCCGGGGGTGTCTCAACACTTAAAAAGAAACAGAATGTCATTTTCGCGCCGGTTCGCTACAGGTATAAGACAGCAATTTTTTTCTCGAATGAACACTGTAATCATTGTGAAAAAAGGAAGTTAAATCTACTCACTCGTCGAACAACGAAAAGAAAGGGGAGGATAAATTAATAAGCTCTATATTATTTGAGCTTGCTTGGAACAATTTTTTTTTTTTTGTGTGATGTAGTGCATTCTTTTGTTGGTCTATAAGATGAACGCCTCATGTCTCCTAAAAACTTTTCCCTGGAAACTCATCTTTTATCGTTATGATCGAGGAAAGTCGAGTGTTAAAGAGGAAAGGCCAGTTCTGTGTCTATAAGGAAATGTCCAAGGGCGTAAATAGTCAATCCCTGCAATGATAAGTTGGCCCAACGTTGGCCGAAACCTTGACTATGGATAAACATTACGAGGCTTCTAATACTCACCATACGTAACTGTAAACAGAGCACAATGAAGTCATAACTGCAATTTTCGTCAAACATCCCTGCCTATTGTGTGCTCAAGAATTTATGTGTCATGGTCTTGAGTTGTAAAAGATAGGGAAAAATTTAGACAAAAGTTTTCTCTCTTGATGGGTGGTTTGTCTATCACTCTAAAATCAGAACTTCACCGCATAGCACGCTGTGCGCCAACCATTGCCGCGAATGATTGGGTTGTAACTTCTGATTCGGAGAGTGTGGGGCGTACGCCTTTTCGTGGCAATTTGGATATATAGGATAATGCCACAAAAAGGCGTACGCACCACTGTCTCTTCGAATCAGAAGCGATAACCCCATCATTCGTGGCAATGGTTAGCGCACCTTTTTCTTTTTTTTTAGAGTGTAGGGGAGCCGGCTGGCTTTTTCTGGAGCTGGTCTGCACCGCCATATATACCGTACAGCACTGTCATTGTACGGAATACTTCAAGTACTACCTGCATGCAGGCGCGCTCACAAACCCAAATAGAATAGCGAGCCAGTCCGGGAATCTTGCTTTTGGCCGTCGCCGAAAGATGGCGCAGCGTGCCCACGAGCCGCGCTCGTTTTGAAAAAAAAAAAAAAAAAAAAAAGTCTGCAAATCGTTTAAAGCTACTTGACCCAAAGTACATGTTGATGAGGTCATGGTTCCACACAAATATGATAATTGACTGCACGTTTCAGCTACTCGTTGCTTTTGAATGCATTATTTTCGCCCGCTTGTGTTCATAAATTTCTAACAACTCGATGGTAGCCTAGAAGTCATTCTAACCAACTAAGGTACACGCGTAAACACAAGAAGAGATAACAAATAATGATAACAACGATTTGGAGTACATTTTGTAAGGGAGGATTAAAATCGCCGAGAGCATTACTTGTATGGGTGTAAGGACACATTTATGTTTGTTAGTTTATAAGTTTGTTTTTTTTCATTTTTCGAATTTTAATAAATGATTACGACCACGTAACAAAAATCAAACGACATCAAACGGCGAGCCTGTACTTGCACGATCTTGATCAGTACAAACTCTTAAACGTGAAAACATAAACGTCTTAAGGCCCGTAACATATTGCTTCCACCTTGCCTGTTATTAAAGAGCAAACGCTTTCAAGCTCGAAAGAAGCTTGCGCAAAAATGTACAAAGCCTCACAACGCCGTCGTTCATTGTCTTAGTTCCGCAGCGAAACAAAAAAGCAAATATACATATTTCTTCCATTACACAACATTTCAATCCATGGAATTTCAGTTTTTCTTTCTTCCACTTTTCATTTTTATTCGCGTCATTTTCTCCTCAAGGACCGTTAACGAACATCTCGCACACGCGATAAAACGCACGCCAAAACACACCATAAATTCGAGTGCCAATCACGGTGACGTCACTCTCACACACCCCCGTCATTGGCCAAAATATCTCCCTTTAACCAGTTGCCATCACAACCGACAAGGACTCAGATACTTTTTTTTCCTCCCTACAGAGAAGGAAAGGAGGGAAAACGATGAGGGGCGGGGAGAGAGAGAACGTCGCCATCTTTGAGAGTCGAGGGGCGGGACGCCGAAACGCGGTAGGCGTGTCTCTTACGATAATAATAATAATGATAGTAGTAATAAAAAGGGTTCCGCCCCCTTTTTCGCGTGCCGGCGTTTTTCGCTGCCTCGCCCGCGGAAACGGCCGCGGCGTGAGAGCTGGGAGCACGCTACATCGGATCCGATATCTTCGCCGATATCGGACATCGCGGAACACAAAACCTCGACATGCAAATCCGCGAGACACTAAAGAGTCCAACGGATTGTCTCCGGGTGAAATCGACGCCCCTGCGGATAGGGTAAGTGAGACGTCATCCTTTTACGCACGCGATTTGTGGCTCGTCTTTTTCCGAGTCACCACGGAGGAGTCGGCCTGTGAAAATGGTTACAGTGAACCGTGATGATACGAGCTAGGCCTAACGCACTGAAGCGTGCGCATTGTTGAGAGAGACGGTTGAAGCGGCACGCTTCCTCAGCCGTGATGCTCTTTAACGGGTCGACACTGCGTGCATCACGCTTATCGTTTTACGTTCTTTTTTTTTTTTTGTTAGTATAACGTTTGCACCAGGTAGATCTACATGCAAAACTTCATTCGAATCCGGCACAGCTGAAATCGTCGAAACTTTTATGTTGCCAACCTGAACGTTTTGCAGCACATTTGTAACTATGCCGGCTACACGCGCACATAGCACGGCTTACGCGGTTTTCGGGACACGGTTCGTCACGTGACTTCATCACAGGAAGGGGGAAGGAATATGATCGGTATAAAAAGTTGTGCACTGTAACATGTCCTCCATTTTTGTTCATTTCATCGAATATCATTGACGTATATGCACCAATTCCCGAACGTGACAGCTGAAAATGTTCAAACCTCGTAAAACAGAATCATATTATATGTAACTCATAAGTTTCTCATATAGTGTAATATAACAGCACAAATCAATAAATAAGTGAAGCAATAAAGAAAACGAATGGAGCAAATAAATCATCGCGTGTAGCGGCGTTCGAAATACATATGCATTCGTCGCGCGGCGCTTGTCACTCAATACTTATGTATGTACTGAACTTGTAACCTGCATGAGATATCTAGACACATTACTGAAATTACACGCTCAAAGTTGGTAAACATCCTGAATTCTGTTAGGCCACAGACATGTACAAGGTACTATAAAAATGTATTAAAATACGATACCGTACTAAAGGTACACGTAATACGATGACGTACTTAAGGAACAATACAAATACTGGGAACAGAAAGTTAGAGTAGAGCGGCAGATACTTCAACAACTATTAAAGATACATTTAAGGTACTTCAGTTTTTGTCGCGAAATTGATTACCGTATCTTCTTCTTCTCTCTTTTTTAGCATCTTGGCATCATTGCCTCGTTGTAGGAGTTGCATTTCAAAATGTTCGCCAGCCAGCCTTTATCTGTTTCTTTGAAGTTTAGTTTGTCACTCAGTTGTTGTCTTCTCCACAATGCATTGGAAAGATGAAACGAACCATGGAGGCGCGGGTTTGTTCTGAGACATGAACTTGAAACTGAAACCAAAAGTAACGAGAGTAAGAAAATACTGAATACTCGAAATGGAATACAAACACATTTTCGAAAAGTACCGAGTAAGACACTAAAATAGTATACTGAAATACTAAGATACTAAGAAAAGTACAAAATTTTTAAATACAGTATATATACTTTAAGTACGGTGCTGATACACGTGTGTGCGGCGCACACAGGGCCATACCGTGGAGAAGGTATCATTTCTGTGCACATGTATATTTTCTACACACTGCTCATGTGATATGATATTTTTATACAAAAAATCCATTGATCCTTCGTCGTCCGTCATCCCAACGCCCTTAAGAATATGATGCACACCCTTATCAAACGTCATTTCGACTTGACTGAATTTGCATACGCGGATGTGTTTAAGGACGGCATCACTCTCTTCGTATACGTGCACTTTTGACTCTTACCAGTCAATCTGCATAATTCCATCGTAAAACACTTCCTTCTCTGCGCAATTCCCGTGATGAAATAGATGCGCGCGTTGACCTTCCACGGCCGTAATCGCTTCATATTACGTCGCTAATGCGCCAACGCTTAAAGCGGTATATATATACTACTTTGAAAAAGAAAGAAAGCTGCACAAAATAAAACAAAAAGCCTAGAAAATATGTGGCCAGAACACGCGTAACTTTGCACGTAAGATGCACACTTAACTTTGAAAGTGTCCTTCTTTTGAGGTCATGAACTTGGCGTATACAAGCAGGTGATTGTGCACAAGGCATTGATAAGCCTAACTGACCAAAGTCATGAACAACAACAACAGCAGCAGCAAGTTTGTGGTCGTGACGATGAGTGCGGAAATTTACCGAAGGCATGAGTTGCAGACGCAGGGTGAAATTCTTCTACAGCTGGATTGAGGACGGTAGCAATGTGGGGGATGTAAATATTGCTTCCAGCACCGTGTGCACGTCAAAAGAACCCCAGGTGGTCGAAATTATCCGCAGTCCTACCATGCAGCACGTGCAGCATGTCCCGACACTGGGCAGCAAACCTTACGCGTAACATCACGGCACCATTATCTTTATTATACAGCTGGATTGGTGCAAAACGAAAGCATACCCTTTTTTTCTCGTTGTATTTCTGGATATGGAAAGTTGCTTTCCGTGCCGCACGTGTTCAAGTGAAGAGTACACCTTCCCTTGCGTGCAAAAATGCGTTGTGTTGTTTACGTGCCTTGCCCATCGCTCAGGCTTGCCTATCATGAAAGGTCCATTCATTGCGTACAAATATTCATTTCTGTGCACTGTCTGTATAGCGTGATATTTCTACAGTACAGTATATAGTATGAGGGTATATAAGACTGTGTGTTCAATTAGGGCAAAGCAGGACATGAATCAGTTGATAGTGTCCACACAGATAAACTACAACATGTGCACGGTTTGTGTATAGTCCATCAGACTTTTGTCGAGATTCTTCTGTGGCGATGAGTCGCTGGTTTTGGAGAGGACGTGTTTTCGCCGAGTTCCGTGTTCATTCGCTGTATATGGCGCTAATGCGGATTTCATTTGCACAGTTCATAGAAGCTTTTTTACTGTTTACTCGATAAATAACGAAGCAGGAAGACTGGACGAACAGACCGAACAGGAGAACTGCGTGTACTCACAACTATAGTGGAACATTTATTCTAGAACACACTTAAACAACTTACAGCTATTGTTTACACACTTAAATCTATTGTTTACGCCATACGCTCGCTCGTTGCAACACTCAATGTTTCAATATGCAAATATTCAATTATCCAATTAATCAGCCATTGGGTGAACAAATTAAACTGCGAGTGCCGCTCTCATGAGAAGGCGCTGCTGTCTTGTGAGGAGCCTCAAGAAGACTCGTCAGCCAAGGAAAAATGTGAAGGAACTAACCTTAAGCATAATTTTCGTCTTGGCGGTTGTCTCCTTTGTTTTATTCTTATTGTTTTCATAAAAGAAAATTGATTAAAATCTGTGTGCTTTAACGTATAATTCTACAATGTTTAACAATATAACTCGAAGGGCTTCACAATTTGGATAACTGTAGAGGAATTGGATTGGATTAGATTGGACTATAAGTCACCTGGTACAATCTTGTGCGCATTATACCTAGTGTTATTCGACTGTTTATTTTTTTTCTTCTTCTTCTATCTATCGCGTGCATTACCCATATTGAAACAGATGTTTTATTACACCGCATGCGTTGAAGCCACCCGCCCTTGTCTTCTTTATGACGGCCATGAACAGAATGTATACATGAGGTATGCAAGTCATTTCCGACAAAGATCGCCGTTACAAAACATCTTGACGTTCCACAATTAAGACGTTGGCTTCCTTTGTATCATATCGCTAGAGACGCTTTCGTATATATGGCCATTTCTGACACGCATCGCCATCATCATCATTGTTCTGTTCAGCCTGATATGACAGCGCCATTACCATGGTCAGCAAAGCGCCCGAGTTTTGGAAAGCGCGAAAATAAAGTTGAGAACGTTTTGCGAGAAGCATTCATCTGGCACGCATTTCTCTCTGTAGCCATTCAACTGTTGACCCATATACCTCTTACCAATAAACATGTTCAAACATACTGCGGTTAAGGAGGGTACTTATCTTGTAAATACTTGCGCTAATAAAATAAATATAACTAACCATAATTTCAATCGCATCCTTACTCCCCTGCTTGAACATATCTGATCCGCAAATTATGCATGATTTAAATGTAAACGCGGAATGTGGCTCACCCGAACCAATTAAATATAACTCCGGTTACCTATACCAGGCGCAACGTATCTGGTCTGAGTCATAAGAAAAGCAAAGCAGCTTTCATATACGATGCCTCGAGGTGGTGCTTTGTGGAAAATTTCCTTTTAAACGTCTTTCCTGTTTTGCCATCAACGGATCACTGCCAAGGTGCTTTAGCAAAATCCTTTTCTCAGGAATACCTTCCGAGTCTATTGTAACTATAGCTAAAGCTAATAAATAAGCTACGCTTCCATAAGCTTATTTAGTGACTCTATAATTATAGCCTTCAATTTGTAGTTACTGTCTAATGAAGACAGTCCGTTTTATTGATTTTTTCAAAGAGCAAACCGTGAAAGTCGTACAGAAAGTTCGTAACTTCGTTTAAACTTTATTCCCCTCAAATAAACTGCGTGGACTTGTCATTAGATAAAATGTGCACAGATACGTGACATGGCGCTGCTTTTAGAAGAGTAAATAGCTATAATAATAGTTAAACAGATGCGTGGAAGTCTCGTATAGTAACAAACTTATATCACTACACGTCGGCCTCATTTCTGCCTTACGTAATATGAGATTCAAGTTACCTGCATAGGAGTTAATATATTTCATCGAACTGGGTTATTGCGTCAACTGCAGTCATGGGTTTATTGTGGTTATCGTTGTTATAATAACTAAACACTGGTACCAGTTTCTCTTAAAGGTGTGACAATGAGACATGCCGTTACCTTGAAACCGACCCAGAAGGAACGGGATTCATTCGTGATTTATGAACGAAGACAGTCTATGAGTCTTTGAGCAAGAAATCCGACTCCTGTCTCGAGACAGGAGAAGCTGCTTCGAACACTCGAACGCTTCATGCGCGACAACAAACTTTCCGCAAGAAGTTTCGCTGCGAAAAAGAAGCCACTGAATGTTGCTGTAATCCTCGTTTATCCCGAGAGTCCACTAAACGATAGCAAAAAAAGAAAAAATACCAACAGATAATCCCGACCGCGCTCAGTTATTACCAGATTGCGTCACTATAAGGGCGTCCGGTCATCCCCATACTTTGATGACACGACGTGTTATCAGTAACTCGCAGGGAAATACGGTCTGTCCCGCGCACAGACAGACCGAGTGCGCTTATGGAGTTTGATTGACACTAAGCACCTCTTTAAAGGCACACTCTTATAAGGAGGGGAATTGAAATCAACGACCACTTTGTGATTTTCCTCTTGTGTACGCCCGTGTCCGTGATTGTGTGCCCGGCCTTTGTATGAGATGGACAGGTCGCTAAGACATGTACGGTCTTGGTATCAAAAACAAAGTTTCAGAGCGCGGTCGGGTTTTGTCAATCGGCGGAGACAGGAATAACAAAAATTTAAAGATAGAAATAAAGTATTCAGTAGACTGCGCTATATACTATTTATTTATGTATTTACTAACTATTTATGTAAATACTAGGGGAGGTTTACGCACATGAATGGAAGTTGTGGCAGTATAGTATATATACTTAGCCTTATACACTTCATTAAACTTCACTATAGCATAAAGGTGTCCCAGAAAACGTGTCGTTGAATTATAATAAAAAAACTACGCCACCTAGAATCATGCGGTCAACGGCATCTGTTCTTACTAGGTTTTTGTCACCTCCTGATGTGAATGTCATGTATCGTTAGTTTAATTAAGTAAATATTTGCGAACTGAACTCGGAAATTTCCCAAGTAAATATCACTTTTTTACCCCACCAATATGAAGAGCGTGCTGAATTCACTCAAATTCATGATAACTGAAAATGATACTCACAAGTTATCTATGCGGAAAAAGTAGCCGAACATCATGCTTTTCGGAGCACCGGACCATCACGCGTGACGACTTTTTGAGCGCAATCGCTGTCAGTCCGAGGAAAGGAGGTTCCAAACCCAGCCCACAGAGTGATAGTAGAAAAAGTGACAGTTCCTGACCCAAGCAGCACAGTGTACCGAAAGCTGAGTGCAATAGGGGTGGACGGTATGTGTCTTACCAATGTTTTTTAGTTTCACCAGTTCGTTCAAGGTCTTCCACCTACCCGTCCACCAGAGTTGTGCCTAACTCGTTACAAGTAACTCGTTACTTGGTAACGGTTACTTTTTTTGGTAACGAAGTAACGATTCAGTTACTTTTTTTAAAAATTGTAATAGTAACGGAATCAGTTACAAAACTTGGTAACTCGTTACTGACGTTACTAGTTCCTTTTCTTCAGCGCGGGGGAGCACATTTCGGCACTCCGCGTGGCGCAATGCGTGCAGATTTGACCTGCGTGACTCACGACAACGTGTGACTCCCTCGCTGGATGTGTTGTTGTCTTTTCTCTTGTTTCCGTAATCTCCGACCATCACTCCTTCACAAGAATGGGCACCAATAGTGCTATGGCAACAAAAAAACGCGTTTCGACTTCTGGACTTTTCTTGTCTTTGCTAAGCTTCTGAGCGCCCTAAATTATGACGCAGCCCCTCGTTTGTTTTTGGGAACCGCTGGTGATTGGTGGCACGAAAAGTGTTTTTTCTTGTGTTTTCATAATCTCCAATCACCCCGACTTCGGAAAGGAGGGAGAAGGTCCAGGCAAGCTGATATAGATCGAGTCATGGTAAGGGGCCGAGAGATACGGAACACGAAGGACGGACGACAAATTTCGAGTATCAGCTTCTTCTGAAGTGTAATTCCTCATTAATAAAGGGTTGAAGGCAAATGACTGCATGTTTGTTGGCTCCTTTAACTATGCGGCGGTAACGTAAAAGTAACTCGTTACCTGTGAGTAACGAGAACTCGTTACTTTTGTATGTTGGTAACGAGTAACGTATTTAGTTACTTTTTTCTGAAGTAACGGGTAACGGTATTTAGTTCCTTTTTTTGGGTAACGGGCACAAGTCTGCCGTCCACCCCTATTGCACTCGACTTTCAGTACATTGTGCTGCTTGGGGAGATTGGGAGAGGGAAAGCATGATCCCAGCGAAAGCCGGACGCGATAAGCCATTCCTCTATTATCTCTTTCTGCGATGCCGGTGTGGGCTAGGTTTCCAACCTCCTCTTTCGGACTGACAACGATTGCGCTGAAAAATCCGTCGCGCGCTATCCTCTGGGAGCTCCGTAGAGCATGATGTTCGTCTATTTTTTCTGATGGGATAGCTCCTAAATATCCCTGTCAATTATGATGAATTTGAGTAAATCAGACACGCTCTTCACATTGGTGGGGTAAAAAAGTGACCTGTACTTGGCAAATTTCCGACTTCAGTTCGCAAAAATTTACATAATTAAAGTTATGTTACACGATATTCACATCGGGAGGTGGCAAAAACCTAGTAAGAACAAATGCCGTTGACCGCATGGTTCTAGGTGGTGTAGTTTTTTTTAAAATTATAATTCAGTGACACATTTTCTGGGACACCCTGAACAGCACTGTTAACTCTTTTACTGCTACAGAAATTTACTTTGTTTTTCTCTCATTAATTCGTGGCCTCCCGACATTTGTCACGTTTAAAAAAAACATACATAAAAATAGTCCCGTTTTCAACAAATCAGGGCAGTTAACGATATCATTCGAGATTATGGTTGGCTAGGTGTGTGCTATGCGGTGAAGTTCATTTTTAAGAGTGTGCGCGCTGTACAAGGTCGCTGAATAGGCCATTCGCATAAACGACGTAGCCCAAGGCGAAACGATGGTGCGGAGCTGTTCCAAGACGGGGTATATGCTTACAGGCTGCTTTCAGCAAATGTTTCATGGGCTTATAGTCGTGTAACGGTAGCACACCTTGTTGAAACTTTCTCCCTCTCGTGCAGTACAGTTTTTGTAACATACACGCTCACACGTCAGCGTGTAATCATTCCTGCGCTTTTAGCAGCATCCAACAGTATAACGTTTACCGCTTTCAGTGGAGTTTGTAGCAAAAAAAAAAAAAAAAAAAGAAAATACTTTGCATTTTGAGCAGTATAGTACTAAAACACTTGAATGGAGCGTTCTGCTATATACACGTTATACAATAAAGAAGACGTAAAGCTGTGACTGCACTAAATGCAGTGAAGACCCAACGTCCACGGGTATACGCGTGGTGCCGCAAGGCTGTTCTCTCAATAGCAGGACACCGCTGACGTGGACTGTGGGGTGCCCTCATCAGTCACCGTCAGCAAATATAATTTGAGCGCAACGAAGCGGCAGAGATCGGCTATCCCGTTTAGCGCTGCTGTGAAGTTTCCGAAAGGTGGTGGCCATAACGGAACTCCCTCTGTTGACTCCCCCTCGGGCTACTTTTGTTACGGCGGCAGCGTCACCGTGTGGCAGTCAGCACCAGGTGGCAGGCGACTGTCTCGCATATAGAATCCGGTGCTACAGCCGCATTAGCTGATTGGCTCAGTTTGTCTTTTCGCTATTATCGGCACGTTGATGGAATGAGCCACTCACAGGGAAACAAAACTGCAAACTATATACATGAGTTTGCTCGATACCGAAAATATACAAGCTAATAGCGACGTGCTGCTTAAATTGCATTAACATTTATCTGTACACCACTTATATTTACACAACTTTTCCTGATCCGTGTAGCCCAAGGCTATATGTAGTAGAAGCAAATTTGAGCAGATTGGAAAGGTGATGCCAAAATAGCTTGCCGTTGTTGGCCGCACACGGGAGGGCATCGTCACGACTATAGCCCAAAAACGAAGAAAGTTGAAGGGTTCAAGATGAGGTATGGGCAGGATTAATGACACTGATGAGGCTGAAGTGCACTGTGGGTGAGAGGTGGCTCGGAATCTATACGGCCCGCTTTTTTCCTCAAATCGAAAGTGATAGCAGTTCCGAAAATAAATAAAAATCACATAAGTAATCATTAACTCATCATTATTTTTCTAAACTTTTTTGTTTTTGCTGCAGATTCGACGTTCTTGACCACGTCTTATCCTCTTGTACGTGATCCTCCACTGAAACCAACAAGTTTATTCCACAGAGATTAGATAAGATACTGAAAAAAGTAGACGTGAGTCCCGACGTGGTTATGGCAAGTTGCTCCAATACTCGAAGAACCTTTAGATGGAACCAGTATAACCTTTAGATAGAACCAGTAGAACCGAAGTAGAACCAGACAGCAGAACCTTTAAAAAACCGACACACGTGGCTGCGAGAAAGGATGCATAAACCTGGGGTACAATACTTGAAAAGAGAGTCAAAAGATAAACAGGGAGAGGGCAAATCATACGACATAAGCGATAACGGCAATGCGGTGTAAGTAATATAGGTACCACGAACGACAACAGTGTCTCTAACGAGACCAATGCGGTCAGTTCATTTAAAATTTTCTACCATCACACCTCCTTACTCCTTTTGCCTTAACAGCCCACCATAAAAGTATCCCGTTGTCTAGACTTGGGTCTGCTGTCCGACCCTGATCGGGGCAATTTATGTAACGATCGCAGAATGCATTCGAAGCAGGCGTTTGTTTCCACGAGGTCGCCTATCATTTCGCTTCTCCGTTGCATGTGCACTTGTTCCGTTTAGCGAGATGCCGCTTCACTGGTAATTATAGACTCCAATTGTCGACGCTCCATTTCTGTTCCGACGCAGCTTTCTTATCCCGCGTGTCTGTTTGCCGTACAGACTAATTAAGTTGAGCAAGAAAGCAGGGCGAACGACTGGAACGAGCTGATTAACAGTGACAACAATTTCTCGGGTAAACAACGTGTATGGGTCGTACTGATTTTAGTGAAGTACCAAACAGAAAATGCTTCGGAACCCAATAAAAATGAATTGTTAGGTTCACCCGATCATTTATATGTTTTTGTGTTAGCTGTAAAGAGACAGTTTCAGAGTTGTTTCATTGTTGCAGACACGCTAGTTGTGCCTATGAGATTGAATGGCTTGGTTTGTTGAAAAAAAAAAAGAAGACGGTTAGGAGTATCTATCTATTTTTAATTAGTCTATTGGACTTTTAATTAGTAATCTATTGTACTTAATAAACAGATAGATGCTCCCGGCCGTCTCTTTTTTTTTTCTTTCTTTTCTTTGAATTACTATCGTGTCGGCACCTTGACATTGTTTTCACGCCTTTTGCGAAGAAAAAATTAGATTGACCTGTCGCGAAAAAATGCCTAATGGGTATCTTCCATGCAATTGATATTCGGCTATGCAAGTAATGCAAAAAATAAAATCCAGTCAATTTTCATCATAATTCAATCTCCGACTCTCTGCTTCCAATCCAATCCAATCCGTCGCGCGATTATAGACTCGCGGAGGTGCATTCTAACCAACGTACCTTTTTAACATGCAAACATATGAATATCACAGGTGAATTGCTTCATTTTTGTTTTACTAATCAATCAGTCAATCAATCAAGTGCTTATGCAACTTTTCTCGGAAACAGTTCGTGAACCTGTCATTCGGAAAAATAGCTCACCAGTCTGTTGGAAGCCAGAACAGTATAATGCTACTACCAATGATTTAAAGCATCCCCTTAAAATCAAGGTAGCATCACCTCGTTAACGTGGCACTGGATGCGCTTAGGAAAGTTCTGTGTACTCCAAAAGTTGTACGAGCCCCATTATTATTACGTTTCTTTTTTTTTAATCCCTTGTACAGATAAATGTGATCTCGATTTCTTGATCGCTATAATAACGTCTTGTTGTATAGCCTGGACACCGTCGTCGGAAACGCATGTGTGCAGGTGATCAGCTTGATTCTGCAGTGAATAGCGAACGCGCGCCCATTTGGTGAACACGTTGAGACCCCCACAGCTCCCTGCTTCTGCAATTAAAGAGCTGCCGCGAATCAATAAATCCAATAAAACCAGACTGCCATTAATTAGAGCCTGGTCGTCACGGTGGCATTGGTGGTGGCAGCGCCACCACGTCAAATGAACCGCTGTGCTGTCTGTGACTGTGACTTGTGCGCGCCGCCATTTTTGATGCCGCCATTTTTGATGACTGCAAGCATTGACGCGCGATTCGTAATGCATCTCAGAACTCACAATAAAGGCGCTTATGTGGTGATCTCGGCTGCTCATTTAACGATGGACAGGTCCCGTTCCTTGTGAGCGACAAAAATGCCACTACCTCACGAGTAGACAAAGAAAAAGAATCAGTTTAAACCCTCTGTGGAAATGTTCGGGGTAATGGTACGAGAATAATGTAGCTAACGCAGTTATCTGCCTTCATATTATGAAAACTAAAGAACAAAAAGAAAGAAGGAGAAGAAGAAGAAAAACGTGATGGGGGGTGTTAACTGGGGCGTTTCACCACTGCAGTTGAGGTACGGTTTCCGTCACATGTGAGATGTTTTGGAAATGACCGAAAAATATTGTACTTTCCGAATGGTATAGTGTTCCCCCTCTTGATTTGTTGAAAATATAAAGCATGTGCCTTTTTGGAACGCTGCGTAAGGCACGGAAGAGTCAAATTAACGAAAATAGGGAACTTTTGTAATTTAGAAAATAAGTTATCACACATGATTGCACTTTGATTTCACTCTGCACGTAATTATGATGTATGCATCGAGACTTGCAAGCTATCGTGCACCTATCGTGCACTCTTAAAACTGAATCTCGACACACAACGTGAAGACCGTTTACGTGACGTGTTACACCTCGTTCTCAGGGTTTCTGTCATATGGCGTATACTATTTGCTGATGCGAAGATAGATACACCTTCCGCTGAGCACCAATCAAATAGGGTTGATTTTGAAAGATTTCGAACGGTGGATTTTGCGAAGTTTATTTAGTTTCGAATTTCTTATTGTTTTATTATTATTATTATTTGGAAGTTGCATTTGTAAGAGATTTAAGTTCCAACGTTTTAACTTTAAATGGTTTATATCAGCGTCACCCCATCTATAATCAATCACAACGCATCCACACAGGCGTTTTGTGCTCCATACGAGCCATTGCCTCCGTAGCGGCACTTTGACGCTGTCCACCTCGAATTAATTACGTATTTGCGGTTTTTCTCAGATAACAACCGAGAGAAAGAAGAGTTCGTTAATCAGCTCCTGTCGTCCGCAGATGCACAAGAAAGCGCCCCCTTTTGGGAGAAAATGCCAAAAACTTGGGTACTTTGGCCCCTCAAGAGTCAAGATGGACACATAAATCTCGTCGCCTGCAGACGACCGCCTGGTATACCCCTTTTGCTATGGTTACTTTATCTTTCTTTTCCTTTCTTCTAATCAAAGTCAGAAAGTTGTTACCGGGCTAAATGACAGGGGTCCATGCAACAGCGCGTTTTGAAACTCATCCACTTGGTAACATCTCATTACGGCCGAAGTCTCAATACCGCCGAAAGTCTCATTACGGCCGAAAATCTTTTAATCCCCAAGTGTCTCATTACGGCCAAAGTCTCAATACGGCCGATGGTAGTCCCCCTCGTTCATCTTTGAGGGGCACTACATTAGTGCTTATGCCACTGCACTGATGTCACAATGTTGTAAGCGTGTGTCACCCTGGGCATTCGAAATTACTCTAACCTAGAATATGTAAATTCAGAATCAATATATCAGAAGGGTAAGCAGCAAATGTTACCTGCAGGCTTCACGCTGAAACGCTTGTGCGCAAAACACTTTCGCCGTGGTGGGCGACGTCGTTAGTTTAATCATACATGCAGGACTATTGCGGGCACATGGAGAAGTGGTAGCAATCTGAAAACGGTACATTTTCTCGTTATATATGAGCAATCAAAAATATACCTTCCCACGTGTTCGGTTTTGTCGTTTGTAGTAACCGCTAGTAGGGGAACAGCTCTTGGTTGGTCACATGCAAGCTACAACACGCGAGGTGCCGATATTTCGAATACGCGATCAAAAATAAAAGGTCTAGAACTATGCACACCATGCACACTTCCCCATGGAAATATTTCCTCAGCATCGCGAGACACCGTACCCATGTATCCACTTAAATCAGGTGCAGGAATGAAAAATATGCCAACATACCTGTAATCCAGTGTCCCATAAGTTGGATTCGATTTTCTGGCAGCTACCATGAAGAGCAATGCACGATTCACAAGTTTCGTTTCGCGATTTTCATTGCTGTGCGAAGCGCAAAAGGATGTAATTCATTGGTGTAATTCATTGGTGTAAGGACGTAATTCATTGGCGGACATGGGAGTGAAACAGCGTCCTTTTGCGCTTCACCGCGACCAGCCGCGACAAAAATATGTAAACCGAAACCAATTAATTACTGCAACAAATGACCTGCTTCGGTTGCAGGTTTTTCTCTAAAAAGTATCTACTGAAGTACCCAGAAGGGGTAGTACCCATTTTAATGCCGACAGCGCCCTGCTTTAGAAGTTAGCTTTTTTCACGAAACTCATTTGAATTTTTATTTAAATAATGAGCGCCTTCCGCTCATTCACGCGGTGCGCATCTTGTAGGCGGTATTGGACAGATACTTGTAAAAAAGAAAGTTATTCGATTGGTGCACCGGTTCGCGAATTATTTAGCCCGGGGATTTAACTGAGACACCCGGTATATCACTCGGCGCAATGGTTGAAGCAGGGCGTTTTAGTCCGCGAAGTTCTGTTTTTAGAGTGTAGGGGATTCACATAGCAGCTAAAGTAATGAGATGATTGGAGCACTTGCACGAGAGAGAGAGCAAACGAAAGTCACGGTCTCGAAACAAAGGAAATGCACGATTGCTTCGTAAGATTATATGCCGTGTTTAAAAATCCGATACTAATGTCTGTCGAAGTCGTCTTAGCCAACATGAATGCCACATTTTAGCGGTCGTTAGGCTGAGCAGGGCGGACACGCCGGAACAGCATGTTGGTTAGTTTATTACGTTAGTCCAAGTTCGGTGTTTGCATTTTTCCGCGCGCGACTGTGCATTTTAGGCATCTTATTTGTAATCGGGGGACCGCGAAACGTTTATTTCCAGCTGTTCATTTTGCAACGGGGATTTCGATCACTTTATTTCGAGGTACACCCGCCTTACCTGCTTTGTTGTTGCTCCTAAACTAAACAAAAATGTCGCTTTGTCTGCATACGCACTCGTAAGTTCTCCAAATACAGAACTGAAGCATCAACCAGTGCTCGCTCACCTCCTATGGACTATAAAGTGGAGCGAAAGAAAGCTCCACCATGAATGAAGGAGACACAGAGTACTTTACAATACATCTCAGGAATGCCACTCGGAACCCACGACGACATCGGGCTTTAAAACACGTCTTACACCTGAAGTGAGTACAGTGAAAAGAGTCATCAAATTCACGAATGAAACGGTGGGCCCACTTGAACCCCTCTGGGCGCATCTTTTCTCTGCGTCCTTTCTCGAGTGGCTTCGAGAAAATCCCTGGCAATAAAAATTAGCTACGCTCGTTTTCCGCACCTCGTAGAAGCTGAACCACCGACCAAAGTATACGGGCGGTTGTAAGCGAATAAATGCGGTACACGCATTCACAGAACGGGCGCCATCTTCGCGCAACCAGGGCGAACTTACCACAAAAGCTGCGATGATTTATTATTTCGTCCCCCCCCCCCCCCCGCCTCGTCGTTTAGACACGCACTGCTGATAGCCACAGTGCGCCCTCTGTGTGTGAAAAGCGACAAATAAATTTCGGAGGATTGTTAAAATAAAAATGGCGGGCTGTGGTTAGGTTCTGCGGTCCGCGCGCTCAAAAGGTGAGGAGAGACGCAGACAATCGGGAAATGGTCGCATCGCTTGAACGATTCGGATTGAGACATTGGAACATGCATCCGGGACACACAATGGACGTGCAAACTCGCAAAAAGGTTTCGGCCCCTCTCCGCAAGAGGGAGCTTGCGCGTGGATCTTTCCGTACTTTCCTTTTTTTCCTACCTGGTTCCCAAGGTTCTTTGCTTCACGAGGAGGGCTTATACGGTCGTAGTTCTTCCAGCAAAAAGGTGGCTATTTGTGCTGGTTTGTTGTTGTGGCGGGTCCTTTGTAGCAACGGGGGATACGCGCGGCTCAGGGCTGTGTTCTTGGACGTGTAGGATATGGTACGAAGTCGAGCACCTAGGCCTAATACGGGTATAAAGAGAGATGAAAAGGAAATAAAGAAAGCAACTGTACAGACAGGAAGGAAAAAATTGAGTAAGATTATGGTCGCCGGCTAGCTTTGATCTCGTTTCACTAAGGCTGATGCTGTGAAGGTTAATTCGGTGGTAATTCGCTCCCAAGGACTCGGTCGATGCCAAGGCGGAATCGCCGGCCACCAGCTGGTCTGCTTTGAAGGAGCGGCTCAGAGTGGTGGTCAGTTAGGTGTAAGTGACCATATCTATTGATTGTGAATGGTTCTTTTGAGTACACAAAAGGTGTCCTTGATAGGGATGTATTGGAAACTACGTTGTTACTCCGTACGCAAATTGGATTGGGTGCGAGTTTTCGATGAGGTGGATAGCACAACATAGAACGAAACTCTTTTCGCGATTTTCCCACAACAGAGCAGCTGTGGGTGTCACACAGTTATGCGCTTTATGCTTTCAGAGCTCTCTTTTTAACGAAGGGAATTCGCGTTCGAACCGAGGTGGTTTTCCCCAAGGCGGCACGCCTTGGGGAAAACCACCTCGGTTCGAACGCGAATGCTTCACGTAATGTTCACAATCTGTCTCATATTGGGGCTCCGATGCACGGGAACATTTCAGTGTCAATTTTGATGGCAACCTTTCTGTACACTCGCCGGGGAAGCTACGGAAAGCCAGAAATAAATTAGGGGATGCGGAAAAATCCTCTACGGAGAAAATGTCGAGCAGCGATGGGAGGACCTCGATATTCCCAGTCGCGAAATCCCCAATCTCGAAATTCACGTTCTCTAAACGATTAAAATCAAAGAGAATGCTCGATTGCTTCGTAATATGATATGCAGTGTTTTAAAAACACGACATCCACTCAAATTTACGTGTTTTCGCGGTGTCTGTCCCAGTCGGAATAGCGAACAAAAGCCACATTTTAGCAGCCGTCAGGCTTAGCATGGTGGACAAGACGGAGCTCAGCATGTTGGTTAGTTTATCATTAGGTTAGTCCAAGTTCGGTGTTTGCACTTTTATGTCTAGGTTAGTCTCAGTTCGCGCTTGGAAGTTTCTCGCGCGCGACTGCGTATTTTATAGTCAGATAACATTAATTTACATTGGTTTAGTTTGCAACGGGGATTTCGGGGTAGTGATGTGATGTGATGTGATGTGATGTGAATAAAGAAAAAAATGGGGATGTAAGTTTCGACGAAGTCAAACTGGCTACCCCAGTACACTTAATACAGAAAGTTCAATCTGATGATGAGATGATGAAAACGCAAAAGGATGATGTCCAGAGACGAACAGAGATGATAATTGAGTTCAACATGTAGGTCAAAAGTTCAAGAGCTGCGCCCAAGTTAGAGTAAAGTGGCGGAATCACCGGGGGCACACACAGGACACATCACACATTCACCGTGTCATAGGATGTTCATAAGCCCGGTTGCATGCAAAAAGTCTTCAAGTGCCCTTAGCGCCTTGTCGGACGAAGGAGGACCTAATAGTTTCGTGATGTCGAAGGCTCGGGAGTCCAAACGAGAGAGGCTTGTCTCTAATGCCCTTCGAGCATCGACGTACTTCTGACACCTGAGAAGGATGTGTTCTACATCCTCTACAACGCCACACTCACTACAGTTCGGAGAGTCTCGCTTTCCGATTTTGAAGAGGAGACGTGCGCTGTACGGTACATTGAGCCGTAGCCTATGTAGGACAGTCGGGGTAGTGGGCCGCACCTTACGTGGCGAATTTCCCCATTCATTATCATTAATTTATTTGTTGTTGTTGGGGATTTCGATCACTTTATTACGAGGTACACCCATTCTGAATTTGTGCTCCAATGGGGGCAAGGGGGGGGGGTGATGTAGGGGGACCTTGCGGTCAGCCAGCACTGAGGTGGCGGCTCGGTGCACCCATGGGAAGGAGATGAGGGGAGGGTAGAAGAGGGAGGGGAGAGATGATGGTGATACAGGAGAGAGAGGTCTTCCCATGCATGATGGACATGTGCAGTAAGACAAGCAACGAGAGAGAGTGTTGGGGTAACTTGCTAGAAGTAGCGTCATACAGTCACAAATTTATTCTTTTGGCAACCCGGTTGTAATGTTTAGCAGATTGTGAAGAAAAATGTGTTAGTGTAGTTAATTTTTTTTTTGCGCAGTAATTTAGGTTCAATTTTGCGCAGTAGTAAGGGCTCTAGGACATTTCGGTACAGGACGTTCCGGTACAACACGTTTCGGTACAGACATTTCGGTACACGGACATTTCGGTGCACGGACATTTCGGTACAAGGACGTTTCGCTAGGGCTGTCCACACGTTGTCACGTCGCTTCCGTGGTAGTGATAAATTGATAAGATGCTATCGCCTCTTCGGAGCCTATATTTTATATATATACTCAACAATATTGCCAGTTAGTGGGATACTGATGAATAATGCATTGGTATATCATCATGAGCAGCATCTGTGTGATGACACAACTATAAGAGGGTGTTTTTTCAAGCGGTACAGAATTAATGATAAAGCTACGCGAGCCGTACTTGAATGCGGTTTTCGCATGCCCTTGCGGAAATCCCACGCCTTGTGATTGCGTGACCGCATGTGTGACTTTTCAGTTTTAGTTTTGTGTTCTTCCTTTCCTTTTCTGTTCTTTGTCTTTTCCTTTTCTTTTCTTCTCCTTCTTTGTCTTCCCCTTTTCTTTTCTTCTTCTTTCGCTTTTCTTTTCTTCTTTTTCTGTCCTTTTCTTTTCTTCCCCCATTTTCCATTTTGTTGGAATAGCAAGCCGACCTCCGTCTGGCTGACCTTTCCTTTCTTTTTTCTTAATAAACATATTCCCCCCACGAGTTTTTCTTTTTGTTGTTGTTGTTCTAATTCGAATACTAATTGATTATAATTTATCAGTCGACTTCTTTATCAAAGCTTTTGATGACAAAAAAAAAAAAAAACAAATTTCAGAAAGCAGGCGATCCCTTTTTTTTTACGTCCACACCCTCTCCTCGAAATCTTCAACGCCGGCGTGAGGTTTAAATTATTCATCTCCCAAATTTTTGACCGTGGCCCCGCTCACGTTGTTTTCGAATCTGATTTGTTAAAACCATGTGATATAGCGCGGAAGATAAATAATGCGATTGTCCACTTGAATGTCCATTGTTCATGAATTGTTCGCTCTACGTTGGGTGACGAGCTGTCTGCCTCGGTAGAATGGTGGCACATTACACGTATATTTACCTGCTGATTTTTCTTTGTCTCGGAGTTCTCACACTAAAACATTTTGCGGATGAATGTTCTCGCAAAGTAAATTGCTGTGTAATGTCAGTAAAAATGTGGTGTATTAATTGAAGAAACTCGTCTGTCTTGCTGCATTTCTTTCTGCTTATTTGTATTTTTTCTCTTTTGCTATTTTTTCTTCTCGTTTCTTTCCTTTTCTTGGGAACAGCAATCCGTTTGTAGTGGCTGATATTTCCACCTTCTCTTTTTCTTTTCTTTATGTCATTGAACTATCTGCCCTCATGAACCAGCACATTTTCGCCAGTCCGTTACCGCAGCATGCAGCGATTCTTCCAAGAAAACGCGAATTGTAACAGTGGTGCAAAAACATCGACAAGCGTAGTAGGTCTGAATGTTGCCGGCGACTTGTACCGAAGCGTCCGAAGAGGCGATAGCATCTCATCAATTTATCACCCCCCTCCCAGGATCCACCACTGACTCAAAGATTGAATTTTTAGAAAATGTTATTAAAGCCAAATAATCAGCGAGCGTCATTGTTTGCCACACTGGAACTGTTGCATCGCTAACTGTGCAAGCACCTAAAAGAACTCTTCACTGGGGACCAGATGTGTCATTTCTCGTGATTTCTATGCCTCGAATATCACCGAGAGATTCGCAGCGAATAGCGTTCGTGACGAGTGTTCGGCCCTTGCATGAGGTACACAACATGAGCGAATATATTCCATTTCTTTTGTTCTAATTTCGATGAAACAGAATGAGGACCTGTAAAATGATCAGTGACTTACAGTTGCCACTTTCGTGACTGTAAATGAATGCTGTATCCACGTCAGATGCACCGGCTAAATGGCAACTTATTTCGAGATAATGATTGAGGTGATTCATCGCCAGTCCCCAGAGCCAATATTGCTCCCAATAATTTGGTTGACGAGCCTCACAGTGAAAACGAAAGTTCTACGTCGTCCAAGAAGTTAGTATTTACACACCGACCATTTCACAACCGTCGTGCCGCAAGCCCACGGCGGTAGCCGATATAAAAATTACATATAATTTCTTCTTTAAGGATTTCTTTGACGTTATTGTATCTGAAGATACTGGAAAAACTGCAGCACAGGTTCAGACAATATGTTGTGACCAGACGTGTTTATTTGCGTGGATAAAACGGACGCATGATGTATTATTTCGGTGACGACGTTATGTACGCAGTGATCTGCCAAAAGGACGAAAGCAATACGAGACTCAGTCAAAAGCATGATGTTTCAAGTGGCTGGTGTCAGAGAAATGCAACTATATAGTCTTCGCTAGCAAGCCAGGATTTTGTGAGACATCAAATAACCATCCTCTCGACGTACCACTTGCAGGTGACACAGACAGGCGCGGGTGGCTGTAGCTCCTTCCGCAATGTTAGATACATCATTGTCATACGGTCAAAATTCGGTGTCAAAATGTCAAAATACGGTGGTTGCTTCTGTGCAGTTTGTCTCCGTTCTCTCCTTCGCGCATGAAAGGTTCCACATTATTTGCGCCTTGAAAATCAGCCCTTTTATTTACGGCGGTCGCCACGCAAACTGCGGTTCCACTTGAGAATACATAGAACGGGCGGCGTGGTATCACGTCGGGTACTTCCAAGACCGCCACTGGCGGCGCTGTCGCGACGGAGCAACGCGCTCCCTTTAGGTGTCGCACGGTCCCTAATGCATCTATCGTTTCATACAACAGGCACTGTAAATCGTGAAATAAATGTTGTGTACGCCCTGGGATTTTCAAAAAGTTGTATTCCTTTATTACCATAATGTATTATAATACAGTATTAGTATTATGTATTATAATACACATTGTCGAAAAGTATTTGTATTAGTATGATAATACATGTTCTTGTGGAGTATTATGTATTAGTATTGTAATACGAAAAAAATAGTATTACTGCCCACCCCTGCTGCCAAGTAATCAATTCCCAACGATCTAAGGCAAAACTTGTTGATTACGTATCCTCACACCTGATAGCAGCCCCCATCATTTTTATCTCAGTCACCCACCCACGTGACGTACGCCAAGGTACGGTACTCAATGCACGTCACCGTAAAGTCGAAACCAGTTGTGTCAAAAGTTACGTCGCTCTCCTTGATGAAATTTTGTATATGGTATCTACACCTGAGTTACAGTCCAACACAACTTTAATTTCAAAATCGACAAATACAATCCAATCTAATCAATCAATGACTTCAGAGTGTTCTTTGAAAGGGAGGGCCTCGCACACCATGGTCCTACTCAGAACGCGCATCATTCTACTCTGCGCCGTTGATAAAACATTAGTGCGAAGTGTCTTGCCTCAAAAGATAATGATTACTAAATGGACAAAATAAACAAGACAACAAGAAGAAGAGCTGCGTAGCTTCCCGTGAGTTCGTGCTGGCAACAACAACATTCGCTGGGTGTCCCCGAATAATCACGTGAGATATTCTTAAAAGTAAAAACAACACGAATTTTCGAATTGTCTTGGGCCATGCAGAAGGAACGGCCTTCAAAAACCAGGAAACCCAGGGGACTATAATCATTTTAGCGTCCCCAATATAAAGGCAAAGAGGAAGGTTTATTGCACCAAAACAAAGACAACGGCTTGGCTGAATTTCAGGGAAACCTTGGAGGATGAGGAAACGACATACCCGCATCATATCCAAGATGGGGTGCACGTGTCCTTGACTGCAAACAGCTGTTTTGCCCGTCCGCTCAACCATTGGTCGCAATGGGCAATCCTCAGAGTGACCTAATCTACTCAGGGATGAGTACTACTTCTGTGGAATGCTCCTGTAGTTCACAATCCTGATTCATTTCATTCATTCATTCCTGGTTCATGCAGGCCAGCTGGTGGACAAATTCAATGACGTGAAAGGCCTGAGTCTGGGCGACAATTAAACGGACATGATGTCCTCTCCCTCTGTAATTGTTGCCCAGGCTCAAGCCTTTCACCTCACGGAGTTTGTCCACCAGCTGACCTGTATTTATGCCATACTCGCCGCAGTTCACAGGTCAGAGCTAATACGACCATTACCAGTGGTCATATTAGGTTACAGTCGTGACTTAGCGATTCCCAGCAAACCAATGTATACTCTTTTCCTTGTGTACTAATGAATCTCGAACTAGTGACACTTCATTTTTGAAACATCAGAAAGAATAAACCTCCCACGACGCTTGTGACAGTCACAACAAGGCTCACAACGGAAAGGAAGCAAGACCCGCGTCGCCAGTGAGATTAGAAACAGCAGCTCTCCAAGAACCACTTATGCGGAAACGAGCCAAGTTTACAAGGGCTTATCCCTACAAGAAGCTCACTCCCACCCTGCTCTCAGCGTGTAAAAGGAGACTTAAAGCATACGCACCGCTATTTTCCCAGCGCCACTGTCCTCCACAAAGGCAAAAAGCGAGCGGCCGAAACCCTTTGAGGCCGCAGCGCCGTCGGTTTCCCCACCAGGTATAGGGCTAAGTGGTCAAGCTCCTCAAACCATCTGTCCTGCGTGGGGGACAAAGACGCAGACGACAAAATCCTCACGACGCCAGCGACGGACAAGGAAATGGTACTTGAGGAAGCGCGCAGATCTGAGATGGACACAGCGGATATCTAACTCGGGCTTCTTCACTGCAGTGGAGACCCCGAGGGAAAATGGCCAAGCCGCCTTGTTTGTGGGCGGGAAGATGAGAGGTGCGCAGATTTCTGGCAGTCATCCCCCGTTCCTCGTTATTTATTTATTTTTCTCGTGCCTTTCATTCCTTTTATTTTCTGGGTGGGTGCTGTCTAACAAATATATGTAAACATATCAAATGCGAGGTGCCGGAAGCTCCTCTTGGGGGTTTCTGTTGCAAGGAGCCTCTCAGTTGCAGGAAACACCGCGCGAGAAGGTAGAAGAATGTCCTTCACTATCTCTTGAGTGTCTTCCCGAAACATCGCCTTTCCGTTAATACTGAGTACAGTATGATAGCTGTACTATTGTAAATACTGATCCGCTACTTGACAGACTTGAACACGATCCTCGCCTGTTGAGACGCCGTCCGCCATGTGTGCAACCGGAAAGCATCCCAAGTGGTCGGCGTGTCGCGACCCAGCAGTCACCTTACCGAGGCATATCGATTCCCTGTTGCCAGGTGAAGAAGAGGGCCGTTATCGAAGAGCCCAATCATTCCGCCCCGCTGAGGACCGATGCGGTGTGACGCGTCCGTCGATAACACCACAAAGGCGGAAGCCGACACAGGTCTCTTTTTCTGCGTCTGACTGCAGTGACCGCGCGGTACGGGAATTTTCGTTCCCATGCATGATGGACATGAACAGTAAGACAAGCAATGAGAGAGAGTGTTGGGGTAACTTGCTAGAAGTAGCCGTCATACAGTCAGAAATTTATTCTTTTGGCAACCCGGTTGTAATGTTTAGCAGATTGTGAAGAAAAATGTTAGTGTAGTTAATTTTTTTTTTTGCGCAGTAATTTAGGTTCCATTTTGCGCAGTAGTAAGTTCAGTTAGACGCAGTAACTGCCATCATTCAATTCAAGTATATTCAATCATATCACCAGGTATATTATTCAACTGAAGAATGAAACTGTGCGTTGTGGGGCTTGCGTTGTGTTTGTCCTATGTTTAATTGCATCATCCATTACAATGTTACATGGAAAGACGCGGTCCGCCATTGTGTTCGTCTATGGGAATATGGGAGCGACTGGCAACAATGTAAGTTAGATTGTACCTCGAAATAAAGAGATCGAAATCCCCGTTGCAAAATAAACTACTGCAAATAAATGTTATCTGTGAATGGGGATCGGGGATTTCGCGACTGGGAATATCGAGGTCCTCCCGTCCCCATGTTACCTAGTGTGGCGTATTGGTAGCTAGCATGGTGTCATCTCTGTCCTGAAATCAGAGTGTGTGGGTTCGAATCCCACTGCTGGTGCCCTTTCTTCAACAGTCATCATTCAATTTAGGTTCAGTTTCTTGAGGAGCTTTATCATCTGGGGACAAACGTGACTGTTTCCGGGGTTTGCCGGTGGGACAGGATTCTCATGGGACTCTGAACACACCTGTTTCCCGAGTTCGAACTGCTGAAAGAAGAAAGAGAAGAAAAAGTTGCTGAGGAAGTATAATAATAATAATAATAATTGGAAGTAGATTTGCACGTAAGGCGAGTCAGCCTATTTGTTTACTACACTTTCACTGCTCACGTTTTCTGAAACGACAAGCGCCCCAACGGTTGCAATCCTACCAGATAAATAACCCGACCAACGTATGATAGCCTGCTCATTTTTCCAACCTATCTATCTAGCCTGCTTGCTGCGTCACAAGAGCAATTCAAGTCACCAGAAATCATCTATCCCTCATTGCAAACCAATTTCTTTACACTAGAATTACGCGCACGACATAGCCTTATCTAGCTATCAAAATCGCACGCTGCGTGAATACATCTACTTACACGAGCAAAGTCTGTCAGTACAACACGACATCTTTCTGGGATAAAGCACCGCGGCGCTGCTCACAGACAACCGAGATTCTCTGTCGACGAACGAACGAGGAAGTAGACGAATACATGTCGGAAGCCACGAATTGCGGGGAATCCCCTCCCTGATCCGAAGACACGTACAACCCCCCGTCCAAAACACGCACACCCGCATTACAAATCCTCTGAGAGACAAAAAAATGTCAGGAATCTCTCCTCGACTCGAAAGAAAACGCACATACATACAAGGAAAAAAAAAAAAAAAGAGAGACGACATAAAAAAAAAAAAGTACACGGAATGTGAGTGCAAACACAAGAATAAAAGACAAGAGGGCGATTTGCCAGCCCTGAGGGCAAGCATGCGACCGGCTGAGCCCATATCCATCTATTGAAGTGACTTATATTCGGATGGAAAGAACATGTATGAATTCCCCAGAGGACATTTTTCTGTCATGACGTCGGAACGACGTTTTCCAAGTGGAAGCGAGTATATATAGAGAGGGAATATCAGATAGATCTGCTCGATGGCCCTGGTTCTTTCTCGTTGGCTCGTATTAACAAACTACATTAGGGTGCAATTGAGTACACAACAGTGAACACGAGAGCAACAATGTAACTAAACAGCACAAACTTCAACTGTCTAACACGTGATGCGGTTGAGGAGCCGATTGTCACGTGTGTTGGCTGTTGTGGCATATTCATTTATTCAGATGCAAATGAGACGTACGTTCGCGAGCATGTCTGGTGAACTAAGTCAGTCCGCCACTCCATTACCTTTCGGTGCCAAAACCTGTACGACAGGCAAGACGTTATCTTACTATAAAATGACGAAACCACCGTGAATTTTAGCGGTTAAATAGCGATGTCCTGTTTTTAAACACGGCATACCATCTTAAGAAGCAATCTAGCGTTCTCGTTGATTTTCCTTGTTTCCATTTTTCGCATCTCCGTTATTTCTTTTCCAAATCAAATCAAATCAAATCTTTGTTTGGATAACGTGAATTTCGCGATCGGGGATTTCGGAAGCGGGAATATCGAGGCCCTCTCGTCATGCACGGTAAGGGCCTATGCGTCGAAAGCCTCGAACATCAAATCAAGAAGAAGAAAGGCAACAATATGAGCATTAGTCAGCGTCCAACATAACGACAGTTATTTCCGCAACTATTATGTCGTAGCCACAAGGTGAGGACCTCGATAGTCTCGGTTGCGAGATTACCGATATCGAAATTCACGGTCTCGAAACAAATAAAATGCTCGACTGTTTCGTGTGATACGCACACCCCGACATCTCTATTTTATTTATTTTTCTCCTTTATACATGTAGGACGATAATGAACGGAGCAAGCGCATGCTCGCAGGATGGCGCTCACGTCAGCATACTAAGGACTCGTTGAGAAATACACGGGCACACAGGCAGTCTTGCCACATCTCTCGCATACAGTTTCTTCCAATGCACTCTCATAATTACACACGGACTCACAAACAGGAGTAGGCGGCATTTTTTTAGTAGATAGAAAAGAAAACAAAAGCATTACAGAAAACAGGCTGTATGCATGGGCATGACTTCTTTCAGTTATAACTGAGACAGTGTGGTCGTGGTGATGGTGATGGGGGTAGCGGAGACGTGCTGCTTTCGAGCGATCTGCCTGCCAAGACAGTCTGTATTGTTCACCTGCTATGACTGCATGTCCGAAAGCCACGAATGAGGTGACGCTGGCCAATACAAGAGGAAGAAAAAGAAAACATAACGATGTTGACGTTGGTGTTGATGAAGAAAAAAATACTAAGGAGAGGTTGAATTCGTCACACGACAAATTCGGCTACTCCCATAAACAGACCCCGCTCCCCAAAGGGGAAAAAATATAAAAGAGAACCCCCAACCCCCAAAGAGAACATGTAACGAAAGATTGTTCTACTGATCTGAGCTGATTTGCATACAGCACATATTCTTGGATTAGCTAATACAAAAAAATGTATACACGGTAATCTTTACCTCCGATGTCACATACTGCCCTATAGGCTATGATGCCGTTCGCGGGAGATATTGCTATTTTTTTTATTTTTTTTTTGGTGAGGTAACATAAAAAGGACGGAAACATGCATATCATGCATGCAACGAGCAACTTTTTCAAATAGCGAAGAGTTTCGAGAAAACATGAGAAACAATCTATATCTTCCCCTTCCAAATCATTTCCTCTCACCCACTTTTGCTTCTTGTCACACGACAGCAAGATCAAACAACTTGTTTCGTGCTATACTGCACCCATTTCAGACCCCTATTAAGAAAATACAAGTATTACAGAAAGAACGAAAAGAGAGGAACTGGTACAGCAACCTCCCATCAGGACCAGTCCTGACAACTCGCTCAACGTAATCGCTATAAATTGCGAAGACGAAATACTTGCGGTGTTCGAGCTGTTATATCAATATTGTCGGGCTATCGCATATTCGATACATCCGAAATTTTTCGAACTATTAACCTGCTTGACAGCGAGAGCGTATATTAAACTGGTTCATGTGGCATCGATGGTATACATCACGCTTTACACACTGGCGTACAAAGCCGAATAGTGTCGGCAAAACTCGACAAAGCACAGGGGATTGTCAACAGGAACACTTTCTTCTTTTCTTGATACGGATGAGAGTGCACATGACGAGAGAGAGGAGGAGCTAGCCAATGGGCTGCCGACTCGCTCGAATCCCGTCCCAAAGACGGCCTTCTCGAAAACATGGGTGACATCGTTGCACGTGAGTTTGCCAAGGTGTGCACAGGAATACGGAGCTCCGACGCGAGTATTCTTGTAAGGTGACAGCTTGCGTTGTGTAAGCTGAATAATGTTGCCGAGTTTTCGGTGCACGAGCAGTGTCATGTGGTGCGTTGTGAGTTTCAGTTCGTGACGTCAGTACTTGGATTGTTAGTTGATTCTGAAGACGAAAAACGGTGAGCTTCACGTTTTCTTCATGCGTAACATGTCGTAACACTTTGATAATTAGGTTATAGCGTACATTTTATGACAACGTTTTTAATGCACGGTTACAGCGGCGCTTCATCATAATTTTCATTATATCTCGCTCTTCATTCCGGGAGGCCTGTGGGTAAATGTGGCAGCAAAGTAGTGTCAAATGTGATTTATGTAAAATGCGTCAAACACATTTCAAAGCATCTCTGAAGACACTCTAAGTAAGGATTCTCGTGTTTTGTTTTGCATAAGGAGAAGTAAATCAATGTGTCAGGTTTTTGCTGTTCCTCGATATGTGTATTCTGCCGAACCCCTTCTGAGGGACAGATACAATGTTTAGTATCTGTGTCTATGCCTATCAATGTTTAGTTATATTAAAACCCAAAACGAGCACCTCCAACTGTTGCAATACCCATTGAAAGTTGCTGTAACATTTCTCTTTGTTTATTCTCATCCTATGACTGCTAGTCACATTTTGTCCAATTTCAATAGGATGAAAATTGATAATGCTGTTACTTTGTGGCCAACGCAGAGAGACAATACGGAGGCATGAAGCTGCTGCATGGCTGTTCGGCACCAAATGAGAATTTACATTTAATTGCGTTTAAGAAGAAAACAATGGCACTTTGGAAGCATGGGGCACATTTGTTTGAGTTGACGGTAGTTAATGCATGCAACGTAGAAGCAGAAATGCATGCAAATCATGAATCAAAAGTCGGTGACTGTTTCCTGTAAATCACGCGTCTTGGCAAGCTTACCTATTGTGTGGTGAAGCCAGCTTTAAGCATTGTGTGTTCCACTGTGGTAAATTGTACGTCGAGAGAGGCCTAATTTCACATTGCTTAGAGCAACAGGGTTTCTTGTACAACAGTCTCGCTGATGTCGCGTTGTTCCTAGAACGGACGTATGACTTACGCAACAAGGTCACAATTCGACATAGCAGCGGGTATAAATGACTTTCCCACTTTGGTCAGTTGAAGACGTATGAGTCATATGTGAGTGAATGTGTAACAAGTCGCGAACATTGTAGTGATTTGTTGCTTATTATATAGCGATACCTCTGTAACAGACGAAAGGCCCCAACACGCTCTGTGTACAGTGTGCTCAGAAGTCGAGCATAGCCCACCCTGACTCAAAAGGGATAGGACATGGCTACTACTACTACTACTATGTGTTCGGTTCGGAAACTAGGAGGACGCTTAGAGTAAGGACATACGTACTGTTGTAACCCTCTATGACACCAAGATTTTCCAACCTTGGGTCCCGCACAAGAACTTCACTGCAAGGCTTATGTCCAAATGTCCATTGTGTGAACAAGGAATGAAAAGTATTTCGTATGCTGATTGCGTATACGTTTCCAGGAAAGGAATTCGTGAAGGAGTTTTCAACCATCGTTCTTAGTACACGATAAATATAGGTATATAAATATACGAGGCTGTCAATATTGAACAATGCATATTCCTACAATAGACTATATGGGCTGCTTTATTTGACCGTGGGTCAAGGAAGTTTGTAATACCGAGAAGTCGAGAGTATGGCTCCCTCGTATAGTCCTGATACAGACGATAGTGAATTTTAGTGAATCGTTGTCCGAATCGTGAATGAATCGTTGAATGGGTTGGCAAGCGGTATCACGGGTGACCAATGGGAACTGCAACTGGTTCAGGACCTAATCATCTGGTTGGGCAAAAACGTTCGCGAACCGTTTAAGTGAAAACGATTCATAAAACTGCCCATCATTGAAGAACAACGTGACCCACATTCTTCACGTTGATGGGTCCACCTGTCATAAGCGATTTCGTATAGCTCACCATTACAAGTGACGTTGAGACGCATGCGATTCACTAAAGCAACATCCTGACGAATCAAACGATGTCGTATCCGGAAAGCGAGCATTGGATCAATTTTTGCAAACAACGCAGTGCCCTAAGAGCAGTGCTTACCTTTCTCGACAATGTAGGACCCCAGTCCTCATTGTGAAGCTTGTCACTATACTTTTCACCAAATGTCGCCCATCGCCTATCGTGATGAAACATTATTAGAAAAACAAAGTGTGTGCTGATATTCCCTTACGATGATTTACTACTATGTTGTAATTACGTACAAGTAACCGTACTAATGTGTTTTCTTTTTTTTAGTTTTTGAATATTTTCTTTAAATCTGCTCGTTTTCTTTGTCCCAATAGGAAGGCTTGTTGAGACACAAGCGTGGTGTTGTGCCTCGCCGAGCCCTGGGGCCCCGCGTCGACACCTTCGCTGGACCGGGCCCCGGCATGCCTCACAAAGGTAGGTCTATAACGCACGTCAACTTATTCAGACTACACACACGATGATAGACTGAGGGGACATGGGACTCTTCAAAGACAACTGACGTTATTTTTCTTTTTCCTTTCTGGACATCGCATAGAAACATAATAGCAGTTCGAACAGTTCTCTCTTTTTTTTTTTCTTCTAAATAAACATATCCCCCCGCATATCAGAATAGTACAGGGTTCGCCAAGATAAACTTCGGGGTTTGTAACGGAGATAAAACAAATAGAAACAGCGTCGGGAAGCTAAAGTAGATGTTATGAAGGGCGTATTATGCCCCAAAATTTTATGTCGATAAAGTCACTTGGTCCGTTTCTCTGCGGATAAATCGTGAAAATGAAAAACCCACCGCTGCCTAACATTTTCAATCCATTTTTTTTTCCAATCCACCTTACCGGCAGGCAAGGAGGTCGGTGAAAGAACGGCTATACCTCCGTCCGCTATCCGTTGTTTTATAGCAGGATCATTCCACGCCAACTGATCCAGCGATGCTGCTCACTGATTCTCACGAAAAAAAAAAAAATCAAATTTCATTGCGGTGGTAGACGTATACCAAATCTGAAGTATTAGCCTCAAACACCGACGCGTTCCGACTCTAGAGGGCCTGAAATTTGTGCTCCGAGAAAGAACCATGCGCCCTCGGGAAGCGTGTCGTGAGCGTTCTAGTGCACCGAAGAAGCTGAAATTTAAACGTGTTTCCTGGAGGGACCATGCCACCTACTGACCGGGTCTCAATAGTCTATCGAAAAATTTATGGGATTCTGGGGAACATTTCAAAATTTGCTCAAGTTTGACATTTTTTATATAACAATAACTACAACCTCTACCAAAACGAAATTTTGCAGGTGTAAAGTCCGTCAGGGCTGTCTTGTAATCAGAAAAGATTAACTCTTTTCCCAGTGATATGATGTTGTAAAACAAATCTTAAAATCACGAAAATCCTTGAAAAGTGCATATTTCAGTGGGAAAGTTTTCAACGGCGATAACAAGCCAGAAAGACGTGCTTCATATAGAACTGTAGAAGAACACCCCATTTATGGGCGGAGAAAAAATCTCTTTCACAAGTCACTCTCTTTCACTTAGTCACAACAGAAGACGACGCCCCAGAAATTCGTAACAGCCGCAACCTGCAGGCAAAGCTTGCGTCTTCAGTTCGTGATGAAATTGTGTGAAGTTATCTGTAAATTAGGGGAACGGTATAGCGTTTCTAAAGGCTATGAGCAACAGGTGTCACAGGCAGAGTGGGTGAGATCCATGGAGATTGTATAACATCCCGTTAGGGTTGAAGTGCGAGAAAGCTATACGGAGTCCTTTCGACCCGTGAGTTGGAGTTCCTCCGAGGAGTTCTTGGCAGTATATATTTCAATGGTTTTCCGAGATACAGCGCCGAGATGTGATTCATTGTGAGGAGGTTGTTTTCCCATTAGAAATGGATGCGGGTTCATGAGAACATCCGTCTTCTCTCAGCACTATGTCACTCGGTCTCCTTAGCATGTCGTTCCTTCATGCTGTTAGTGAGGCACCACCTGTGCTGAGCTAACCCACCATCACGGTCTAAAAGCGGGAACCGCGGCAAACGTGTACCAGCGTGACAAAGCAATATATCATTGCCAAGTCGAATCTATCTTGAACTGCACTTAAAACTTGAACTGTATATTGAACTGCACGTTAAAGCAGCGGACAAGTGTGCGAGCGAACGCTATTCTGATGTCGTATGCAAGCACACGTGCGAAGTAATTGATTACAAGTAATTATTTTGCTCTAATGAATTTCTTTTAGAGCAATTAATTAATGTACCTAAATACTAGTAAAATAGTCAAATACCTAAAAAAATGAGTAACTGTGTTACGTATAATGTAACACCCCGAGACTAGGGAACACGAAAGGACAGACACAAACACGAAGTCTCGTGTTTGTGTCTGTCCTTTCGTGTTCCCTAGTCTCGGGGTTTTACATTATGCATCATCTTCACCAGCTCGCTTGCTTCCTAGCCATTTTTTCATTGTGTTATGTAACTACATTTGGACTCGATTTCTTACTGCTGTCCGAGTGTCCTGTGTTCCGCATATAACTTCCGTTGTTGACATAAATATTTGTATCATGCAGTTCATTCTACATATTGTAAACTTCAGACATGAACAACGTTATTTTTAAATATGTTGTAAGATGCATTGTAATACCTGGCCACTTTCGAAGGACACCCTGGGCACTTTAAACGGACACCACATGAAGTACATAGTTGAGTGGAACCGCAGCAAGGGACGCGGACAAGCGGGTTAAAACATAAACGACAGGAGACCTGCAGACTCGCAACGGCTGGTCTCCTCCTGTCGTGTGTTTTAACCCGCTTGTCCGCGTACCTTGCTGCAGTTCCGCTCAAGTATGTACTTCGACCAACTACCCCGCTTCAACCCACTTGTTCACCACATGAAGTAACTCAAGAGCAACTCACTTATATTTCATGAGTAACTAACTGAACTACATTTCCGTTTCGGTAACTTTTCCTGCGAGTACATTAATTTCCGAGTCATGTGACTGTAACTTTCTGACTAACTGATACAGTTCTGGATACCAATAGGAGAAGTTAGCAACATTTGTTTAACACCGATGAAGCATTTAAAGGGCCACTAAAGTGCAATAATGTCTTTTCGCGGAATGAAAGATGGCGTTACCTTGACATCAAAACAAAAGGAACGAGATTCATTGGTTGCGTCCTTGGTGATGAACGAAAGCAACCGCAAGTTAGGCTTTCCCCCTCCCTCTCCTTCTCAAGAAGAGCGACGGTGCAGAGAGGTCTCGGATTGGTTACCTCAAGTGATCTCCGCAATGATTGGACAAACCCTTCGAGGAGACCAATGAGTGCCCGCTCCGCATCAGTCGCAAACGGTCGTACACTGGACGGGAATTTTATAAAAAGAAAAAGACGGGAGAGACATATTTTTACGTGTTTCTTATTTCGGATAACCAAGTATATTACGGAAGTTAGCACACACCTATATTGACTCTTTAGTGCGTGCCGCGACTGTGCAGTACAGGATAACAATAATAAACAAACGTGAATTCCCTTCGTAGAAAGACTGAAATGGCGCTATTTGTGTGCTACATGCACAGGGCAGTTGAGTTTCTTATAACGATGTTTGTTCCTTTTATTATGCGGATGTTACTAAGTGGAGTGGGAACCACTGCACGAAACTGTAACGCAAGCAATTATTTTCACGATCCACAGGCGATGTAATCCGCGCTTCCAAAATCGCAAAACTCCAAGATATGCGCACACGTTATAACAGTCACACACTATAGCTGCACGGCAGGAGAGCTCCTTCTCTGCACCACCTTCAAAGCACACACAACCGGGAAAAGGGATCCCTAATCTCCTCTTTTCCCATCTCGAGTGGATAAGCGCCCTTTGTGGGGAGATTTAAACCCCCGTAATCCCTTCAACTTACTTTCGACCTTCCGCGAATACACACACATCTCCATGCAGATATAAATGCGGGTGCACTTCATAAGCGAACGCGTGTCAGCGTCCCTTTAAAAGTTATCGATATCATAATATTCTCGCGTTCATTGTTATAGCCGGATCCGTAAAAGTTGTTCCTGCTTAAGCCAGTTCCTCCGCCCTTTTAAAGAGGACTCCTACATTTTCCCATGAGCCGTATTTCGTTCAATACGGTTCCCGTTTCGCTTTAATGCGCTCTCGAGATATGATTGATGCTAGACATAATGAAAAGGAACGCGTTGGCCAGCGAAATGTATCGACTATGCATGTAAGTATAGCGCATTGGTAATGGATTTAAAGGAGGGAATCTAATGATGATGGTATTGATCGTTGAAAGCAGAAATTTGATTTGTCTTCGGTATCTGTATATTTTTTGTTACAATGGATGAAAAAAAAAGATTTCTTCGTTTAATGTAAGGAAACTTTATGACCGCTTTATGCGGAATGGAGCTTCGCTTTATACATAGTGCGCGACCGAATAAAGGCTCCGGGTATCGACAGACTCTCCTCTCTCTAAGCGGATATATGAATCACATGCTTTGTGTTCAACGCTCGCATAAGCCACTGTAAGTGTTTAACATCGGAATTACGGAATATTCTAATCGTAACCGTAACCTACGTGTAGCTTGCGTTTTTGCGACGGAATACTCTGTAGAAAGCACCGAGCTATTTACTGCAATGGTGTAAACGAGCGACACGGAAGTGACCAGAAAGCAGGTGCCTGGGTCCCGGGAACGAGAACTGAACATGATATTATGTTGCACGGATTTTGGATTTATTGGGGTCGGTTGGTTTGTTTTTCTGTGTCGTCACACACGAGCAAGCACACGCATGATTGCACATAGATTTCTAACTTGCTGTTATGTTTTGCTTTTCCGGATGCTGCCAGATATCTACCGATGTCACTTCCGGCCTGGTCACGTGATGACGCCACCTGAACCAGGTTAGCCCCTTCCACACTTACTAAGGTCTCAATAGTATCTAAAGCCTGCAACACTGCACAGATGTTGTTGGTACGAAATATTGTCCGCCATCGTCATAGATGGAAACTGCATGTGAATGAATAGTAAAAGATTTAAAAAATTATGGTTACGAAATGTGCGCAAAGCACGTTAAGCCCAGCTGCCAGTTGGAGCTGTGCATATTGCGGGCGATCTGTCATCACCTTAAATAGGCATAATTAAAGCGCACATTAATTTTCGTCGTAGCTTAATGTTTGTTATGCACCTTTATGTCAATTACTCACGCGCACTATTCAGAGCCATTGCTTTTTGCAAGGATGGGATATAATTTCAATATATGGGTATATTTTCTCTTCTCGTTTGTAGAGGTACGAATGTAGTTCTGGCCGTTACATCAAAGCTTCGACATCAGCCTACATGTGTTGAACTTTCTTTATTATTATGTCAGAAATTCAGTTGTCATCTTTCCCTGCAACAGTTAATTCATCCCCAGACGATCAAGTGGGCATCAAGAAGTGGGCATCTTCACGACTAAAGCCTATATAAAAAAGCGGAAACTAGTCAATTAAGATAATGAAGTTATGTTATGTACAAGTCGTTTTAGAGACAATTAAGCTGTCCTCATGCTGACTGTGCTACGCCGAACTACACGAAGGTGAAGGAAAAAAAAAGAAAGAAAGAAGCACCGATGGTCATTGTAGGAAGAAAAATATGTCGATATTGGCTCTTACAACAGAGGATCCTGCTATACTCGCTCGTTTGTGATTGGTAGCGATCGTTTTTCGGAAGGAGTTATATCGACGACTGATGATAGCGATGAGGTAGCAGACAAAGAAGTTTAGTTTACTATAGTTTAGATGAAATAGGAAAATAGAGTAGTGTTAATTTCGATAGGGCCGGGCCCTCGACATTATTTGTTTGCCTGCGAAAAATCTATGTGAACAGCAAAAAAAAAACAAAAAAAACATAATAACAAAAACCAGCTTGAAGGCCCGACGCTGGCCAAAACCAGACTGAAGGAAAACGGAATGAAGTGGTCGAGGCATCAAAAAGAGGAACAGAGGAAAACATAAATAGTGCCACTCAGACTTAATTCAAGGAGTAGAGTAATACGTTATCTCCAGCACCAACTAAAATATACCAAGACAACTTTGGACCAGTTGCTGGGCATGACCAATAACGGAAATAAAATCACAGGATATCAATAAGATTTCACGACGTACGTGCATTGGGTGAAGACAGAGAAGGCAGACACTAGTGACCACACAAAAAAAGAAGAAGAAGAAAGAAAAAAAAAGAATAGGTGGTGGACTTGCTCTTTTTGATGAACTGGTACTTCGCTTAGGAATTTCCTTGTTCGCTGGTTCCGAGGCTTTTCGCTTGCTTTCAAAATGTTGTTGTTGTTTTTTTCCTCACTCTTGCACGCGTTTCCCATCTAAAACAAAATAAAAAAATACCGGTACCTTCCTCTATACCGATCCAGTCATCCATACATGATAAGATAACAGTAAGAAGAATACGGAGAGGTTGGCTACCTAAAAGCAACATAGAGCCTGGCTACTCCAACAAGCCCTACTCGATTCCGCCTATTAATTTTCCCCCAGCCCACTTACATGTGAAAACAAATAAATATGTCTGTTTGTAGAAGCACTATTGTGCGAAAGAAGAAGAAGATGAAGGAGGATTCAATATGTGGAAGAGGCCGCTATAGCATCTAGCTCACCATAAGGCCGCGATATCCATAAGAAATTTTTAGTCCGTCCAACTCCAACTCCAAATTTTGCCAGTTCTCCGATTGCTCTTCTTCCTATCTCAACCGGCCAGTCCCCCTGCAGCTTACTCAGGCCTAATGGATACAGTCATATACTCACTTAATGGTATCTTATTTAAGGAAGACATGACCCAGGGCTAGGGGTGAAGAGACAACGCGGACGCCACACAAGTGGACACGACGAAGCTCACTGTACAGTTTGAGCTTCGTCCTGTCCACTTGTGTGTCTTCCGTTGTCTTTCACCCCAAGGCCAGGGTCATGTCTTCTTCAAATGATCCACACCGGCTATCTTGCACCCTACTACGTTGTTCAGCTTCAATGGTAGCATTGGGCCAAAAGGTCACGCTTGGTCAATTAAAGGTCATACACACGTACGTGAGTATTGTACGTTATTCGTATAATACTCATTCCATTCAACGGAGATCAGATATCGCAATATTCAAAAGTCATGAGTTTTTCTCCACCTTCAACGTGTGGGATACAGTAGAAATATGATAGGCAAAGGCGTGGGATCCCAAATCCCGTCCGACGGATGATGCGTTACCCAGCACTGGGGGAGCACGCAATGGAAGACCACGTGCACTCTGTTCTGGGGCCCTCCGACTGTGGGTCCTCACGCATGCTTTCTGGCAGTTTCAGAAACCCCCCAGGGTCTTTTCATGTGGGCGCATCGGGTAGGGATCCTTTATTAAATTACAGCTGCGGTAGAGAGAGAGAGAGAGAGACGATGACGGTTGCACGGGATGGAAAAGTCAGTCGGTTCAGACTCAATTATGGCGCGATTTCGGCGTCGTATACCATGGCAAGTGTTGCAGGAAATCCTTCGCTATCGAGTTCCTTAGTCGTTAGTAGTCGAGAAAAAAGGATCAAGAAATAACCATTTTTCTGCCTCTTTTCGATAGTGGGAGGATACTATATATGACTTTTAAAACGTTCTTATAAGCACAAGAAGACGGAGTGTGTATGCAACAGCACTGGTTGTGCACAATCTGTCTTTTCTTCCTTTTTTTATACAGTTCGGAAGGCTTCATAAGAGGACGTATCATTCCAAAATGGTCCACATATGATGAAAAGAGAAGTCACAAGATATTCACTGCACCAAAGAAAGGAGGAAAAAGCCGAACGACATCGTTTCATATTCGACGATTCCGGTTGTGTTTTTGTCTTTTCCGTATTGTAGACTGATTAGACGAGTTATGAAAATGTTTTTTTTTACGCCGCCATTTCAGATTAGTGTCAGTCGTCTCGCCGTCTTGCTTCAGAACGCTTCATATTTATGTGTGGTGTTGCACCCGTAAGGAACGACATGATACCCTCTCTCGTCTATATGCTTTGAACAGGAGTCAGATCTGACCGCCATATAGGACAACACAAGACACATCACCCGAGCTTTTCGGGAAAATTTGGTTCTCGCCGTGATGTTGCGTGGAGATGCTTGTACACGCAGCAAGATTCAGGATCGTTCAACAGTTTTTTTTTTTTTTTTTCTGTTGAAGTTGGAGTTGGAGTTAGGAAAGAAAAATATGAAGATGGTGGCTCCTACAAAACGCAGAAGTCGGCTACTTCAAAACACTTGAAAATAAAAATCAGTAAGTCTAAAAAGTTAGAGACGCCGCAATGTCCACAAGATATGTAATTAAAGAAGCTGTCGCACGCTGTCTAAGATCCCTCAGCCATTCTCCGAGGGGCTTCACTAAGTCTTGAGGGCGGTGGTCCAGTCTTCCTATAAGGCTGCTCTTAGGTCATTACGATGGACACTGTATCTGGAGCAGTTAATTAATATGTGTTCAGTGTTCTCCACTTCATCACACGAAAATTCTGTGAAATTTCTGTGAAATGTACTATACCATAGCTTTGATAGATACGAAGCAGTGGACGTTACGTAGCGAAAGGCTCCGCCCATTCTAGGTTCCCAGACACTGGGGTCTACGAGGCTAAAGAAACGGGAGGCCATTCCGCTAGGTCATGTACAAGTAAAGGAACATACCAGTTGACGAAAACGAAACCCATTCTTTCTGTTGGGCTGACATGTTAGTAGCCTGTGTTGGAAGCGATTCGTAGTGCAGTTCCTTATTCCTTGTCTCCAGGCTGTTGCGCCGATTGCTTGTCGACCGTCCTCCGAACGCCGCTTGCTTTCATATTGAGCCGATGCGGCTTCGAACACAATATCGTTGTTCATCAACATCACTTTGCTTCGCTTAAACATTGGTTGTATATATCCAGGCTTCGAGGATACTACCCATAATGATAGGCCAAAAAGAAATAAAAGGAGAAGAAGGCGAAGAAGAGGTTCCGGTTCATGTCGCATGACCATAATGGCGTTTATGCTTCGAAACTAGTCGCCATATACTATCGGTAATACTAATCAGAAACCGAACCAACAACAACACATAAATTAATGATGATGAATTGGGAGATTCGCCATATGAGATGCGGCCCACTACCCCAAGGCACCATGGGCAGGATGAGATGTGTCCCGATGAGGTATGATGATCTAAGCGATAAGTGAAAATGTCTGCTATGTTACAGGGGGGAAGAGGGGGGGAGGAGGGAAGTTAGCGCCCGTCCTGTCTGTTTCTCCGTTCTTTGTCCGTGTATCTTGCGCTCTCAGTTCAGGAGGAGGGGGGTCACACCCACGGAAGTTCTGTAGTAGTGTAAACCTTTGGTTGTGCATTTGGGAGAGGGAAATGAGGGTGAAATCCCCCTCCCCATGTAAAGTTCCCATAGTACCCTTCCCGAAATATATATATGTATATATTTATTTATATATATATATATATATATATATATATATATTTTTTGTGTGTGTGGCTACGTCTTTGGTTTCTAGAGTTCTACGACTAGTAGTTTGTACACCTGCGATTAGAAATGGAAGACCATGGCCATTTCGAAGCTCGTGGCAGTAATCGACAAACTGACAACTCATGACGTAAGCGAAGTGACACATGCAGCTCCACAATCCTGTACATATATCCTGTACATCGCAGAAATGCATGGCTGGGACTATTTAGTGCAAGTTGACTGAATGACTTGTGACCATAATGACCAAGAGCAAAACTAAGGCAGTGGGTCCCTATAGGATTGGGGGTTAGATTAGATGATGAGATTTTTTCTTTCTACTTCTATTCCATTCTATTCTATAGATAACGAAGAAAAAAGAAAGGAACTGTTAATCGCGACGGGGTCAGGACTGGCTACACCAATACTCGTAGTTCGTGAATAGCAATACCTAGTTAAGAAACAGCGTAAACAGCGGTCACGAGCGCGGCAACCGATGACTTCCTTTCCTTCCTTCCTTTTGTGTTGATGTCAAGGTAACGGAATCTTTTATTCCGCGAGGAGACATTTTTGCACTTTAATGCCCCCTTTCAAATACGTGTGTAGCTAATTAATAAAGATAATTACAATATGTATATAACTAATTACTCATAGGACCCATAAAAAGAGAAGATAAATTGCAACATCAACAAACATACACACTATACAGAGTGGATGAAAATTTTTGTAACCATGGAAACGGCATACATAGAACTCATTAGAACACAATGAAACGTCGCATCTTTTTTCACTAGACTTCACGCAGCGCGCGTTGGTTGATGTGGCCATTAGTTGACAACTCGCTCAGCTGGGGGCATGTGCCCCCGTCGCGAGATGACTCTATCCAATACCACAAGGGGTCCGTATCACGTGGTTCAGGCAGTTGCCATCATAGTTGTCGGCCCTCATTTGCTAAAAAGCTAGCTGCGGCTTCCCACTGCGACCCCGCGGCCACTCGAGATGCAGGCGTCAAGAGGTTAGCAACCCGGGAGATCGAGTGCCAGCGTCAACTATGTTTTCCTCGTTTTCGACTCTGAATACTTAGGGGGAGCCTCATTGAGTCTCCTTTCAGAATCGGAGAACGAGAGCTCCTCGTCTTCTCGGCTTGTAGAGTGCGCCATGATTGGGATGTTGGAAGGGGAAACTACTCCTTAGCGACACAAGTGCTTGGGATGCACCGTCTCTCGAGGAACTTCTTGAGATGTCAAGGGTGTAACATATTGGGGAAGAAATTGGGCAAGTTTGGTATGGACGCAACGTGTTTCAGAGCCTAACTTGACCTGCCATAACCTAAACCCACCAACCCCCTGCACTCTAAGAAAAAAAGGAATAAAACGGGGAGTAATTGCAGCTTCTACTCCCCTAGTCTGCAATTACTCCCCATTTAAGTCCCCTAACCCAACATTTAGTCCCGACCTTTACTCCCCAGGACTGCAAATTGTCACTAAACTTCGCGAATGGTCTCCTGAATGCGACAGTCTACGTAAATATATGCCCTTGGTCAATTTGAACGACATAAGGCTGTATAACTCAGACAACGTAGCAATTTTCCAGCCACACAGAGTAAGAAACAGTTAGCGCATCTTTCTTCGCAAATTGTGCCCTATGTATGGCGCAAGTTTTTGTATCACTCGATATATCACGGTTGGCGGTTTGCTTCAAAGTATTTTCATGCATGCGGGACTCTTACAACAGCGCGTGAAATGCTTCACTCTGTGACATTCATTTACTCCCGAAAGGGACTATTTTTTGTGGCAATGCAATTACTCCCCAAAAGGAGTAAAAGTACTCCTTTTTGTCTTAGAGTGTGGTAGACAACCTGTTGTGGTACAAATGAGCTGAAGTAGCCGGCTCCACACTGTGTAGCTACAACCTGCACATTATGTTGAAGGAGGCAAGAACTCCTATCTGCATGTATTTAGTTATGGGTGTAATAGGTGTAATATTGTTCATCTACGCTTCATAATTCTATTTACAATTTACTGTTCAATACTTCTCCTTCATAACGTGCGCAGCGTTACGACAAAAACGCACTTTTTTTTGTGGGTGCGGGCGAGTAGACGTACCGTCATCCAGATACCTCTATCTATTGTTACGTCACTTGAAGAATTGTAACATTGCATCAGACGCCAACGCGGAGGTACACATAACGTTTTGCTCTACACTCTTAAAAATGAACGTCACCACATCGCACGCTCCGAGCCAACCATCTCCCGAATGACAACGTTCTCGTCCCTCATTTGTTGAAAACGGGAGACGGAGCCTATTTTCTAGTCATAATGCCGTACATAGTGATACAGAATAGGCTCCGCCTCCCGTTATCAACAAATCAGGACCGAGAACGTTGTCATTGGGGATGATGGTTGGCTAGCATCGTGCTATATGTGGTGAAGATACGGACCTATGAGATTCATCTGTACATAAGGGGTCACAGCTAACAAATTAAAATCGCCGTGTGGCGCCGACACAGTCGGCGAGCTAGCTTGGTAGAGTTCATAGCCCCTTTAAGCTGCGATACAGTAGAATGCAGACCATGAATATAAAGAGAATGCTTCCAAGTCCAGAATTGACATGCAGCAACAGGAAAATGTAGAATGTGAACATGACTTCCTTAAGTCGCTTATAACCTGTGTCGCAAAGTGACAACAGGAACAGTTCAAGTAACTCGGTAGCTCGCAGCATGGCAGAGATGAAGTTGTTTCAGAGGTCCAATTTTCCAACAAAGAGGCATGGTAATTCCAGGCCCGTTTTTGTCTTCCATTTTGCTTTTTTGTTTTTTAGGTTTGTAAAGCATAAAAGTGGAGCCCTGGAGATTTACGTGGGAACAACTCAACGTTTACAACGCCTAGCAACCCAAATCAGTCAATTCATTCCGGGACACATTCCTTTTTTTTCGTCAATGGAACAAGTAACTATGTGTAAGGAAGCTGAAGCTATAAATGTTCTGGCAAATCCCGATTACCTAGCGCGTGAAATACTGTTCCAAACTCCCCCAGGAATCCACCGCAAACGCTTGAGTGTCACGCGGAGAACCTCCACACAGTCGTCACATCTTTGTTGGGCATGACATTGTGCGACACTGCGGCACATTGAGGGGCATTGTGTCGGTCGACTGAAAGCCTGCAGAACGGACATTGAAAAGATGTCCGCTGCGTAAAAGAGAGCGCGTCGTCCGACCCCTGCGGGACACAAAAGTAGGGACAGCAGTTCACGTGACCCCTTCAAAGGGGTGACGGCAGTGACCGCGCATGTACCGCCATTGTAACACCACTGCACCGCCATACAAGACCAATTACAATGATCACCGCTGGCCCCATGCGCTTGACATCGATAGCCACCAGGTCCTTTTACAAAAGCAAGAACGCGACGACAGGCTGTTCCGATCTCAAAAGAAAATTGGTGGACGGACCAGACTTTCAAAGCTAAGGGAGGGGACCCCAAATGTTTGCGCATGTTGAAGTGGGATTAAGGGAATTAGATATTCTCTGACATTGCAGCGCGCAGGGTACATTGTGGCACGGTACAAGTCCTTAATGTGTGTATTCGAAGCTGTTTACATTTTCCGAAGGTGTGTGTTGGTTACGAATAGTGAAGTTGGTACCCTGGAGAATGGGTGACAGAAAAACACCAGGCTCCGAAGCTCAAATCTCCGCACCGTCTGATCGATTCATTTTAAGCACTGACATACGTTCCACAAAACATCTGAAAAAAAAAAAAGAAAGAAAAAAAGAAACGGCGATTCCCCAGGGACGCGTGAAGCGAACCTTCCGAGATGAAGACACTGCCTTCGTAGGTATTCTCATGTCGTTAAAACAGTGAAGGCAATGAAAGCTGAGCCGGTTACTGATTATAAGGCTGCTCAGGATTTAGCGACGACATAACTATCGCACGTGGTCTTCGCTCTACCCTGAGGGCTACCTAGATCCTAGTGCACTTCTCAATAGCCTTGGCAACGCTTCCTGCACGTGAAGCAGCGAGTACACTGGGAGTCCCTTGAAGCGCACTACGCTCGAGGCATCCTTGAGGGCGGGGCCACAATACTGCGGTATGATACTGAGTAGACAACAGAGGTTTGTCCATATATGACTGGTTCTGAAGGGGCGTTGCGGTCTGGGCACCGAACAGACACACTTTCACGCCCCTCTTGCAGAGGGATATGCATGTAAGCAACTTATGCAACGAGATTTCCGGCGCACGTCAAAAGGACCCCAGGTGGTCGAAATTATCCGCCGTCCTACCCTGCGGCACGTGCAACATGTCGCCACACTAGGCAGACAAACCTTACGTGTAACCTCACGGCACCATTACCATTACCACGTTGTAACAGGAACGTGAAGCCAGTGCTCTGCATCTGTCCCTTGTGTTTCATGCAGGCCACAGCGGCATCAACCAACTGGGCGGCGTGTACGTAAACGGGCGTCCGCTGCCGGACTCCACGAGGCAGAAGATCGTGGAGCTGGCACACAGCGGCGCCCGGCCATGCGACATCTCACGCATACTGCAAGTCTCCAACGGATGCGTCTCCAAGATTCTTGGAAGGTACTCCCTTATATGTTCCATACTTTTTGCTTTAGTTCTACAATGGGTACAAGCAAAGAGCATGTGGGTAACTGTGCAGGTACTACGAGACGGGATCCATTAGGCCTCGTGCCATCGGCGGCAGCAAGCCCCGGGTCGCCACACCGGACGTGGTGGGCAAGATCGCCGCCTTCAAGCGCGAGTGTCCCTCCATCTTCGCCTGGGAGATCCGCGACCGGCTTTTGTCCGAAGGCATGTGCACCAACGACAATGTGCCCAGCGTACGTACAACAATTTTTTTCAGCAAGATTTATCCTCCTTCAATCACTCCATGCACTTATAAACGCCAGAAGGCATACTGAGCTTTAGAACGTGTTGGCTGAAAAATTCTCGTATTTCTAAGAAATGTCACAAAGCAGTATAGTCGCGAGATAGTTCCACGTCAAATGCTACCTGCTGAAAGATGTGCTCATACACAGTAATAGGAATATCTGGAGAAAAGTAACAAACGAGGTCATCGTGCTTCTGTTGTTACAGGTGTACGCATGACGTCAGCAGGGTGAGGCCGTACACATAAAGCGAAACTTAACCTTTACTGTAAACTTGTGTATGTATGTTTGCTCCTCTACTCCAATTTGCACGGGTGCTAATTGCACGGATGCCTCTATCGAAACCCGAAGGAAACTTGTTCTTTGCAAATGCTCGAAGCAAAATCCTTTGAGTATAGGGCTCAGACCTGGGTCCCTGAAGTGCACTCAGTGCAACTCGATCTAAATATTCAAGGCCCGTGTTCGATGTCAAGAGTAAAACGGAGCGTTCTAGCAGCATGGCTTTCAATAAAACTTTAGAGTAGTCCCATAACGAAAACCCGAGATAGGGGAAAATAAATAAAAAAGGACGCACACAAACACAACAAACACAAGCCTCAAAGACTGGGTCTCAATGTCCAGTTTTCGTTATGGATATCTGCCACCAACTCGCTTGCGTTCTATCTTTTTTATCTTTAGAGTAGTTTACAAGTTTCGCAATTTCTTTATTTTTTTAAATATGATTATGAATTTCATACAATCTAATTAGGACAAGTGGTGTTCGGACCACATGCGTACTTACTTCTACAGAGTCTACAGCCAATGGTGCTGGATGAGCCGCATTTGCTAGCGACGGGATCAGGTTTGCCTCCCTACTCAGTCGCCTTTGTGTGACCCATACTCAAAGCAGTCTACTTTCAATAAGCCTCTCTCGCGCGAAGCGAGACGACCACATTCTGAGAAAGGTCCGTTTGCGGACGAGCTATAATCAGGAGAGCAGAAGGCAGAGAAATCCATCTCATAGGCACGTCCGTGTGTACCTGGCAAAGAAGAGACCACGTCAAAGCCTCATTTGTAACACAATTAGGCTGTACGACAAGCAGTTGCACAAACGACATTCCAGACTCTATTGAGCCGGTTCCTTCTCAGATACGCCTTCATTAGTCCTCTTTGCTTTTGTTTCTCTTCCAGGGGATTGGATCGATTGTTTCTTTCTTCTTAGTCGTGTCCGATCGGTAGGCGCAAAGATGCATTCGAGTGACAACACGGGGAGACATGTCGCCTCATGTACTTTTCTCTCGCTTTTAACAGGTTACGCCACTTGAAGCAAACAGAGTACGTTAGCGACATTACTCTATTAAATATGTTTGCATACGCAGAGTGACGTTCGCACCATTTGAGGGGGTAGGATATGTTTATTGAAAAAAGAAACAGAGGAAAGGTTAGCCAGGCACAGGCCGACTTGCTATTCCTTAAAAAAAGACCATTTGACCTTTTAGTATAACTTATAGTATAGCTTTACGAATAAACTGCATCTGATCATGATTATGTTACTTTGTTGAAAGCAGAAGGCGTACGCCTTTTTGTGACATGTTGAAGTTATGTTAATTGTCACAAAAAAGGCGTACGTCCCGCACTTTCCACCCATCAGGATTGATAACGTTATCATCCTGTGCAATGGTTGGCCTTCATCGTGTTATGTGGTATAATTATTCATTACAAACCTGAATCTTCAACTTGTTTCAAAAGACAATTAGCGAGATCAACGCTCCAAACAAAAGGAACTTCAACGACTACTGATATCCCGAAATAAGACGTCCGTGAAATTTGGAGCAAACGATTCACCGTTCTTGCGTTAATTATCAAGCCATGCATGCTGAGCCGTTCAATACAGCGGCAACTCAAAGCGCACGTCGCTGACTTTCCGCCGTCAGAATTAAGAATTAAGCGAGTTCGACTCCAATTAGTGCTGCCGTAGATGATAAAGATTGCGGAAATGTGCTCGTATAAGTGAAAAGAAAGGCAACCCTTGTTGGTCATGTAGTCACTCCGTCGGATCCAGTCTATCAAAGAAACCACATATGGTGCATCTCCAGAGTTGTACGCGTGTAATGCAAGCCTATATAGAAAATGAGTTACACGCTTCGCACAGTCTATTTATTTTCAGCTCATTGCGGCGTCGCTAAGTTATTACCTTCCGGTACATTAATGAAAGCTATACGGTGAACAAAGTGGGAATGATGTAAATTGCCACCATTCACACGCATACAACTCTCCTTTACAAGCGACGTTGTCAGCTCGCTTTAACCAGACAACAAGGAGGGCCGGGGTGCATAAAAGGAGTCTGGCCACCGCGAGCTCAATGGCGCAGCAGGAGGGGAGGCACACTGAGCTGGCAACGATGGCGTTTAGCGCACTCCTAAACGGCGTACAGGAGCAACTGCTGGCGAAGGTCGCAGCGGTAGACGGCAGTGTCGTGCTCGAACGGAAAAGACTTTACAAAATGACGGGACAAATGAGGTTGGGAGGGGAGAGAGAAAATAAGAAAAAAGAGTACCCTCCTTTGAGTACTTTCCTGGTCACCTGCAACGCAAGTTGTCAGTTGTCGCTCACACTGTACGAGAATGTACGAGGTCTCGAAGATGAAGGACGACTGAAAAGATGGAAAAGCGGAAGGAACACAAACAAGCCAGGGAGAAATGGCGACGAAAAAAAAAAAATGAAGGCAAAGGGGGCGAGGCACTGTTCAAACCCAGGCCTGTCACATGCCAGTCATTATAGTCAAAGGAGAGACGTTCGTTGTGTGTCCTGATTGCGATAAATTTCGTAAATTGGTAACACACCTACCCGTTAGTGTAAAAATTCGAAGCAAGATGTTTCTAGTTCAGTCCTTGAACGTTTACAGTGGCACGGATTCTTCTGCCCCATGGTTCACTGCGGGTTCCACTTCGATCGCTATCCTCAAGGGCGTCCTCTCTGCATATATGCACGTGTTAAGCTGAAGGGGGGGGGGGGATATGTTTATTGAAAAAAAAAAAAAACTAGGAAAGGTTAGTCAGGCATAGACCGACTTGCTATTCCTTTCATAAAAAGAAAACAGAGAAAAAGAAAGAAAACGGAAAAAGCAAAGAAAACGAAAAGAAAGAAAACGAGAAAATGGAAAGAAAACGAAAAAAGGGAGAAAAGAAACACGCACATACACACAGATAGATACACAAAAGGGCCTTAGAGGCTGGTCGAGAGGCCGGTGGCACGGAGAAAGCTCAAGAGGCCAGTCGTAACTGCCGTCTGGTTGTGCAGGACCGGGCCGAGCATAGGGTGGCCAAAGAGACGTTAGGGTAGCCAAGTTGTCGCAAGTGGCGTTGGAGGACGAGTCTTTCTGAGAGGTACCGGTTACAGGATAGGAGGCAGTGCTCGATGTCGACTTCCACACAACAAGTTGCGCAATTGGGAGAATTCGTCTGGCGCATTTTATACAGGAGTGAGGGTGTCCGTGCAACATTCATTCGAAGACGGTGGAGGAGTGATTCTTCCTCTCTATTGCACCGGCAGGCAATAGTAAAGTCCTGCAGGGGATCAAGGACACGTATGAAATGATGATATGAGGTAGAGTCCGCTCGGAACTGCCGAGTACGGACACAGCGCCATCGGCGAATGTGCAGGGAGCAGACGGAGATCGTATGCTGGATTGAGTAAACAGGTGCCGGCTTTCAGGAATCTACCGGTAACTTGCACAGTTTTTAGCCGAGATGCCATTGTAGTCCTTTGGACAGACCCAATCAGGACTTGCTCTCAGCAAGGAGGTAGTATAGTTCCGATGGCAACCGCTTTGCTATGGGATTTGGCGCTAATTGACACTATTTACAAACGTATGACTTTCTAAAACCGCGACGATGTTAACGACGATGAAGAAGGTTGAAAGTGCGCAGCAAGTAGCCTTCAGGAAGAAGAAGATCGGGGTGATCTTTTGTCGTCTGTGGTTTCTGTCGTCTCGTCTTTTCACGTCTCGAGCCTGCTATCAGCAGCCATTTACTTTCCCTGACAACGTGAAGTAGCACTTATAGCGGCCACTATACAGAGTGTCTCAGTTAAATCCCCGGGCTAAATAATTCGCGGACGGGTGCACCAATCGACGAACTTTCTTTTTTACAAGTATCTGTCCGATACCACCTACAAGCTGCGCACCATGTGAATGAGTGGGAGGCGCTCATTATTTAAATAAAAATTCAAATGATTTTCGTAAACAAACATAACTTCTAAAACAGGGCGCTGTCGGCATTAAAATGGGTACTACCCCTTTTTGACCCTTATTTGGACACCTTTTAGAGAGAAATCTGCCACCGAAGCGGGTCGTTTGTTGCAGCAATTAATTGGTTTCGGTTTACATATTTTTGTCATGGCTGGTCGCGGTGAAGCGCAAAAGGACGCTCTTCCACCTCCTTATCCACCAATCAATTATGTCCATACACCAATGAATTACACCAATGAATTACGTCCTTTTGCGCTTCACCGCGACCAGCCGCGACAAAATATGCAAACAGAAACCAATTAATTACTGCGACAAATGACCCGCTTTGGTGGCAGATTTTTCTCTAAAAGGTGTCCGCTGAAGGTCCCAAAAGGGGTAGTACCCATTTTAATGCCGACAGCGTCCTGCTTTAGAAGTTATGTTTTTTTATGAAACACATTTGAATTTTTATTTATATAATAAGCGCCTCCCACTCATTCCCACGCACTGTAAACTTTTTCACACCTTTAAAGGTGTGCGCTATGCACATTCAACCTGGTTGCGTAACATTGCATCTCCAGGATGATATTTTACAAAATTTGGAAAGCATTACTAAAGATCAAGTGTCAGTGCAAATCTTGCTTTCATTATGTCTTGGATATCGTAGGTACGAGCTAATGCATATATGCATCGCTATCGATAATCGAGAACGCGCAAGTGTCTACAATACTGTTGAACAATGTTGAGATGTTGCAAGACTGAATTTTTGGAGGACAGACAACACTCGAGTAAAGAAAATTTGTGCGAAACCGTGCTCCATTATGATGTTACCAAAATTACACCTAAAAAGGCGTGCGCCATGCACGTTATTACACCTTTAAAGGTGTGAAAAGATTTAGAGTGCGGTGCGCAGCTTGTAGATGGTATCGGACAGATACTTGTAAAAAAGAAAGTTCGTCGATTGGTGCACCCGTCCGCGAATTATTTAGCCCGGGGATTTAACTGAAAGACCCGGTATGCCGGAACTCACCCCTAACCCGGTTCTCCCGCGAACGATTTCCGTATGTCAAATACTCTATCTATAGTAGTAGGTCATGGACCAAAGACTGTTCCGTGCCGCGCTCACATCAGCTCGCGACATCGAGTATCAGGCGAGATGAAAGCAGCCTGAGTGCGACCGCGCGCCTTACACCAGACGAAGACCGTCTCGTGTATGACCTCACCCTGCGCTTACCTTATTTTGCGTCTGAAGCGAAATCTCAAACTTCGACAAAAAGAAGAAAAATGAAAGACACACACACCAACCCCGTATTCTCGTTCCCTTCGCATTCTTAAGGTCCCCTAATCCTCGTAGACGCACGGGGCGCTGCCCGGCGTGTGTCTGACCAAGCGGCGCGGACCTTCGCTGCCACCACATTCACTCGGACGATCCCAAAAATCAAAACTAATTTTCCGCGCCGCTAAAGCCAAGATTGGATTAGGATTCCTTCACGGGAGAGGGAAGGCATACAACACGGAAAGATCTTTTTTTCTTTTTTTTTTCAACGAAACATGACCTCGAAAACAGCAATTTATGCACCCACACCCAGTAAAGTGGGAAGGGGGACGCTCCATTTGCAATGGTAATGTAGCGGTAGCGGTGGACGGAGGTTGCAAGGCAGGCAAAGCTCCCTCGTGCAATTCCCCCCCACTGAGGGGTGGCGTGTGCCCCAGGTGTCACCACTTCGTGCCACACGACAGTTGTGGACATGCGGACGTTTTTCGAGCAGGGCACGGCTTACAAGCATTCCGACAACCATACGCAATCGAGACAACGCTGAAAGAGGCCTCGATAGACAGCGCAGAAAGGCCGAAAAACACACGGCGCTTCGATGAATCATGAAACGGAAACAAGGGTCAGCGCCCACCTGTGGTTGTGTTTCTTTTACTTCTCTTCTTCCTAGTATGTGGCGATTGTATCTCATTACGGCCGAAGTCTCAATACGGCCGAAGGTAGTCTCATTACGGCCGAAGATGTCTCATAACGGCCAGAAGTCAACGTGTGTATTGTAACCTTCATTGATGCAATGTTGCAGCGAGGTATGGATATACATTCAGCAGGGTATAAGCCATGCAGCGTGCCCTTAGAGCCCTTATCATATATATATATATATATATATATAGAGAGAGAGAGAGAGAGAGAGAGAAAGAAACAGCATGTTATCATACTGCTGCACAATGCAGCATATTGTGTAATGTGTACACCCACAAGGTAGTGTTGATGTTGCTGTGAAGCAGTCTACTATATGGAGTTAGCTACTTGTGGAGAGCTAGATGAACTTTGTTGTGACGTTTTTTGGAATCATCCTACAGTCACTGGCCGAGGAGGAACACCTATCTCAGTCAACGTCAGTTTATTTCCATTCGCCTTACAATGGTACAGCCCTTGCTTCTGGAATGAGCAAACCTGCAATAAGCAAAGAGCAACCGTGAATAGGCTAGGACATTAAAAAACAGGCATTTGACTCCACATGGCTGGTTTTAATGTGCACAAGTTCCATACGTGTTGATATGTGTCCGTTATTTCATACAAGGCTAACATAGAAATTCATCTAGACAAAAATGACAAGCCTTAAAAATGTGACTTCCACGCAAACACAGAGCATGACCATGAGATGAATTTAGTTTCATTAGTTCATTCACTTAATGAAAACATGTGAATATGAAATAGTGATACATTACAAGTCATGAAATGATGCATGCATGACTTTCCTTTTCTCGTTTCTTTTTTACAAAAGTAGTGCACGAATTAACACTCATGCACTACTACACAATTTCTCACTTCACAACAGAACCGTATGATACATCTGTAATCTTAACAGCTCACCTCTTCGGTCAGGACTCACTGGGCAGCAACATCCTATCAGTCATGTTGCTGTTGTTTTTCTTTTTCCGAATCCTTCGAGTAGCCACATGACTGGAATGGCAAAATAGCTATAAATAACAATGTATTTAAATGACTTCCTCTTGAAATATTTATTCTAATCAGATATGTTTTTGCGCCTAGTATACTGCGCGAAGGCACATAAGCAACACATTTGCAGACGTTCGCCGTAAGCAATTCAAAGAGATCCATTCAAGTACGCCGACTTGTGCTCTTATTTTTGAACAAAGATGACGACAAATTTTAACACATGAAATATAGCTCACAATGATAACTGTTGCCGTACGGTGATGCACTATCCGTATCTTAACGTCTTAACTTCGAATAAATTTGTTGTTCCTGAACGCGCAATGAACTACAAACGGCGCAAATCTACTAACACAAACCGAGCCACATCTATTACAGGTACTTCGGCTATTTTGATTCAGTCAAATTACTTGTATGAGAATGCAACTATGTGTTGATAGCACACTGCTAAGCCAGACAGTCTACGAAAGCATAACTCACCAGAATGTTTGGTTGACTTGGCCTTGGTGAACACTTCGCGATATACGTTGGGACTGTGACGATACATTCAACTAAATTTCCACCGGAGCAACAGGCGCTACTCGAACGACAAGGACGGAAAATAAAGAACACGCTAAAGTCCGCTAATTTGCATATTATAGCTCCAAAAACAGCAAAACACATCGTAAACCGCACGCAACTGCTCGCTCGCACAAGAAACGAGTTACCCAACCACCCAACGTTGCCAGACACCATCCGAAGTGAGAGTAGCAAAACAACAAGATATCAAAACACGAAATGAAGCGTATTGATCCCCTCTCCTTCTATAGCATGCAAAACGTGATTAGCGCTAAGATGAACATATATGTTCATGACGGGCGTGATTTTCACTGATCAAAAGGAATTCACGTTGGATTGCATGACGTTTGCGAAATGTGAATGGCGAAACGCAACTGGTTCGTTGCACTCCATGGTAGCTACCAGAAAACCGAAGCAAACTTATGAGACACTGGATTACAGGTATGTTGGCATCTTTTTTCATTCCTACACATAATTTCACATTACACTGTACGTGCATACATATGGGTGTGTTATCTGGCGATGCTGATGCATTTGCATGGGGAAGTGTGCATGGTTCTAGACTTTTTTTTTATCGCGTAATCGGGATATCGGCACCTCTTGCGTTGTGGGTTACATGTGACCAACCAAGTGCTGTGCCGTTACTAGCGCTTCCTACAAACGACAAAACCAAACATGTGGGAAGGTATAGCGGTCTGTTTTTGATTACTCATATGTAACGAGGAAATGTATCGTTTTCAGGTTGCTGCCACTGCTCCACGTTCCATGTGCCCGCAATTGTCTTGCGTGTATAATTAAACCAACGACGACGCACACCACAACGGAAGTGTTTTGCGCACACACGTTTCAGCATGAAGCCTGCAGGTAATTTCTGAATACTGATTCTGAATTTACAGATTGTAGCTTAGTAATTCCGAATCCCCAGATGACACATGCTTACAACATTGTGACATCAGTGCAGTGGCATAATCACTAATGTAGTGCCCCAAAAAAATGAACGAGGGGGACTCCTACACCTCATGTACGGGCCTCATAAAACACCCCCTGAAATGTTTTTCTGGCTATGCAACTGCATCATAATGACGTAATTGTCATTGTTGTCCATCATTTCTTGAATATGTCTTGAATATATGAAAAAAAAAATGTCGGGTTGACAACATATGTCTTATAGGCATCATCAAACAAGAGCATATGTTGTTTTGTACAGCACCTTATGTACTTTTTTTTTAATTTCAGGCGGACGTAAATTGTAGAAGACAGCTAGTGGAAAAGATCAAGGTCATAGGTCACGTGGCTCCTGGTACATGTCCCTGTGGAGTAACCTTTTCAGAACACATACAAACAGTTTGCTCACAGAACCAATGAGTAGGATGTTGTTCGAATACCGAGAGAAAATGGCATAACAGATACAAATATCGTATGACACAGTATGGGAATAAAAACATTTTTCACGAGGGATGCATGAAACACTGTCGTAGTATTGTGTGCATCAACCACTGTGTGTGACACAAGCCGTGAGGGTACATCCGCCTCGGAGACACTTTGGGAAGCATACAACACATCGATTGTTAATATGGTGGACGCTTCTTTTTTCTTTTAGGCCGTGATGAAACATCTTCGGCCGAAATGAGACTACATTCGGCCGTATTGAGACTTCGGCCGTAATGAGACACTTAGGGATTAAAAGATTTTCGGCCGTAATGAGATGTTACCGTATGTGGCACACTCCTAATAAACACACACACACACTCTCTCTCTCAGGATATAGGGCTCCTGATTTGCTTTTGTAAAGTACACCTTTTTGTTTGTATTCACTTTTGTGCCCACAATACAAAGAGAAAGAGAGAGAGAGAGCGAAAAGCTGAAGCACATAATTCCGAAGGCTGGTGAGGGCGATGTCATATGCTTAGGCTCGTAATCTAAAATTGCACTCTAAACCAGATAACGCATATGTAACGGTTAAGTACCGCTTGGCCAAGAGGTACATCTAAAAAAAAAATGTACCTCTTAAATTTAAGAGGTACACGCGTCCTCACATGCGGTACATGCAACGCATACTTAGGCCTATACCCGTCGGGGTGGTTTCCCTTCTCTACGATATATTAACAGCCACAGGAAGCTACGCTGTACGATAAATATCACAAACAAATACCTTTATTCGAAGATTACATCCCTTTCAGGGGTGATGCTTGTCCATCGCGAGCGTGCATTGTCCTGATGCACAAACGCCGAATACACGGGGCACAACGTATACGGATGAACGCTGACCCTTGCATCTCTCCTTCACCATTGCGGCTGCTCTGTGGTCACGCTTCTTTATCTTTTCCATACTTTTGGATTCCTGTTCTTCCCCAACTTCCGTTTCTTCCGCAGAACGTAATACCAACCGCAGAAGATGATTGACATCGCCTGGACGTAACCTAGGAGAAAATACAATGTAAACAAATCCAACTGATTTGCCAGCGGTTGCAAGAACCATGGCGGATCCAAGGGGGGGGGGGGGCGATCGCCCCCCAAAACGTCAGTTTACACATTGGATTTCCCTCTCCCCCTCCCCCACTACGCGCTCCGACAAAGAAACCGCCCCCCCCCCCCCAAAACCCGGGGTCTGGATCCGCCCCTGCAAGAAACGCATTCTGCCCAAACGTGTGATCCCTCACGGTCACGGGTTCTAGTTATTGTACTTCTTTGATAGAATGATAGTGCGGACCCATTACGGCGCTGCCACATAAGGAAATTTATTGCCTGGTTTTCGGAATCACGCGAAATATTTTTGCAGCGCATGGAGATCGTGAGAAGGCGTTCGTATATACTCATGCGCCGGAAACACGCGGTACACATGAGGTACAGCTACAGCTGCTAGAACGCGCTAAAAAGGTACCTAGCCGGTACGGATGGGGTGTCGGAGCCCTTGTACCGCTTGACTTTCGCAGTGGTCGCGAACTGTACCTGCTGGTTGAGGACCGTACCTCATGTGCACCGCTTGGCCCAGGTGCGGGTCCGCTTTCATGCGGCACATATCGGGTGCCGGATTTAGAGTGCATGCTTGTCGGAATTCTCGCGGACGGCTATATCGCTATTAAGAAAGCAGCAAAAAACTTTGCAACTTTGGACTGCGGATAATTGCCTGGTATATTTTAACGTGCACCGGAAGTCTCCGACACACGGCGCTGGAAGCGATAGCATCGTGTGTCGGAGATTTCCGACTGGGGGACACAGTTCACATATCTCCACGGAGGCTTACTCAGTGTTGGTTGCCGGAGAAGGGGCCCAATAACCTGTCATTCCATGCTTGGACGTCAAGATCGAAGGCAGTGTTATTGTCTGTTCTCTGACGCTGTGCTCTAAAAATAGAACTTCACCGCATAGCACACTCTGCGCCAACAATTGCGCCGAATGATACTGCCATCGCTCCTGATTTTAGGAGAGAGCGGAGCGTACGCCTTTTTGTGACAATTAACATAACTGCGCAAGTGTCACAAAAAAGCGCCCGTCTCCTATTTTCAACAAATCTGGAACGTTCTGAATTCGCGAACTTCACTTCACCGCATAACACGTTTCTAGCCAACCATCATCCCGAATGACGCCGTTCACTCCCCTGATTTGTTGAAAACGGGAGGTGTGCGCCTTTTCGTGACACGTATGCAGTGACGTTAATTGTCGCAAAAAGGCGTACGGCCTGCCCTTTCCACATAAATCAGCAGCGATAACAATATTATTATGTGCAATGGATAACTTCGAAGTGTTGTGCGGTAAAGCGGTCTTTAAGGGATGTATGGGCCACAGGTTTAAGGTGAATATGAACGAAAAAGGAAAATTACTACGTGGGGTGCTTGTGTTATGTTATATACGCATGCGAATCACAGCAAGCTGTGTAACAAATGATGTGGACGGACGTTCTGTTGTCGTTTTATTCAGGTATCCTCAATCAACCGTGTACTTCGCAACCTGGCCGCTCAAAAAGAGCAACAGGCCGCGCAGGCCGTGCACAGCCACCAGGAAGCGGACGTGTACGACAAGCTGCGGGTGCTCAACGGCCAGGCAGCCGCTGCGGCCGGATGGGCAGCGGCCGCTTGGTACCACGGCGGAGGGGGAACCGCCTTCGGAACATCCTTGGGACCCACGGCGCCTGCGCATGTTACGCATCCATCGTTAGCCGTTCTTGAGAATGGACAGCATCATAAAAAAGGTAAGTTCAACACGCGTCCTTTGTGTAACTGTACAGTATACCGTGTTGCCCGTTAAAGCAAATGATCCCGGTTACTGTACAGTATACGGTACAGCGATCTCCCGTGTACGGTTTTTAAAATATGTTTAGCGTCGCGAGGAATCGTCCAATTTGCATGATTGGATTAGGCTTGATTGGGGTTAAAAACAGTATGGAAACTATATGGCTCCGGTCACTTTTGCTCACCTGTGCTGCTAAAGGGTTAACGCCCAATCCTGGGGTAATTTGTTTCGATGCAGTTGGAGTTAGGAAAAAAAAAATATGGAGATGGTGACCTGCAAAACACAGGAGCCGGCTACTCCAAAACACTTGAAAATCAAAATCAGTAAGTCTAAAAAGTTAGAGGCGCTGCAATGTCCATAAGAAATGTCATTAAAGCAGCTGTCGCACGCTGTCTTGTCTAAGATCCCTCGGCCATTCTCCGAGGAGCTTCACTAAGTCTAGAGGACGGGGTCCAGTCTAATTTCGATGTTCCTCTTGTCTGCAATAGGTTTGACCACTTTGTGCGTACTGGCTAGTCTTGGCTCCATATTTTTGGCTTGGGTGCTTGCCTAGCTGGTGGTTGATTTATGTTCTCGAAATTTTTGCTGGTATCACAGTACTAAGGCATCTTACTATACGTTGCTAAGGATACCTTGCTCGTAAGTTTATTGTGGTCGCGTGTTTCCGATCCATCTAATGACAACAAGTTTTCAGGCAAACCTTTTAAATAGCTTTTCATCACAACAATAAATGGGGTGATTCATCACATATGTATACAGGACAGGTATAGATGAACCACAGTGTGGTATGCAACGGAGAATATCGATAACAAAGCTGCTGGCGTGCTCGCGCCCGCGAAAATAATGGCAGTAAAGGAAGCTCAACTGAAATGGCGCAAAAATAATATGAAAATACGGTAACGCTCGTAAGCACGCATGAACCGTAATAATGCCAGATGTAGCCGCGTCTTGGCGCTGCACTCTCTCGTCATTACACAGAGGAAACATTTTTGTTTTAAATGCGTGAAAGAGAATGACTGCAAGAGAGCGATATACCAAACTGTCGACTGTTATAGCTGGAGGTGAGCATGGATATAGGATTGACAGTATCTTCATCTGCAACTTATCCGTGCATGTCAGATCCGCGCAGGGGCGTCGGAAGGTGGGGGCAGAATGCAGAGGGCGCGATCAATCCCCCCCCCCCCCGAACTTTCGCTCTGCGATGAACTTCGCGCGTCCCGGCACCCCATTTTCATCTGTACGTGTCGTCCGATAGACTTTGTTTCAGCTGTGTTACCGCGCAGACTGCAGACGAACACCCACTCACTCAAAAAGTAGAAGCCTAAATTCACCCGAATAGGTACAGATCCCGACAAAAGTTTACGGAACACCAGAGCGACGTATTTCTTGATCTCAGCGACTATAGCGGCGAACGGGAGTGGACACACTTGCTGAGAGAGAGGTGCGTCGCGTACCCGGTCACCTGTTTGTAAGTCAATCTGCTTTTGTTTGCAGCAACCGTGTCGCTCAGTATATACACCACTCCAGTGTTCCGTAAACTTTTGTCGGAACCAGTACCATCCACCCAATTATCCTATGTGATGCTGTAAGAGAGGACTTGCTGCGCGATGAGTAGCGACACGCCATTCAGTAGCCGTGCTTAGACGGTACAGGAAAACACAGAATTCGCTCCAGTAAAGCACGTCGGCTTATTTTTTTTTTATCAACGCAGGGAAAACATTCGAGGGTAGAAAGGGAAACTCTTATCTTGCGGTGAGGAGTAAGCAGTTCGCTGGTGTGCTTGATGACACGTCTAGCATATCTGCTGTCTTTGCCTGAGCCTGGCCAGAACTCTCCCCAGAGCCTTTTTACTACAACAGTAGTGACACCCTTTGCAGAAGACACCATTGCGCTTTTGACGAGAACAAAAATAATATAAAAAAAAAGGAACGCGCCACCGCTCGCTTACTTTTGTTTCTTTTATCGCACTGAATGAGAGAATCAACCGATATTTCAGTCTGTGCTGCTCAAACACCAGTTTCTATTTCGCCTCTAGGTAATGAAGAACGGGAGGTGACTTTCCCATATGCATTACGCCCTCCACAGTCATGGGATTGCATGGACGAGGCGTTTCTGATAATAACATCAATGGCTCCTCTAGGTTAGGCTAGGTTGGGTTGGGTTATGTTATGTTAAGGTTTGCCCCCCCCCCCCCTCCCCACCACCACCGTGAGGGACTTCCGACGACGTGGATCCGCGACCGCATCCACGGCCACGCTCGTTGAAATAGATGTATTCGCATCCGCGTGGCTATTGAGCGTTTCCGCACATCCGCGGTCATTGCAAAAATCTGCGTGGCGAAAACGGCATATTATAAGCGTTTTTACCTTTCAGCATACGGACTTTCACGAAAGTTATGCCTCCACAATTGCCACGCAGTATATGTCACAGTTGTGCAATAATAGCCAGTTAATAAAGGCACAGCAATGCAAGGGATGGCATCTCAATTACGGCTCCCTGCGGGGACGTCGACAAAGACACGAATTCGTGTTTGCGGATAAAATGCCGGATATTCTTTTCCGCGCGGACTTCAAAACGTCGCTCGGATATCTGGCCGATCCGCGGTATAACCCGCGCACACTTCTACTATATAGCTGGTCGACGCAAGAAGTTCCTCGATGATTTCTCGCGGGTGACGGAACCTGCGTGAAATTTCCTAGTTTCTGTCGATCTCGAAAGAAGCTACGCCTACCACCTGTAAATATAGACATGTAACTGTATCGACATTTGCGCACACTGAAGCAGAACCGCGGTCGGGAACCGCCGATATTTCGAACAGAGACTGCTGTGCTGAGGCTGCTACATACTCCGGATCGATGAATTTTCCTCTTTTCAAGGATACTGGGAGAACGATACAAGGTCACGTGACCGGTAGTCAAGAGGTGCGTGGCTCAAATCTCGCCGCTCTATGAGTTTTTTTCGACGACTGCCATATATCTACTGTTCATTTTTTAAGGCATTGAGGCTTGTGTTGTGTTTGACTGTTCGTGTGTTTTTCTCTTTTTTCTGGCTCTATATTTTTCCACCCATAAACGCGTTTTGGAGCAGCCAGTCCTGACTGGGTCGGGACAAACATCCCCATATTTTTCTGACATTTTCAATTCCAATTCCTGTTCGTGTGTTCGAGCTTCAGAACAATTACTTTCCATCACGCATATTGCTTCAATTTTGGAATGATGCACACAGTGCTTCATTATTCGATCCTACACCATGCGTGGCGAGTTATTATTTGTTAGAAACCGGTATTCCCATTGGCAAATCGAACCTCTTTTTCCTCAATTCCTCCTCTCTGTGTTCTGAATTGCACGGCCACCCGAGGAGCCTTCAGTGTTCCATGATATATACTTACCTCACCTCACCTCACCTCACCTCAATTCAATTCACTTCACTTCATTCTCATATCGCTCATCTAATATCTCGTTCACATGTAGTGGGGTAGGGTATCGTATACATTACCAGTAGCGTTCCGCGTTATCTGCATTTGCCGAAAAATTGTTGAAAAATGCCGAAAAACACCCGCCGAATATTTTCTTGGAAATTTAACACATTCCGAAAAACTCCGAATTATACTCCCGCCAACAAAGGAATGGAAATTATTTGCGTTCTCAATGTCTTCTTACTAAGCTGCCCTGCTTCGTTAGCTCGTTAACCCCTGGTCGTTATAGCTGCCGATTTTTCGTCATGTATTTGGCGCGCCCGTTTTAAAATGCCGAAAATATCCAACTTTCACAAAACCTATAAATGCCGAAAAATAACCGCCTAATATCCCCAGGAATAAATGCCGAAAACGCGGAACCCTAATCATCGGCGACAACAACAACTTGATTTGAATGATTATGAACATCATCGGTGAAACACTCTCATGTCATCGTAACCATAATCTATTTGTTGTTGTTCTCTTTCATTTTTGTTTTATTTTTTTAACCTGAGTCAACAGCTGATGTAAAAAAAACAATTTTTTCCCGATTATTTACGTCGGCAAATTGTTAGTAAGATCGGGGATTTCTCACCGGGACTTTTTGGTGCAACGACGGGAAACGCAACGAAGCGAAGGGAAACGAAAGGAAATAGGAATGCGTCGACAAACGTGGCTCAGAAATGAACGTGGCGTTCAGCGCCTTTCCTGCACCTCTTTGAAAACTATAAGTTTCTCCAGATACCTTTGCCACCAAACTGAATGCAAAAGCATGAACACAGGTAATATTGCCTAACGCGTGCTACTCGGGTTACGAGGCACGGAGCCTTCACTCATCTTTCGCGACCCTCGCCAGGGACAGAGGACTGGACTTCTTAACAGTCACTGCACCTCTTTGGAGCCCCACGTTGCATCATAGGCCAGACTTGACGTATGGTCACAAAGTCGATGTGATAAGGTCTTGACAGACTCCTCGCTCGATACATCGACGTCTAACGCCTGACGTCATTCCCCTGTGCCGGCCAATCTTACCAGCCCGAGTAGAATCCCCCCTTTTATCAACAACCTCAGAGAGACAGCCAAGTGCCGAAAATTGACAGGCGAATCCAATTTTAACTCCATTTGCGATATTGAGGCAAGCTCACTTAGCGAGGGCCTCGCGCACAAAAACTTTGTCACGTGACTTTTTTTCCTTCCTCTCTTTCCAATCACTCCAGCGTTGCCATGACAACCGCCGCCACCCTCTCCTCGTTCATCCCTTATTGGTGGATGGTGCCCCCCTTCTCCCTCTCCATTGGCTAAGTCCTGTCGATTCACGTTCCTTCCGATTCGCTGCACTCGTGAAGCAAAGGCGTGGTAGACAGACGTGTTCGGCTTCCTGCGAAAACTCGCAAGGAAAAGAAGCAAAAAAGAAAAGAAAAGAAGAAAACCACATCTTTGAGAAGAGTATAAGTGAGTGTGGATAGATAGGAGTCGAAAAAGAGCGCCATTTTACGATCATGACCATGCAGGGAGAGGAGCAGTTTGCATTATCACGGAGGAACATTCTCTTCTTTGCAGGATATTGGCCCACTATTTTATCGCTCGTCCTCCACTATAAGAAAACCTCCCGAGGTGAACGGACAATAAAGCGTTTCTCTTCCATCACTGCCAGCCCTAAGCTTAGGCGAGATATACTTTTGCAGCGGAGACGGATTATGCAAACTGTTTCTTCCCTTTCATTCTATCCGCTTCCGACAGAGGGCCTATAAGGTACAGGGGATAGCTTTTTGGCCTTTTTTCTTTGCCGAAGGTAGCTTCATCTAGAATACTCCAGATGTTCCTTCTTTTCCTTTTGCGGTTCTTCGCTTCTTTTTTTTTTTTTTTCTGTGTATTGCCAGAGGCATTTCCCCTGGAGTGGCTAGTAGTACGCGTCTCCAAGGAGATTTCATGTATCAGAGCGGTTTCGGTCCATTGATTGCTTTGCGCTCTGCTTCGTTGGCTTAGTGCCCTTGTTGGACAAGCGTAAATATTTATCGGCTGCGCTGCTTGGTCTTCAAACTGTCAAAAGAAAATGTATAGTGTATAGTGTCATGCAGTACTTGTTCGAGCATTAGTGCATCGTATGATTTACAACAGCGACATTTACTATGTACACGTGCATAGAACGTGTTATGGATGCAATAGCTGCCTGTTTCAAGCTCTTACCGATAACGTCTGAGATTACCGACTTTGAGGAAAACAATCTTGTAAAATATCTGCTTGGGATAAGTAGTCATATTCCTGTCGATCAAGGCCTTGCCACGTTCGAGTCCGGTCAACCCTTGTACACTTCATTGCTGTACGCTACGACGGTTTGTCTCTTCGCAGGGGAGAGGGCAAAGTTTGGAGAAGCCACGTGACCAAGTGTCTGTCCACTCATAAGGCAGCAATAAAGGCATGGATGTATGAACCACGTCAACCCTTGAAACGGTTCATATGTCCCCTTATTTGGGAGAGGAACCAATGCGGTCGCTCCGTGGGCAGTAAAGAAAACAGGGAAACTGGTGGGCTGCGCAGGCAGCTGACCTATAACTTGCATGGCGTATTATTTTCATTTTTATTTTTTGTAAGCAGTCCAGTCGGTTCCCTCCCCAAGAAAAGCAATATAGCAATATGATACACACTGAAAAGAGAACTTCACCACATAACACTAATTCAGCCATAATTCAGGGTTTTATCGTTATCATTATCTCCTGCTGATGTACTGAAAATGGGAGGCTTACACCTTCTTGTGTCAGTTTGAAGTGTCGTCAAGTGTGAAGTCAGTGGTTTGGTGGTGCTGCATGGTGACGATAACAGCTTGGCTTCGTATTTAACCTTGTATATCCCGCTTTCCCATAAATTCAGGAAAGAGAACGGTACTGTTCTCTCCAGTTGTTGGCCCTGAAAGTGATGTTTTGTTGTTCGGTTGTTAAAGCGTACGAGGTGCACTGAAATCCGTGAATATGCTGCGCATCACTGTCGCACTTCACCCTCAGAAACTCACATCTGATTTGTTTACGAATAACCTGAAAAACGTCATGGAGCGCACCTGTTCACCGATACAATAACGAATATATATATATATATGTAAAAAGTATAAATAAAAAAATAAAGGAAGGAAGCAAAAAAATCCAATGTAGAAAGTCCGCTCAACACCCAGTGTTCAACGTTGCACGCATAGGCTCACTCCCCAGCGCCCAGCCGTCTCCCCGTGCTCGTGCAGCGATGTAGGTGGGCGTCTTCTATAATAATATCGCTTATGGAAAAATACGATGATCCTCCTTTGCATCAACAATGAGCACCGAGGACGAAAATGCTCCACTATACAAGCCAGACATATACATGCGCGTATACATCAAGCAGGGCAGAAAAGATGTTGCCGTGCCGAGCTGGCTTTAACAGATCGACATGCGCAGTGAAAGGAGGGCGACTTCTCCGCCTTTGTACTCCTGCCGAGGACTGCCTTTCAATAAAATACAGAAATTGAATTACTAAGAGGATGACAAAAGAGGGGACATCTTTGAAGTGCTCGGAGGTGGGTGGTCCCGTCTTGTCAAACGTTCCGACAGATGTCAATACCGCAGAAACGCATCTCGGGAAAGCGGATGGCTGGAATGCTTTGAAAGACAGAAAGAGATAAGAAGGAAAAAAAAAAAACAAAAAAAAACGCGTTTATCGCAAGTGGAACGTCGAAAAGCTTGCTCCTCACACATCATCCTTATACCGTATCCGTATATATACTATCAGACTGTCACACATAGCGGTGGTTAGTCTCATCAACCCGATGTTGTCGTTATTTTTTTTTTTCGCCAACATCTACATCAACATTATGTTGGGGCTCAGTATAATACAGATTAATGTCAGATGGCACAGAAAAACACTCGCGTCTAGGAAAAATGCTGCGCCTAATTTGTGTGCACGGCAGTGCCTATTTTAAGCTATACATAGAGGAGCGGGTACAGCTCGCCTCAGAGTTAAATTGAACGCCATTCCGGCCTGCGGGCCCTGGTGGTGCTTAGTAGAAATAACGTTTGTTTTGGTCATTTGCGTACAGTTAGAGGGGGGTGACCCTCGTTATGTTCTCTGCTAGGCGCAGACGAGCAACCTTTTACACACTAGGTTGCGCTACGAGCAATCTCAATGGCTATTGGTATCAATGATTATTGAAGTCTGCCCGTGTGACTGGAGTATAAAAAAAATGTACAATTTCAGTCCTTTTGGGTGACTGAGATGTATTGCCACAATCATTAGTCCCGGTAATCATTAGGAGAGTTTATGCGAAGTTTAGGGACAATTTGCAGTGTTGGGGAGCAAATTTCAGGGACAGTGGACTCAAGCAGGAGGTGACCACAATCTATAGGGGACTAAAAGCTGTCATTGCTTCCCAATTTAATCATTGATTTTCTTTAGAATGTATAGAATATATTAAATCTACTATACGTTTTAGGTACCGAACGTTGTTCACCGTATAGGTCTGTGATCTTCGCTTTGGTATTTCATGCATGCATATACAGAGTGTTTCTGTTAAACCCCCGTGCTAAATAATTCGCGAACGGAATGCACCAATCGAAGAACTTTCTTTTTTACAAGTATCTGTCCGATACCACCGGCATGCTGCGCACCGTGTCAATGAGTGGGAGACGCTCATTGTTTAAAAATTCAAATGAGTTTCGTGAAAAACATAACTTCTAAAGCAAGGCACCGTCAGCACTAAAATGGGTACTATCCTGTTTTGGACGTTGACTGGACACTTTTTAGAGAAAAATCTGCCAACGAAGCGGGTCATGTGTTGCAGTAGTTAATTGGTTTCGGTTTACATATTTTCGTCGCGGCTGGTCGCGGTGAAGCGCAAAAGGACGCTCTTCCACTCTCTTATGCGTCAATGAATTACGTCCTTTTGCGCTTCGCCGCGACAAGCCGCGACAAAAATGTGTAAACCGAAACAAATTAATTACTGCTACAAATGACCCGCTTCGGCGGCACATTTTTCTCTAAAAGGTGCCCACTGAGAGTCCCAAAAGGGGTAGTATATATAAAGAAAATTTATTACATTAACCTGATGATATGTACAGTGCAAGTAGTAAATAACAGTGGTATATACAGTGAAGCCGGTTAATAACATGCAACGGATGACAGTGGTATATACAGAGAAACCAGTTGATAACATAGAACGAATAACAGCAGTATATACAGAGTAACCAGTTAATAACATACAATGAATAAACAGTGGTAGATAAAAAGAGACAGCGAAGAACAGCGCATACAATGAACCAGTGAAGAACATTACATTACATTACATACATTATATACATTGCATTACCCAGGGGTAGTACCCATTTTAATGCCGACGGCGCCCTGCTTTAGAAGTTATGTTTTTCACGAAACTAATTTGAATTTTGATTTCAATAATGAGCGCCCCCCACTCATTCACACGGTGCGCATCTTGTAGGTGGTATCGGACAGATACTTGTAAAAAAGAAAGTTTTTCGATTGGTGCACCCGTTCACTAGTTATTTAGTTCGTTTTCCCTCTGCGATTTTTGTTTTTGCACTATATATAATTGGCATTAAGCACCCGGCTTCAGGGTTTGAACTCCAACGACGCCACGGTTCACGTTTGAATGCTCCCCAACACAATCATGTCAAGGTCCACACGCATATTCAAAGACAGGAAAGCTTTCACGGAATTTCTCGTGAGATTAGTTGAGGGAAAGTGAGGTGAGCAAATGGCTTTAGTGGGTTCTAAAACTCGGCTCTGGAAGAAGATCTGTTCCTCGAAACGTTGTCGGTTCATGTCTCTTACGCTGTGTCACCATCTCGACTGTCCCCACCACATTCACATCTACTTCACGAAAGGAGGATTCTCAATTACATTCAATCCTCAAAGCACGTGCTCCCATTGCGATAGCAACTTGTGCCCCAAGAAGCCACTCACCTAAGAAGATACTAAAAGAAGTAACTTCGGCGCGACCTACACACCACCCGCGATCAATCCGCTAACAACGTCCTAACGATACGAAAGCAACCTTGATTTATGGTCACGAGCTCTAGCATACAGACCACGTCACTTCGCTGACCAATCCTGTAACGCGCGTATGTTGCGCCGCAGCTGATTAAAGGGACGCTACTATATGTACGGACCCCACCTCCGTAATATAAGCCTTGTAAATCACAACCCACCTCTCTTCTCTACGCGACGCTCTCCAATGCTGAGCACGTATATATATAAATCTGACGCTATAAATCCAGGCCATTATCTTTCCAGTCACGTGACGGCGGCCCGCGATGACCACAACAGCGGCCTGAGCAAAACTTTGCGGTCTATAACACGTCGACGCCTTATCGTCTGGTGGCAGTTGAAAACGGGGGACGGAAACAAGTGGTAATGAAGTTATAAATATTCGCCTCCCCAGCTCATTACGAATGCTGTTACGCCAGAAAAGATGCTGATCGGTACGCATGCGCAGATGAGGTATTTATCGCGTGCGTGCAGGCGTACCATATCCCACGAGACGAAAATGCGTATATATATATATATGGTGACGGGGGCGTGTAAGAGGGGGGGGGAGACGTAACATTCCCCCACTCTCACTCTGAAGCGACTTATTCGAGCGAAACGTCTGATAAGACGCAGGGGACAGTGTTGGGAACGAGTCGGGGCTTGCGGGCTGATGGGTATGGGTACATAACACAGCACGGTTGCATCAAGTATGCGGTCTCCGAAAAAACGACACGGTTCTACGTTTGCTTCTTTTGCCAGCAGTTGTGTTCACGTGCAAGGCTGTTACCGCCGCCAGAAGCAGCGCATCTTATTAATAACATCACATTATCGATGGAGAAAGATAGGACCCCTAAACACCTTACGAAGGGTGAGCTATACGGACAACAACAAATATATGGTGGCGGTGACATGGGGTATTTCAATGCAGGCTATACCGTACTACATTATGTACGTGAGACATTAGATGAATGATATGAGGATGAAGTGAAATGAGTTAAGTGCGAACGGTGAAATTCATGTAATTATTTGACTTCTTCGTAACTCTCGAATTTATTTACCAACGCACTACGCTCAGTGCCAACTGTTACCCTGAAATACATCGCTCGACCCTTCTTGTGAGCACACATATTTCCCGATTCAGCTTTGTGGTTTCGCCTTTTTGAGACAACGCGCCTTTCTCGGGTCTTTGTAGCCACCCTCACGCGTGAAAAACTTGCTAAGTCGTTTATATTTCCTACTTTGATATTACAGAGCGGTCTTCGTTACGCACAGGCCTCCAAAGGAACGGCAACGTATAATATGCATTCATTTAGCCGGACCAAGATGCCCATCGCAGCAGCCTGCATGGCGACGTATGGGGAGTCCTATCGGACCTTGGGGAGGTGAAATATAGGTTGCACATTACGAGTTGGGCTGGTCGATAAGGCTTCATTAGGAGAGAAGTGGCGCTGACCGCAGGCCAATTTGGACCCCCAAGACATTTCCTCCCTGCCTTTAATGATCGCTCTCAAAGGGGCTATGTGCAGAACGGCTGCAGATAAAGCCTTATCCCGGTCAAAGACTGAGGTTGACCTCACGCTACAGAGAAGAGTAGCTTTTTGGAAGACTAGAGAACATAACCTATTTTATTCGACGACCCTTTAGCGTTTGCGGATGAACCGAATGAATGACTTTGTGTATACAACACGCATTCACTGAAGCTATAGAGAAGAACGTTTGTTGCTGATCTTGGTCCTGGCTATATAGAGAGCGTCTTGGCCACATTGTAAAAGATTGCACGGTAGAGTTTGTACTATATAGTAGACTCAACGGAAATCAAATGAGAATTCGTAGCTTGATGAGATTGAGAATCAAATGTGTTATTATTCCAACGTGCGTGGAACTGCGCGTCGTGACGTAGTGTGAACTGTTGTTGGAAAGCACGAGGGGTAATTGACAAAAGTGGTAAAAGAAATTTGTGAAAAAGACAAATGCGAAATAATTTACTTCTGGAGCATAGACGGAGCTAAGTTGGATCGCCGAACTGTTCAACTTGCGGAACTGTTGAAAACAAGGAGCACGTGCTGGTCACCTACCAACGCTTCGACTCTAGTCGGCGGACACTGAAGAGCGCCCTCGCTAAGCTTGACAACCGACCGTTTAGCTTTGAGAAGGTACATGATCAGTGAGCGAGGCAGAGTACGCAACTGTTACAGAACGCAAAGATGGCGTGATGAGCTTATACGAATTTGGTAGCGACGACAAGCTCCATCAGCCACCATTCAAGGTCACCTTGTAATATAGACTGGTCACATGATGACGAGATTATGCGATAGACGATGCAATCGTCTGCAAGAAGGAGTTTAGAGCTAAAGTTATTCTGGAGATCGTCAATATAAAGGGAAAACTTATATATACGTCACCGAGACCTGAGCCCTTTTAGTACGCGTTCGTTTTTTATTCAGAATATACAGATTCTGACACACGGTTTCCTAAAAAAAAAAAAAACATAAAAGGTAGGTCAAGAGGACATGACCAATATAGTTTTGACAATGACGTCGGAGGAAGAGGGGCAGGAAGAAGAATGAAGAGGGAGACAGAATACTTAAAAAACGTTATTTGATTGGTAAGCTACAGGCCAGGGCACTTTACAAATCAGTTCCTTATTAGCAAATAAAAGAAAGCCAAACGGCGGCATATTAATGGACTCTAAAGACCTAACTTCACCAGAGGATACCCTCTGATATCGTTCTCTGCTTTGATTTCTTGGAAACGGGATACTCTGCATTGATGTACGCGGTCACGGAAAAGGGCGCACGCCGGAAGAACGGCAATATGGAGGGTGGGCGCTCTAAAAGGTCAGTCACATTTTCGTGCAAGAAGTGATACCTCATTGACGCGATAGCTCCTTGACGCACAGACTTCCTCCGCCTCAGAGTAAAGAATTTATGGCGGAGAAACCTACGAAAAACTTGTGGTTACCAAGCGCTCTGTAACAAAATAAATACGACCACACAAACTTTCGCCTCCATTCATCGGTATAGCGCATAGGAAATACATAAAGACGAAAGTTTGCGTGGCCGTATTTATTTTGTCAGTGGCTGTTAACCACAATTTCTTTGTAGGTTTCTCTGGCATGAATTATTCCCTGTGTGGCAGCAGAAGTCTGTCTGTCAAGTAGGTATAACGTGACGCGCGAAAATGTGAGTGACCTTTTATAGCACCCACCCTGTATATCGCCTTATAGGCTCAGGTGACATTGAAGTGCTGTTTTAAACTGACTTTATTCCACGAGCCTTTCCCAAAACCATTCTCCTGGTCCCCCGCTGTCTCTCCGCTGTCTCTCCTTCGGATATCACAGTACACATGTGAGAGTGACTGTGTGTGTGTGTTCTCTGTGGTGTGCTATGTTACCCTGACTATTGTGGTCCCAAGTTACCCAGCACATTAGTGTTAGCTACGAATACTAATCTGGTAACGGCGGCGCATGCGCAAGGCTCTCTCTTGAAAGCGTACAGTCAATTTATTGAAGTCTTGAAAGCGTACAGTCAAGCGTATTTGCCCTATAGACCACGTTACGTTGTAAAGCTCTTCCTTCAGAGTGTACAGCGGCAGCGATTAAATTCTGGAGGCCTCTCCCTGACATGTGCAATGATCGAGATGCTTATATTTTCCCCTTTCCTTTCACTGTCGACACAGAGCTGGATGGAGTTGGGGACGGAGGGGACAGCACCAGCAGTTGCGGCGGTGGAGAACAGAACGGTTCCTCGGGGGACGACGATGCAGCTGCTGCCAGGTTAAGGCTCAAGAGGAAGCTCCAGAGGAACCGGACTTCTTTCACCATGGAGCAAATCGAGGCGCTCGAAAAAGAATTCGAGAGGACCCACTACCCCGACGTGTTCGCTAGGGAACGACTCGCCGCAAAGATAGACCTCCCAGAGGCCCGAATTCAGGCACGTGTAACCTATCTGTACGAAGTCATGTAACATATACGCAACAGCACACACAGGCCATCGCGTCTGGGTTGCAGCTCTGCGTGCCAACAGACCCTCTGGGACAGTTTTAGCACACCTGAATACCTAGTATACTAATCTGTAAGGCAACCCATAGCGAAATAGAGAACTGACGTCAGTTAAATACAATGATAATGCGTGGCTTTACGTCGTGAGAAAACTAACGATCATGGGTGACGCTCTGGATTAGTCTTGCACCACCCGAAAAGGGGGGAGGGTTCTTCACTGACATGAGTGAAGACACGGTTTCAATCACTTCAGCACAGGTGACATTACTCACTGCGTTGCTTTGAGACATTCGACATTTGCATAAAGAAACAATTCACACAATGATTGAAGCAGAAGATTACGGTCACACTTTCAGCTTTAATGATAAACCCCGCCCAGAAGATCGCTTCCGCTATCGGCCAGTAGACGTCTTAGATTGACTTATTTGAGATAACTCTACAGCCGCTGTCAATGGCCACTTCCCTGAAAAGAGATGAAGATGATTGAATAGTTCCTCGTTGTCTTCAGCTTGTATTCTCTACATTGTGAAACTCTAGTGCAAGCTGATGATGTCTTGCATGTACAGAGGTTCGCAGTGTGACACTATTGAATGTGCTGAATAACCTCATCAATATCATTATCAGACGTCGAGCCAAAACCCAAAACTTAATACAAACGCTTCGCTTGAACACCTGCGGTTGGTGATAATACACGAAGGACTATAGGGTACTTCCGCTTAGGTGTTATAAAATACGCATGATGAAAACAAGAGTGATCTGGAAAGTGTGACATATGGAATAGAATTCAAAGAATGAAAAGAATTCATGTCCAAAGAATATTTTAAAACATGAAGATTCACTTCCTCAGGTGTGGTTCTCGAATCGTCGTGCGAAGTGGCGTCGCGAAGAGAAGCTCCGTAACCAGAGGCGTGCCGTGGAAACAGGAGGAGGTTCCTGCACCCCACCTTCAAGTGGGCGTCTAACCCTCAACCCCACGGGACTGCCTAGCCCCTTGTACCCTTCAATTGGACAGTCCCACCTACAGGACTCCTACAGGTACGTACCACGTCTCCGGGCACGATATATCGCAAACGCATATAGTGGACAACACTCACGTATTTGCCTCTACGCTTGTAGCAGTTCCATCAGCCCCATGTCCAGCTACAGCATGGCCGGAAGCATGGCAGCAGCGTCCCCGTCTTGTCTGCAGCAACAGAGTTCCTCGTACTCCTGCATGCTTCCACCACCGCCTCCTTCGGCTGGAACGAGATCTTATGAGGCCCTTGGAGGACTCAGTGGCTATTCCAGAGCTTCCTGCCACGGCGCGCAGAACCACGTCATGCAACCCATGAATGGGCAGTACACGAGCGTCAGCAATGGAACTACGGGTTCTACCGGTAAGTCGTTTCGACAAAAGACACTACTTGACATACTTTCGCAATACTTTGGAATTGTACATACTCGAAAAAAAAAAAAGGCAGATATGATGCAACTTACAAGCACAGGCATCAAATCGACAACAGCGACAGATCTGTTTATGTGCCCGTGGCGTCTCCTTCGAAGTGAACCCGCGGTATAGGCCCTCTTCGTCAAAGTCTATCATCCCGTCGGAGTCATTGATGTTGCAAGTGTTCAACGAGAAACAAGATAACAGATCGCCGTGAAATATCACCTCATATCTGTTACCTCGTTTCTTCGCTTTATCTCGCTGGGTTTTCGACGATGCGACGTACGGGACACGGTGCTCCCGAAATTGAGCCCTTAACAGCTGTCGCTGTAAAAGCAAACAGGGCAATGCAAATACACATGTAGCCCTACATACAAAAGTTAAGTGCTACAGGGTTTGCCTTCCGTAGTACTTGGGGCTTCTTTGTCTTTCTTTCTTTCTTTTTTTTTTTTTTTGTTGTTGTACTATTAGAAAACAGTTAATGATGGCGTGGTGTAAAACTTCTGCAACCCTTCACATTGTTCCAACAAATTACCCGCGTCGTGATTTTGTTGATATGTTACAAAGGCCCAAAGAGGACATGAAGCTCAAGAATGACAAAGGAAGGTCAAACACGAAAAAACAGAATCTCATCTCTAGAACTGCAACTGCATGGGACTAGAAATTGTTGAGACCCGGCCGCTTCCTATGACATGTCTTTAGAAAACTCTTTCACAGCTGCTTTCACTGTTTTTCATATTGTCTTCATTATATTTTAATAAGCCTTTGCAGCTGAATAACTTGAAGACGATACGTGCGCTTGACGCCAGGACTGTATTTACGTTCTGCGGAAGGAATGCCGCTTGGGCACATTCGTATTGTAACTCCAAGGTTCTTTTCTTTTAGGGCTGATATCACCAGGAGTGTCTGTACCAGTACAAGTGCCAGGACAGGCAAACGACCTCAACATGGCTGCAAACTACTGGCCCAGGCTTCAATAGTGTCAACCCATTCCGTAGGGTTCCGTGCCAAGAATAGTTTCATCTTCACGCTCACAAATGCTGCCGAACTTAACCAGTTTTCAAGAAGGCTGTCCAAGAACGAAGAGGCTTAAAGCGAGCATCACATTTCAAAGCCAACTTCGGACTACTTTCTTGTTAGCTGCAGTATCACAACTATCCACGCTGATATGTCACCCAAAGATTATCAGTCCAAGGAAATGCGAGCTATGATACGACAGTGAAATGAGCCACCAACATTCCGCCCTTTCTGAAAGGTCAGATGGGACGCCACTCTGTTCTTATTTTCTAGTCTAAAGCCCATCATCAGTGTAGAAACCAGCCCCGGAAAAGAAGCACGGCGCTATCTTCTGAGTGTCATCGCGGAATGTGCTCATATAGCCCTTCTGCATCTTCATTTCTTCACGTCATATATGCCACGCGCGGAGGACGTTTAGATATACCAAGGACCTGTGATAAACGTCAGGATTGTGCTGTTGATATAAACTATCATTGCCATCGTCATTTATCAGTTTTCGACTTGCGTTTCTTGATTTTTTTTTTTTTTTTTTGCTGTGTACAGGGTGATGGTTCTCGCAGTCCATGTGCTTTCCGAGTGTCAGTATTTTTGTATGACGCTGGATGCAGATTATCAAGAGTTTGCTGTAATTAAAAACAATTCTCTGCACACACCATGGAAGCGTGTATTAAGTGTCTGGAATAACACTTTAGAATTTTGCGTGGATACACGGAGCATGTCCTTTATTTGAGGGAATTTACCACGATTTTTTTAATACAAAGTGCATTCTACACATACTGAGTTTGTTCAAACAAAGCGCGTGTCCGTCCGTGGCGGTATCACGTGACGTTGCACCTCTTTCCACAGTTCTGGTTGGAGCAGGTGCTTGCTTCACTGCCATGTTCAGCTGCCGAAAATGCAGCGGAGCTGGATCGCCGCGATAATGTAAAACAGGAAAGACGTTCCGGCGGCGGTAACTCCTGCCAAACGGAAGATTACTTTGACATTCGGACTACGCTACCACGAGCACGCAAAAAACCGGCATTCCATGGGCATTGGCTTCGTGAATACATTCACAGATTTGTCTTTGAGCCGACTTTTGGACTTTCTACTAATAAAGTCAACGCATGCGTTCCCAAGCTTATCACAAAGGACCGCATCGAAATAGTAGAGCAACAGTCACTCCCGTAACCATTTACCCGGAGAGACAGAAATAACACATATATGTGTGTGATGAGTGCGATATCGCACTCTCTGCACGGAGCATGCCAGCTGCATGACCTGAAATTTAGAAGAGCTTGTGACGCTCCGCTATCTGTCCAACTGAATCCACCATCCTGGACACTTTACCGCATGGACAACAACCCACAAACCAAAATTAAGGAAGACTTGGGTAACGGCCATTTATAGGAGAGTAATGAAAGACGCAGTATTACGGCATTTCAAAACTATGACCCCATCGCGACGTTACACGGGTCTGCACTCCGTTTAAGTCCACAAGATACTTGAGAGAAAACGCTATTTGGGCGTATCCCACTAGTCGTTGTAGAAAATCTTACACTGGCTCGAGTGTGCATGTTACACTGGTCGCTTCAGTGCAACGCGCTCCGCGTTTCATTGGTCCTTCCGTTCACTCTTCGTTCTTTTCTACACTCAACCGACACCGGCAGACCACACTGCGATGTGCGAAAACGACCAGCGAAATTTGCAGCGTACGAACAGCGGAGCGGAGCAGAAAGGAAGTCTGCGGGTAGTGTGCAAAGACGTGACAAAAGAAAGAAGACAGCAGAGCGTAAAAATGACCTCAGCTTCGGAAATGGGGTGATAGCGACTTGCCATAAAGGTAGGTTAAATGCGTCGAGTGTGTTCATAAGCAACGAGGAAGGAATATATGCCTCATCATAGAATGACACAGGCATTTATGAGTAGAACACAACGAGTGACTATGCACAAGTTGTACATCGCATATCAAAATAACTATAGTTGCTGAAAGGTACAGTACACGGGGTCAGTAAAAGAAAAGAAAACCAATGAAGCACGGAGTGGAATACGAGGAAGCAGGTATCATATTCTGGCAGATGAACAATAGTTATTTGCAATAAGCGAGCGGCACCATTCTGTATATCGTCTGACAAGTTTGGATTGGCAGGACCCCGGTAAGCGGACGCGTCGTATATCCTATAGTTGTCGGTGAACAACGTGAGAGGTACTTTACATGAGCGTAGTGCGTAGACGTAGTGCGTTTGTTTGTTGTTTTGTTTTTTACGTAGCCAAGGCTACCACTTGACTCTGCAGTAATATTGGCAACGTGCAAGTTCCATGGACGGTTAGATTCGAGAGGACAGATTAGTCCTGGGTTAGGACCAGGACAGGACAATGCTGCCCCCACCACGAGCAGAATAGTTACAGCTTTCTAGTCTAACAATGTTTATCTATTTCTTTCGTAGTCTAATTTTTCGTCTTAAGTAGTTCTATGTATGGGCCTGTGTTAATTGGGTGAACTAGGCAACCGGGACGTGGAAGCGAGTTCTAATGTTACGAGTAACCAGATCAAATCAAAACCATGACAAACAGAAGTAAGAAATGTAACGGTAAAACAGAAATAAAGTAGGTTATTCGAGGAACTACAAGGTAGTTTTGGTATTGACCGAAAGGAGCCTGTGTTTACGCGGAGAGAGGAAAACATTTCATGTCAGGATTGCAAAGAACTCATTACTTTTTCGGAAAAAAATCAAATCTGATTAATTTAAGTTAAATCGGATTTATTTGATTTTGATCAGATTTTTTTTACAGCGCTTGTAAGTGGCCATTTTTTTTATCAACAATCATAAAGTATGAGGGCATGACAGCGACATATGGTTATAACCTCGGTTTCGTTTTACCCATATATGTCACTCGGGGGCATAAACCTTAGGTAACAACACGGTACCATTACATTACCATACTCAGGGGCAGCGCACGACTGTGCTGACAAGTTTTTCTCTCTTTTTTCTTATTTTTTCGGTTTGACTCTTGTTCTTCTTTAGCACGCTCGTACAGGAAACTAAAAGGGTATTTAAGGTCAGTTACAGGAGCAGAAAAGTAACTGAGCAGAGTTTTAAATACTCGACTCCTAGCGGTATTCGATTAATGTACTAAATACTCCTAAAAGTAGCTTACTACTGTAATGGTATTACCTTGACGGACTACAACTTCTACGTACCCCCAGCGTTGAAACTCAAGTACGCCGTGCATCCACTAAACCTTGAGGAGCTTCTCCAAACTAGCGTGACATTTCCGGAAAAGGGCTCGGGTGCCCCAGGACACCCCAAAAGTACTTAAGTTGAACACTGAATGATGACCATTTAAAACTATTTCAAAATAATGGTACTATCATACCATTAGAAATACAAGAACATTACTAGAGTATTTCGTCCGGTTCGTTCGTACAAGTCCGGTGTGAAGTGGTGCATTGCCCGCAACCGTTACGATGTCTGGTCCAAAAGCAAGCGTTGTGGCTGAGAGTATGGTATAGATGCAGGCCAGCTGGTGGACAAACTCCATGATGTGAAAAGTCTGAGTAACAAGGAATTATTAGTCTGAGCGTTGCTAAAATTATTACTAAGCGAATATTTGCGATCCTGTGCCACGTCTTGGACCTCCTACAAAAATTTTGAACCAGTTCCTTTCTCAGGTGAACTTATTCAGATACTAATTTCAATCATACCGAAAATCAGTGATATAAATCACGATTGAAATCAGCGATTTAAATTGGAATGTTTTGAATCATTATACCGTATGATTCATGTCATGTCGTGCACGCAGTATCGCCATCGACAGATAGGTGGACAGGAGGCAAGAAATCACTGTTGATCGCAATAACGGCCTTCAGATCGTTAAAGCTGGTGGTAGAGCACTAAACGGGCCTGGGCTTACCCGAAAGTCCAAGTCTGAGGTCCGACCCGGCTGAGCCGAGCCGGGCTTTGCGTTTTTTATGCGGGCCTGGGTGGGGCTCGGGTTTAAGCCACTGGGCCCGGGCCGGGTACAGCCTTGACAACGCCGGCCATGGTCGGACATGTACGCGAACATATTTCGCGAGACTGGACAGCTGAATTTTCATGTCACTTTTTTTTCCCATTGGGTATGGGATATCATGGTATTCTCATCTGAGAATTATCACATTTTATATGTGATTATGTGTATTTCGTGTAATGGGTCTGGATTTCACACGTGCACTCACACACATTTGGGGACGATTGGTGTGGCGGGCGCGTTGAGAGTCCGGCACGAGGGTCAGTTAGGTAAAGTGTTCTGACATATTTCGTTCGCATGAGAGTCCGGCACGAGGGTCAGTTAGGTTAGGTGTTCTGCCATATATTTCGTTCGTGTGTGAGTTCGAGAAAGGGGAACTAACATCGGTGCATGCGCAATAGAGCGGAGATGAGTCTCTCTTGAACCGCAAGGCACATACATATCGCCCACGCGTCGCTGAGCGCTGCCTTCCCAAGCACCAAGCACAGAGCGGCATGCCGGCAGAGAAACACATCCGCTCTGTTCGAGTGTACCTCCTCACTCTCCACCAATTAGCTGCGTCCTTTTCCTCGCTGCGCTGTGCTCTTCAGTAAATCTAAATACGCTTCCGGGCCTCGAGAACACATAGAGCAGAGGCGGGCTGGGACCGGGCCTGAGCATGGAAACAGTCGGGTACGGGTCCGGGCCCGGGCCGGCGGAGTCGGACTTTGTCTGGGCCGGGCTGGAGATCTATAGAAGACGTCGGGCCCGGCCCGTGCAGTGCTCTAGCTTATGGTAGTTAAAATAAGAGCAAGAGAGTGGGCGTGTGTGTGGTTTCTTAGCAGACGACCAGATATTCGCGCAATGATTTGCTTGCCACCAGGCGATCACACTCTAAGAAAAAGAAGGAAAGAGTAAAACGGGGAGTACGTAATTGCAGCTTTTAGTCTCCTAGATTGCAATTGCTCCCCATTTTAGTCCATTAACCCGAAATTTACTCCCCAGGACCGCAAATAGCCACTGAACTTCGCAAATGGTATCCTGAATCCAGCAGCCTACGTAATTATGTGCTGTTCGTGAATTTGATGGCATAAAGCTATATATATATATATAACTTAGCTAACTTAGCAATATTTCACCCACACAGACAAAGAAACAGTTCGTGCTTCTTTCTTGAGAAATTGTGCCCTATGCATGTCGCAAGATTTTATAGAACTCGACATATCAAGGTTGATGGTTTAATTCGAAGTATTTTCATGCATGCACACGAATTATGTACCTGGGACTCTCAGAACAGAGCCTGAAATGCAGTCCTCACGCTGTGACGTTCATTTACTCCCGTGCATATACTCCCGAAAGGGACTAATTTTTGTGGCAATGCATTTAGTTCACAGAAGGACTAAAATTACTCGTTTTTTTTTTTTTTGTTAGAGTGTAGAGACCATGTAAAGGAATGTTGGCGTACCTTTAACCTTTATTTAACCTCTTTAACCTAGAACCTTTATCCTTATCATTCATGCCTTGATGAATATAACACAATGCATGTGTATACAGCAGTGTCCTTTACAGTTTGCTTACAATCCTCATATAAAACTTCCTCAACCTCCCGTTGACAGAATCATAGTAATAAAGCCGACACCTTCTCTTACTGTACACGAGAGAAAAACAAAGGGTGAGGAAGACAACGAAAATAGAATGGCGCCTGGATAGTGCCTTATAATGTTTCTGCTGATGACGTTAATGACGTCGTCCGTCATACGCTTGTGTAGGGATCGTACTTTACGAAAAGTGCTTTCGGGCGCTAACAATTCGTCTCCAACTCGTTTTTAAAAACCCGACCTCTTTTTTTTTTTTTTTAATGCTTTTAGGTGCTTATGTGGCATAATCTCACGCGCACGAAATGACGCCCTTCAAGAACTCTCCCACTCTTTCTCGTTTTCATTTTGATCAGTTTTCATTTTGTTGCCGCCTTCTAGTTTTTCGAACCACTCAAAGATATCGCAGAGCAATCTTCCAACAATACCGATTGGCCTACAAAGCGCGGGCCATTCAGCCTTAAAATATTTCCCGGTCCTTTTCGGGGGTATCGCTAACGCATTAAAAGAATACGGCTAAAAAGAAATGCAGATATCTGCGAAAGTCAGGAAGCACAGAGAGAAATATTTCCTTCTCTCTTCTTTCGCATATGAGTCCTCAAGTTTGCTTTCACGCTTTTGCGCCATCGCCATCTTACAAAGAAAGAGAGAGAGAGAGAGATCAGAGTAATTTTCATTCTTTCCGTAACCCCTACCGCGGAGGCACTCTTTACTGAAAGCCACTCGGAAACGCCCCAACGCATAGAACGTTTTGCCATAAAAGGGTGTTTTTTCTCTTTTTCTTTTTTTTCGGGAGCGTGAAAATTTGCACTTTTAGGGAAACACACACCGTGGACTGCAATATATATATATATATATATAAAAGCAAAGTTGGACCAGAAAAAAATAAATAACAAAAAGAAAGCGCAGTTCAGCAAATACTCACCCATAAAGTGACTGGAAAGGGTCGAAAAGGGCTCGGAAAAAGGGGAAAAGCAAAGCGTTCGGGAAAAACGGTTTCGCATCATTTGACATGAAACACACACACAGCCGAAGGGCTTAGGCACAAGGGCGGACCCCTCCGGTGCCTGTGAAGCTGAGTTTATGTATATTTACGCGAAAAATTCCGCGCCAAAATGGCCACGTAAGCAAATTGCCCGATCAAAATGTAACCGCTCAGGGGCAAAGCAGAAATTTCGCCCCGAATTCCACCCCCTTCTTTCCTTCTCTTTCAGAAAGGCTGCACGGAGAACGAAGAATGGGGAATGTGAGCGAAATGCTTCCAAGCATTCGGAGGTAAGCTTAACTTGTTTCTCTTCATTTAATTAATAGTTGCCGTTTCATGCGTGATGCTCGCTGGGAAAAAGCGCGTAAAATAAAAATATACCAACGATTACGTATTAATAATTAATACTAATAATTAATACAATTAATAAAACTGTTACTTCGTGAAACTCGTATGACACTGAATTTACGATAATTAGTTTCCTTTCCTATGCAGTTGTAGTATCTTACGTGCTTTTACACAAGGGTGTCGAACCGAACAAATTACGCGTACGGTTCAGGTTCACTGATTTTAGTTAAGTTTCGGAGCGCAAAAATGACGATTCGAACCGGCTTATTCGGGTTCATAACGGTTCAGCGCACTGCAGAAAAACTGCTCTGGTAATACGCTGGCGTGTACGGAACATGCAGGATGCAACCTTTCCCACAAAGACATTAAGACAAAATCGTTTTGACATCAAGCATAGGAAAGCATAGGAAACATTTACGATATGCATGGTGAGGATGACGTCAACGCAAGCACCCACGCGCGTTATTGAACGCAAGCGGAAGAAGTATGAAAATGTTTGTAAAATAATGACCACATCATTTATTAGTATAGCGCCTACTTTTTGTGGCGCGCAGGTCGCCAAGGACCTACAGTGGCGAATCAAGGTCGCAAAGAAAGGAAAATAAGAAATAAAAAAAAAGTTAGCAACACGACTCGCAGCTGGGACCTGACCCAGAAGTGCATGACAAAAAGGATTACGAGCATCGTGTACCACATTCACACGTAGATGGAATTCTGAATAACATTTACAGCATATAATATAGTTTTAGCCCTCGACTCGGGTAGGATGTCATTCACACCTTTCATATCATCCATGTCCAAGCGCCTGACGACAAAGTAATAATAATAATAACAATAATAATAACGCTGAACCGTTTGCAGAACTGGTTTGGAACAGTACTTTTCATTAGTTCTGGTTTCCGTTCAGTTCCAAGATAGCAAAAAAAGAAAAAAAATTCGGCTCGACTATGGGTTCCGGTTCGGGAAAAAAAGCGGCTCAGTTCCGTTTTCCGGTTCGGTTCGGTTCCGGATCGACACCCTGTTTTAGGAATTCGACCTAGAGTTGGCTGGTTTTAAGCGGGGTCTTCATCTCCGTATTCATCTTTGCTACGGTCATCATAATCTTCGTTATAATAGCTGTAGTGAATAAATATCTGCAGATTACGTATAATAATGATTTCAAAAGCCATTATCGTGCATGAAGAACGCGAGTATAGATATCGTGTGGGAAAAACCACTGGTAAAGTGGCTGCCGTGATCACGATAAAAAGGCTAGGTTCCCTAAAGGTTCGTCCTCACTACACCGATCGGCATATAGTCAGCCATAAAGACAGTACAGCGGGGGGAGCCGATCGGCAGAGTGAAGAAATAAATAAATAACTAAGGCTAAGAAAGAATGAAAAAGTGGAAGCAGGCATGAGAGAAGGAACTGAGGAAGGTGCAGTAAATTGTAAAACTACAATTTGGACAAGAGAGAAAGAGTTTAGAGTCTGGCATGTGCTTTGAGTTTAGACTTGAGCCCGAATCCCATAACACGCTACAAGCAACAGCGACAAGGAAGCTCTGTCACGACCACAAAATCTTGCATCGACTCCCCGTAGATATTTGTCTGTTGTCGCCTGTGACCGTTGCCCTGCGCGTGCCCAAATCCGCTAGATTTGGCGGTATGTAATTGGAGCGAACGATAAAGGATAGTGATCTCAGGGCCACAGCGTGGCGTGGGTGGCAAGTCAACCTTATTACAATGAACTTTCGAGCTTGAAAGTGGAACGTAGTCGTTTGAACCGATGGTTATCGCGTGTGACCGAAATCTATTGCACATTGTGTGGAAACGGACAGAACTGCAGCGCCCCCACAGCCACATATATCATAACAAACTTACGGTAGTGTAAATTTCTCTCGCTGTTTATTTTCCTGAGGCAGTTCAATCGAAATTTCATATTTGAGGCAGGTATGCCGCATAATGAATTGAAAGGTACGAATACTTCTCTGGAAAAATGTAGTTATAATGTACTGGCTGCCGCCGCCTCGCAAATAGATCGGGTAGCTGCACCCGTAAGAGTTACAGAATCTGTACGTGTCGCTTGTCGCATGGTATGGGATCCCGCCTTTATACCACAATGACAGTGACCACCACGAAGCATGGACTATGGAATTACTATGCAACTCACTGGCGTTGCGGTTCATTTTAGGTTCAATCAACAACAACAGCAAAAATAAGTTAATGATAATGAATGGGGAAATTCGCCACGTAAGGTGCGGCCCACTACCCCAAGGCACAATGGGGCAGGATGTGATGTGTCCTGATGATGAGGTGATGAACGATGCTAAATAGGGATAGTCAGTGGAATCAGTAAGACATCAGAACGGTAGGCAAAACCACAGCACACAAAAACACACACACAGCACACAGGCACGCAGGCAGATCATATAGGGTAGAGAGGAGACCAGTGTCCCGGAGAAAAACCTTGAAATACTCAAGAACTTGACGATGGTCAGTCTGGTTAGACCAAGGGCCGAGAATGGTTGCCAACGTGAATGGTGCGGCCGTGATCGACTGCAGGGGACACTGTAGAGCTGCTCTTTGGGAGGTGTACAGATGGCAGTCGAGGAGCACATGCTTGGTATCCGCCAAAAGAGCACAGCGAGAGCAGAGCATCGAGTCAGAGCCGCCGATCAGATGCTTGAAATGGGGGGTGAATGCAACCCCAAAACGAAGCCTGTGTATCAGCGACGCAAAATGGCGAAGCACACGAGAAGGCATGGTGAAGCCAAAGTCAGGGTCCACTTCACGCATCAGAACTCTTGATGGAACGTCTCGAGACCATTGCGCATGTGCGAGAGGCCTCACCACATCATTTAGGAAGGTTCGCCTGTCGCCTCTGGAGAGGGTAATCCACACGCTTGATCGGGAATGATACGCAGCTGCTGCAGCCTCGTCAGCCTCTTCATTGCCGCGGATGCCGCAGTGGGCAGGAACCCACTGGAAGTACAGAGACTGCCCGCTGATCTCAAGACGGCCTAGTTCCTGCAGTATGTCCACCACCACAGGCGCAAGTGATCCACGAATACCCATGTTCGCTATACACCGAAGAGCTGCCTTGGAGTCGCAGTATATCACCCAGCTGCTGATAGCGGCTGATGCAATGTGCTTGAGGAAGAACAAAATGGCATGCAACTCTGCAGACGTACATGAGGTGCGGTGCGAGAGACGGTATGCGTGGCACGACGACATAGTCGGGATTGTAAAGGCAGCAGTGGAGCCGTGTAAGTTGGTCGACCCATCTGTGAATACTGCAGTGTGAGAAGGGTAACGGCACTGCATCATGTCTAACGCAAGTTGTTTCAACACGGGTGCTGCAACGTGATCCCTCTAGCTCTTGAGCCCAGGAATGGTAGTGGAGATCGAAGGTATCGAAAAGACCCACGGAGGGGACCTGGGGACGACTGAGCTTCCAACAAAAGCCGGTAGCAAGGGCTTTACAGCAGCGATGCAGTGAGAAATGTTGCTCTGCCTCCGCCTTTTGAGCTTCGAAACCAAGGGGTGACGACGGTGTTCCGGGACGAGGCGTAGATAATGGCGCACAGTTTCTCTGAGACGTAAGACCTCTACTGGCAGCTCGCGGGCCTCTGCCACCACCATGCGCGTTTCAGCGGCGCGGGGTACACCGAGGCAGATCCTCAAGCTTCTGGCCCACATACACCGAAGTCTCTGTTCAGATGTTCTTGAGATGCCATGTAAGACCGGGAGGCTGTAGAGAATGGTTCCCCGAACCAATGCCCCATGAATCGATAGGAGCGCTTCCTGATCAATCCCCCATGCAGCGCCAGCGAAGTGAGAAATGACATTGGTCCAGCGTTGAACTTTCGCTTCCAGGTAGCTGATATGGGCGCTCCACGAGAGATTGGCATCCAAGATAACACCCAGGAATTTGTGGCACTTCACTTGGCTGAGTGTATTATTTCCTAGCGAAAGAGGGAAGGCGCTCATGCGTTTCCGCGTGAACGGGAGCACAACTGTCTTCTCAGCCGAGATGTCCATGCCAGCCTTGGTGAAGTAATGCTGAACAGCATCCAACGAGTGTTGAAGGCGGCGTTGAATCGCTGGCCTTGATTTACCTGTGGTCCAAACGCACACATCGTCTGCGTATACAGAGAGCTGAACTTTGCGATGAACGCAACGCTTCATATCTGCCATAACCAAATTGAAGAGGATGGGGCTTAATACACTTCCTTGAGGAACGCCTTGGGCCAAAACTGTTTTTTGCGTGTCCCCACCCCGAGTGCGGACGAAAATGGTTCTGTTGGACAAGAAGTCAGCCACCCAGACCAAAAACCTGTGAGACACTCAAGCCCGGAGGAGGGTGTCCAATACATAAGTGTGACTGACCGTATCATAGGCACGTTTGACATCAAGGAAAACAGCCTCGACAGTCCTCTTGCAGCTCTTGGCGACTTCAACAGCAGTCACAAGGTCCATAAGGGAGTCAACTGAGCTACGGTGCCGACGGAAGCCCGCCATCTCATCAGGGAAAACGTGATTCCTTTCCAACCACCATTCCAGCCTGTGTAGAACCATCCGCTCCATTACCTTACCAACACAACTGGTAAGGCTAGCTAGACGGAAAGGGGACAGGTGCGACGGATGCTTGCCAGGCTTCAGCAATGGGACCACCATGGCTTCCTTCCAGCTTGCGGGTACCTGGCCAGATCTCCATGAGCTGTTGCATATAAACAGCAAGGTTCGAAGGCCCCCAGCGCCAAGATTTCGAAGAGCTGAATAAGTGATCCCGTCTACACCAGGGGACGATTTGGGTCATGACAAACGAAGGGCAGTTTTAAGCTCTGGCAGAGAAAAATCCGTATCCAGCTGTGCGTTCGACGGGAGCGTTATACGATCAAGATCCTCGCGAAGTTCAACCATGTAGGTATGAAACGTTGCAGTTCCCGCAGCTTCCGCAACCGCCGCCACAGTTCCGCAGAAGTCCAGAGCTACGTCGACCTCAGACTTGCTGAGGATCAGAGCAAGTGACCCCAGTGGATTGGTGCGTGGAAGGCCATCGCGCAGGCTACGCGCAACTTGCCAAATTCTGGCGGGTCCGCTGAAGGGCGACAGCGTCTCACAAAACCGGCGCCAACGCTGTCGATCAAGGGCTCTCAACCTGTGTTGCACAGCTCTAAGTGAATGACGCGCTGCGACAATATCGGAAAGTAAACCCGTGCGTCGAGCTCTTCGCTCAGCTCTTCTACGGCAAGCAAGTAGCTGTTCCACCTGGGGACTAGAGCCCGTATGTCCCGCTGCAACAGGTACGTCTTTGGAGGACTCACGAAGAGAAGTTGTCAACACCTCCGAGAAGTGGTCTGCGGTCATCTCCCGCTGTGATGACACCTCACATCGCTCCCGGAACACCTTCCAGTTAACCAGACGAAGGGACCTATTGCCACGTTGCATGGTGCATTCACGGATCGCTATGTATATCGGAAGGTGGTCACTTCCTCTCCCATCACAATCCGTAGACCATGACGCCTTTCTGAAGACATCAAGAGGAACATAAAGAAGTAAGAGAAGTAGGCTTGACGTTGTTAGAACCATGCGCATTTATATCTGATGTGGATATAATCTAAGTACAGACAGCTTAAATGTTCGCACACACATGCATAACACTTACTGATGTTTTGAACCACGAAATGGAAAAGAAAACGACGACGATTGTTTTCTGTTTCACACCAATTAATTGTAGTATTCCATCAATACGTTGATGAGGTTAAAGACACGACAGATTATTCTGGGAAGGCTTTATAGAATGTTCTAGCAAAGCGAAGCATGTAGATTCGATCAAAATGGCTGAGTTGCAATTGTTAGACCCATTTCAAAACAGAGGTACTCTTTCATTTCTTTTTCTTTTTTTTTTTGCCGTTGTTACGCGGATGAAAGCCACGTAGGAGCACTTTTATGCACTATATGCACTATAGGAGCACTGCATAGAACATTACATTTGTATGAACAAAGATTTTTTTTCCAATGCTACTCGATCATGCCAACACAGATAGATTATTTCGCAAAACACTCGCGCAAAAAATATAAGATATATAGCTCTACATATAACAAAAGTTGCGAAGGCTTCGTCGCGCATATAAGCCCATTTTCATCGTCAAATATCCTCGTCTTCTTTCTCCTCTCTTTTTTATGCGATATAGAAATCCCATCATTTCTTTCTATCTGGCTCGATTTCTTTTCCACTCGTTAAATTCGCGCGATTTAATCTGGGCAGAGCTTTTCACCGAAAGCGAGACTTTCGCTTTTAGCTTCTATTTCGCGACTCTAAAAATAATATGCGCCAAAGATTCTTGCAGCCCCAAAAGGGTCTGCGCACTTCTCCTACTTTCACTGGCTTCTCGCTCTCGCAAGCGCTTTTATTTCAATCCATTGTGTTCGCGTCCCCCATGTCGGTTTCAATACTTGGTTCCGTGTATTGCGTCGAATTATAGGCGCGCACATATTCAGAAAGAAGATAATGCAATTAAAGAAAGGCAGCCGTTACCAATACCGTTTCTTTTTTTATTCTTTAAAGTGTTCAGTTCTCTATTATTTGTTCATATTTTTCGACACGGTCTCAAAGTCAACATTTAAGCGAGGTATGATTTGATATTCCATTTCTCGTGGTTTGCGTCATTTCTCGTACACGATGTTCCAGTTAGAATTTCAGCGCTCCGTACCTGCCTAACAGTAGAGCACCTCGCGGAGCTCACAGGAATTTCCACTGGACGTCGTGACGCACAATAACATGCTCCCACAGAAACGTATCGATAATAGCAGACAAACTATTACGATCGGTTCACGTATACGGTGTGTATATATATACTACTAGAAAAAATCGCACCCAGACGGCAGATTTCGGAACGTCCGCCGAGAGCGCGATGATAGAACAACAACGAACAACGAACAAACAAAAACTGATACATACTATCCGCACATTATCAGATGCAAGGAGGTGACGGGTTGAGAGTTGGAGGGCGTAATCTTGGCGATTCCGGAGCACATAGGGACCAAATAGTATACAATAGTTCTTTTTCGCCGTTTTCTGCGCATCTGTTTCTCGTGCAGCATTGTAGAGCAGGAGACATATGCGATGCCAGCTACATTCCAAAAGTAATTATTCCTATGCATGCAGAGACAGATATTATACGAGTACGTAATAAATAATTTGAAGATAAAGAATCCATGTACGAGCAGTCAGGCATAGGAAAACTACCGAAGAAAAAAACAACTATTTCGTAATAAATAACGCATAAACGACTAATCCTGATCGTCTTCAGGACGGCAGTCTTCCGCTTATGTATTTTCAACTTTTATGACTTCATGGGAACAGGACCTCCAACGTTTCTAAAGACACACAGATATCACGCGCAGAACACCTTACGCGCTTGACGGCAGCTTCGCCACATGTGACAGTGTGTTGCGGAGAATACGCTGAAGTAGGGTGACACCACGATGAAGCTTAATGCCATGCGGCATATTAGGGAGTTGATATAGCGTTGGTGGTTCTGTGCACTGCGCAAAGCTCCCTTTCTGTCGGAACAATGTACGCTATCCCTTACTTACGCAAAGGTGATAACGTACGATATACTAAAACTCTCAGGGGGGTGGGGGGGCGGAGGCGAGGTAGCTGGCCGTTGTTGGCCGCACTCAAGTGGGCATCGTCACGACTATAGCCAAAAAAGCGTTGTCACGTACTGCTATTTCAATGTCCAATCAACTTACTTCACGCGTGTTACTTGATGTGTGTTATGGCATGGGTTATTCGTACGTACACGCGGTGTGATAAACCCTTGAAGGAGCCCTTACTTCCAATCGAAGTTAGGACGTTTACAACATCCTCACATCGTAAATGTATTTGGTGAATAGCAGGGGGATGTATAAAATTTGGAACTGGGAATCGATGCTTATATTTCGCTGTAGAAAGTTGACCGGGACGCGATTTATTTATTTACCCTCAGGGCAAGAAGCGTTACCTAGGGGAGTGGATTGCAAAAAGGTTACAACAACAACGTGATAGTAATAAGAAGTTGCTGAGTTAGGAAATTTCACATTTGGGTAACATAATCGCATACAGCGGTTTTAAATAGATTAATGGATGAAATCGATGTCAGACAACCAGGAAGGTGGTTCCAATTCTGGATTGTACGGTGAACAAAGGAATTGGCAAAGCATGTAGTATGCGAAATAGGTATGTTCACTTTTTGGCGATGATTGGTGCGGTGGGAGATGTATGTGCATGGCAGGACCGATAAGGCTAGTTCGCAGCCAGTCACTGTGGTAATAGATTTTGTGAAAGAGGCACAATCGGGAAATTTTCCGGCGTACCGCAAGATCAGTTAGCTGAAGGTTAAATTCTACTACTTTATTATACGACTACGATTCTAACGGTCTTGGACATAATTGAGGTTTCAAGAAGCACAGGCTAGCGCGAACTACATAAACATAACATCAGAGCAAGATAGCAGTCAAAGCCACATATGCCTGTGTGGGTGAAAGGATATGCAGTCGACGACGTCAGCTGACGTATCGTCAGTGGACCGATGGAGCGAGATATGGAAACGCGGAAGGCGGGATAAGCAACTACAATTTAGCTATAGTACTGCTATACATTACTCGTGGTAAGCAACATTGACTACAAAAGTCATCAGGGGGATGCGAAAACTTCTCTCCCAGTTTATCTCGGCTTGTTCACTTTACTTTCTTCCAATCTGCGCTTCAACGGGAGAAATACTTAACACGACGGATGCCTCCCCTTACCAAACGTACAAGCACAAACTTTTGGTTCCTCCAGCTCTCTTGATCCTGTGTAGCTGGGCTCATTCTCAATATCAGAAAGAGGAAAAAGGAAAGGGACGCGCCCAGTGAAGCGTATCGCAGTAAAACTTGTCTGCCAGCAGAAGGAAAGCATCAAAGTTTATCGGCCGGAAAAAAGGCTCCCATCAGCCAGGCTGCTTTTTGTACTCCCTATAGGACCACTCTTTGTTTCGGGACTTACTTCAGCTTTGGATAACGTCTTCCTTCTTGTTGTAGCTAAGGTACATCCGTCTCCGCGTGTCTCCCTCGATGGGCGGAGGCAACTAACATGCAGTGGGTAAGTGATCCCATACATAAGGGAGAGTGATGACCGAATGATGTCTGTACGGGGTTGGGCGTAACTTCCTTATCGAAGATGTGGTGTCACTGAAGCACGGCATACACAATGGGGCACGGGATACACTCCTTGGAATATAATGAGGTACTCACGGTACCGGTCGGAAACATTCAGGAATGGACGCCTTTTCCTCGGCGGTTGTTTAGTGTGGGACATTGTTCTACCTATCGTCACTTTGGAACTTCGTAGCGGCCTATAGAAATAATGTTACAATTACAACATATCTGTACCTTTGTAAGACTAGATACCTCTGGTGAGAAGGAAAGTTAAGTATTATATACAGTCAAAAGTAAAGTACGTACTACAAAGTAAACACGCAAATAAGATAGACTGACTGACTAAGAGTAATACAAACTAAAAGGTACAGTAATCCAAGATCGGATTGGTTTATAACATTACAAAGTAACAAGAAATGCGCAGCTAGAAATTGAACTTGTTGCAGTATATATAGGTTGTCATACTGAATGACTCGCATAGCACATTCCTCCCTCCTACGATAAATGCTAGCACTGCCTTGGCACTACGGACAGCGACATTGAATCTACCGGGTGTTTCTGGTTATCTCAGGGATGCTCACTGATGAGAAAGTTTTTCGATAGTGTCATCTGTTTACGAATTATTCAGTCGGGGGACATTCGTGAAACACCCGTACAGTGAAGCATATGCTTGGGAGTCCTCAGAAGAGGAACGCTGGTGCATAGTGGTGCAAAACTATCGATAAATTGACTATCGATAGTATCGATATCTTTAAAAAATATTTTTAAAATTGAAAAATATTTTTTAAGAATATCGATATTGCAAAAACCATAGAATGTGACTATCGACAGTATACTACCGATAGTGTCGAAAAACTATTCATAGTTTTACGATAATTCAGAATCGATAGTACTGTTCCTTCGTTTTTCTTTACTATCAACAGCTAGATTTGGTTTTCACTATCTAGTGACAACGAAAGCAGAATCGCTTGCGACACAGTTTATTTCATTTAGCTGTTGCTGTTGATGTTGGCGAAAAAAATAATAGGTAGAGATCGAATTCGTCACACGACAACGTACCTGGGTAGTAATGTCCTTGCCGTAATGAAATTACAGTAATGAACTACTCTTTCTGGTAATTTGTAATGTAATGCATTACTTTTGACATTATGTAATTTGTGATGTCATTTAATTACATTTGGGCAGTATTTTTAATGACATTACTCATTACTTTTTTACTTTTTACGAAAGAATCGAGTGTGCGTTCTGTGTTGGCGCTTGGCAGAAAGAGAGTTGGCGACTGGCGAGTTAAAAGAATTCCAACGCCCACTATGACTACAACACCGCGTTGCCATCGTCTGCATCGGTCGAGAGAGTCTTCAGCATTTCTAAAGACATGTTCAGTCATAAGACGGCAGCCAAACCGACGGCCACTTCGAAACTCAGTTGCTTCTACGCTGCAACAAGTGCTTTTTGCAATAAGAGTGGGTGACAATCCTTGTGACGCACAGAATAAAATATAACTTGTTGTTGCAACATAGTGTTGTCTGACAATGAATTTCCGCATCCTCAATATCGTTACGATTAAGCTCGCGATAATGACTTTGTAATGTCGTTACTTTTTCGTAGTAATTGTAATGTAAATTCATTACATTTCAATTGCATTAGTGAGTAATGTAATTTAATCACATTTTAGAAGTAATTTACCTGGATATGCCGACAAATTCGGCTACTCCCATAAACAGAACCCCCCCTCCCCCCAAAGGGAAAAAAATACAAAAGAAAAACGCGTGAATCATGCACTGCAAGCAGCGAGTCAAGGTGCTCAGCATAGAATCGTTCGCAGTCATGAAACTGCAATACTAGTCAATCCGTGCAAAGAGTATCACGTGACTTTGCGGTTGGTTTGAGAAGCTCATGGTCAGCGCCGGAAGGAAACAACAAGAACAATAAATGATGGAAACGTGATGATGACATGGCATGTTTCCCCGTGGTAGCAATATGAGAGGATGTATTAATGGTGAGCGCGAAGCGAAGACAGGTCGGAGTTCTGTTTAGAGCTCTTCGAGGAGGCCAGTAGCTTGCACGAAAGCAAAACGGGAGCGAAGAGCCCAACACTGATGCGCAAGGGAACTCCATGGGAGCGGAGGGAAAGCTGCTCTGAAGTGTATTGTAAAACTTGTAGGAGTAAGGCACTTTCTTTTTCTAGTTTCATCTGCTCCCCGATAGTTTCCCGAAAAACGACTGTCGATAGTATACTATCCATACTAGCATCGAAAGATTTTTTTTTTTTTTTTACTATCGACAGTCGGCTATCGATAGTGCTATCGATAGTTTTCTTACTATGGATAGTCCGATTATGATATGAGTCATACGACTATGATAGTATCGATAGTACGTATACTATCGATAGTTTTGCATCACTAACGCCGACCCTTCTTGCCGCACTTATCGACAATAATCGTTCTCGCCGGACGTATATGATAAAGGAACGCGCCGACGCTTAACAGGGGTTTTCGGTAAATGCCGAAAACGAGAAACCGTAGAACTATTCCGTATCTGATATACATGGGTGTCATCAGTTGACGAAAATGAACAACGACGAGCTCGAACTCGCTGCTCACAATGCAATGTCCTTGCAGTATATGCTTACTGTACATCGTACATTTGCATCAGGAGATGGTTCTTCTTCGAAGAATCTTTCCTTTGAAGCTCCTAGCGCGGACAAATACATCACAAAAACGAAAAATAAATAGATAACAATTTCAATACTTGGTGTATGCATGGTTACCCTGGTTAGGACACAAGTCCAGTTCTCGTGATTGCTAACGAACTCGTTATCTGGTAATTACGGTAAGTTAACTGCAGATAAATTAATACGTTACACAAAGGAAATACCGTACTTAGACCCTGAGCGCAATTATAGGTGCATGAATATTTTTCTCAAAATGAGAATTTCGTTTTAGGAATGTTCCTGACATGTTGCGAAGGTACACTGATTAATTACTTAAAGCTCATGCATATTTGTATGAATAAGAAGTCAACATTTAGTTCTGTCTCTCTAGAGAAATGTACTAACCGCTACAAAATTACTGTATTGACCTCAAATGAGTAGGAATAATACGGTAGTTTCATAATAAGCGGAAATAAAAGTGCAAAGCTGTCGGGAGATATCACATACAGAAACTTTCACAATAAATATGAGTTTTTGCACTTGATAGAAATGAATATGTTGAATTATCAAAATCAGCGCATTAAATATGCAACGAATGATAGACTAGAGTAAGTAGCATGCACGGCTGGCGTGAGGATGAGATGAGGCGTATCTCTTCTATCTGTAGACATCTTAGAGAGTTTGAACTCCATACGCAATGTGATTTCAATGAATGCGTTACGTAAATCGGAAACAATCGACGTTTCGGACATGTTGGATGCGCTATGACTCTGCTAGAAATATATGTATTTATTTTCACAATACTGGAAGTCCTACAGGGGTCCATGCTTGCACGAGTACTGACTAAACAACCCACCCCAATCTGTAGAACCTAACTTATCCTAACCTCGCTAAAGTGAGGTGATTTAGCCCATTTCAACGACCCTACCTTTCGCAAGACGGCAAGTTTCGAATCCGTTAGGCTTAGCATTCCCGTATTTCTCCTGCGCTAAAAGTGAATCAGATGGGGTTGTTTAAATGCATATAAAAAAACCTTCTAGTTCACAGAACTTTATCATTCTTACATTTTTAGATTCAGTATATGATATTCTTCCACTTCTATGCAATATTTACTTTCCTAACCATTTCACTAACTTTTTAAAAATGAGTGGTCCCGATACGGAACTACACCCAGAAAAGGAAGTGTTTCTGCTAATCGTTTATCTAACGAACTAAAGGTGATTTCCCCCTTTATCTTACATCTTCCATGGGCATGCATCTATGCACCTGTCACATGTATGACGCTCCGCGTAGCTTACTATTTTAAGCTATATGTTTTGCGCAGCTCTGACGCTAGAATGAGCCCCAACGAAATGGCCAGAGGTGCGCGCACACATATAAGAAATATCGCTTATGCACATGTCCCTCTTTTAACACCACCTCACCTCTGCTTAAGGAGCGTCCGCCACCTTATGCATTTGTTCTCTCTCGCTTGCTAGAATACTACGGGCCCGATTAAAAACTTAGTCTCGTTTATTTCAAGTCGAAGTGACACACAGTGAGACGGCACCAGGAACCATACCAACGCTGCCCAAACCACGTTTGGGCCTTCTTGCACGTACCCAGTCTTGTCCCCGTCCTTCGTTTTCTTTTTCGCTCGCACTTCAGCAGCACTAAGTACAGCTGCCCACAAAGCTCTCCGCAGAACAACTTACTTCGCTCTCTTATATTTTTCTGCCAGGTTGCATCTTTTCCAACTTCCCTGGAGCAAAGTTGCATTTCTGCAGAAGATGGGGACCGCGAAAGCCACCGAAACTAGATTGTATGCATCCCCCGTTCTTCTAGATAGCTCTCTAAAGGTTAGCAAAAAAAAAAAGAAGAAAAATCTCTAAAAAGAGAGAAAGGAAAAAGTACTGAATGACGTTTTCAGCTCGAAAGAAACGCGAGCGCCCTCTCACAATTTTTCACGCATGCTCCCATGCACTACTATGCACCAATCTCCCCCCTCAGTGTCGTCTGCTACACTACTTCGTCTTCTGCTACACCACCGCCATTATCACCGTGATAACTATTACTCCGATGGGTTTCTTCGCGTTCAATATGGCGAACAAGTATGTAGATATATGTGCCGTCTGGCGTAAATAGCAACGGGGAAGTTTCCAGACAAGCAAAAATAAAGCAGACGGCGAAAATTGAAGGAGTGCACCACCAAGGAGGGAAAGCTCGGCACGGAACAAACGCACTAGCAGTGGTTTGCGGTCGGTTGACTCCGGTAAAAAGCACTCCTCGCTTTCTTTAGAGCTGCCGGTTTTGGTAGCTTTGCTCCCTTTCAAAAAGCTGGCGGGTCAGTAACACATAGCATAATACCCAAAAAGCGTTTGCCGCCTGCTTCTTTTAGCGTGCTCGGAAATTTTACTTTGAAACGGGGCGACAGAAGGTTTAGTGGTCGCCAAACATGCTGCAAACACTGGGGTGAGAAAGGTGCAGGCAATGCGGCTAGCTCAAAGAGGCGAACGTAAAGATCAAGAGAATCGATACGCCATGTTTGTGGGTATTCGTGGCCATTGTCACCTAAGACACTTTAGTTCCGCTTCTTTGACGGTAGGGGGCCGATAGAGACGTCTCGTAGGGGGCGTCGAAGAAAAGGGTCAGCTCCTGTGCGGTAGAGAAAAATGCTATTTATTCACACGGTGAAGTGTTATCGTTATTTGTATACAGCACACATGAAGGTTACATGGACTTAACCTGGATTAGCCGCGTTCATGTACTGTCGGCAGACAGCATTCTACATAACACTGGAATAGGAGGAATTTGGACGAAATTCTTGACAGCATTGTGGAACGGTAAAGCTCTTGCTGTCGGCAATATCAGACGGTTCCGCGGGACACAGTCGATCATGTTATAATGGTTCCAATGTGCATATATTACACTGCTTTTACTTCATTAAGACGGGCGTCAAAAAACGATGTCCTTTTTCCGCGGATACATCCGCGCTCAGTGTCAAGATAATGGCAGAGCAGAAAAGAAACGATATTCGACTTTTTAACTCCGATGTTGGACTATCAACAGAACACACGATCAGTAGAACCACTTGAATCGTATTGTGGGAAGATACCAGCAGTAACTGTTAGTTGAAGCCCTGTGTGGTGCATGTATTTCTTTCGCCCTCTATCTTTTTAGCATGCTAATATTTTTACGTGTCTCCTGTGCCACAAGTTGAATTTTCGTGTAGCACTGTTTGCATAAAACAACCACAGTTTGCATAAAAAGTGCGATGCATTTTGCTGAAACCGCTACTTTTGGTTGTAAACCTGCTTTTGGTTTCAGTTTCTACAAATACTGCATGCGCATAAACAGAAACACATTACACACATTATTGCCGAAACATTATTGGAAACATTATTGCTTGCTCATGCATCTGCGTAGACAGTGGAAACAGTGAAAACATTAGGTAACTTCGTGCCAGTGTGGGAGTTACGAGCCTTCAAATTTACTCGCGTTTGAGTGTTTAACTTCCTCCACATGAAGGTATGCTGTCTTATTCGTCTATACGAGTGTTCCTCGTTGAAGGTACATATATTTGCTAAGTTGCTATCAGCTCATCACAGGCGAACACGTGCGCCCCCTGTACAGAGCACAGACAACGGTTCAGCCCTACAGCATATACAGACGGTAATGCCACAATGACAACATGCATCATTGTTTCCAACCGGGAGTTGGCACAGTACGGGGAAGCAACACTGTGATCAATTCTATCCGATCTCCCTAACTAGAAATTCATTAAAAACTGCCCCCTCAACCGTCTATTTGATTTTTGCTACGTTCAGTAGACGAGCCATTGTCACTGCAGGGCCCACCGGATTAGTCGCGCTTCCCTCGCTTAAAAACGTTTCGTTCCGCATCTGCCGCTGCGTGGCGCTGCCACAGAAACCTCGACGCTTGATTGGGCCACGTGTTCTCGTTCTCAAGCTAGACTTGGCACCCATAAGGGGAATGGCGGGAACGCGTTTTTTTAACTCTGCACGCATCTTTTGAAATTTTTCGAGTGTAGGGGGCTCTGTGCAGCGACGCGTCGCCTAATATGACGTCACGACGTAATTGGTGGTGACGTCGGTCTCGTACCGTGAGCCCGCACGCATAAATGTATTAATATGTACGTGTGGCTAATTATAGCGTGCCACGCGGTCCGAAATGCGCGCCTCGTAATTACCGGATTAGTAGTAGTATTTAAATTGTCGTACGGGATCTCGGAGGTCTTTTTACGTTCACGGTGATTGTCGGATGACGACGATGAGAAAAATTGATTGTTCGAATGGCTCCATTCACATGATTGGTTTTGTCCGCACCGCGTTTTTCGTGCAGACGGCAGCATTTCCTATTATAGGTACCAGCTCGCATGGCTCACTGGTTAGCGCGCTGGCCATGTCCCTTCGAGACTGGGAGGTACCCGGGTTCGAATCCCGGTGCCGGTTGTGCTGTCTGGGATTTTTCCTCGGTTTTCTTCAGACGCTGTCAGACATATGTCGGCACAATTCCCTTAGAAGTCGGCCCAGCACGCACATTCCGCCCCACCCCAAGCGTTAGTTGTGATGTTGCCCACCTCCGTGAGGCCGAACACGGCGAGTTCTTTCAGCGCCACCACCACCAGGTAAGATAGGCATACAAAAGGAACTGAACTGCACATATATTTTTTTCTCTCTCTCTTTTCACAGCACAGTGGTTTATTTGCGAAGAAAGGCAACACGCATCAACAGCTTTATGTTGATTCATTTGATTTGATTCCGATGATTTCGGCGATAATATTGCTGGAGTGTTTCAAAATCATCCAAATCAAATCAAAGCAATAAACATGAAGTTGTTGTTTTGTTTGTTGCCTTAGACGCATAGATTGAGAAGTTACCCGTCAAAAAGAACTCGTTACAAGTTAAGTTACCGTGTGGAAAATGTAACTAAGTTATAACGAAGTTCTTCAGCCTGAAATGTAACTCGCAGTTACTGAGTTACTTATAAAAAAGAACGAGTTACTTCCAAGTTACTTCGGACACGAAATAGCATTACGCAGGTGCAGCGCGCGTGAGCAGTTGAGTTATACCTTGAGTTGCCCGCGGAGGAGTGCAACACGCTTAGATCGTTTTCGTTTATGTCAAACAATAGACCTCTCCTTGTTTGTAAACAAATGACGTCATAGTGTTCGACAGCGCCAAAATTTGGTAGAATTGAACTACGCTCGAAGCTAGAGGTGAATAAGGTCGCGCCCGAAAGCCACGCACTTGAGGGTCCCTTAAAGGGACGCGACCCTCGGTCCTACTTTTCTTTCAATGCGAGGCAGCGACCAAGTGCCCGTTCGTGGAATCCAGCCCTTTCCCTCCGATTTGTTTCGGTTTCAGTCTGCCTACCAATGTCATGATGACGTTTCTCTGGTAGAGGTATATTCGAACGCTTTGCATCTTTACTCCCTGTGGGCGCACAATGATTCAGCTTGATTACAATGGCAGCGGTTTTTACTTCTTGAATTAAATACTGTCATTGATTGAATATCACGTTTTATGGTAAAAAATGCATTGGAGGAACCGGAGAGAAAGCAAGAAAATATGTGGATGTGAGTGAAAAGCGAGTTAAAAGTAACTTGGAACGTAAGTTACTTTGGCAAAGTTACCCGAAAAAGGAACGAGTTCCTCTGAAAGTTACCACGGCGCAAAAGTACCGAGTTAAGTTACAAGTTACCAAAAAAAGGAACTTAGTTACAGTAACGAGTTACTTGTAACCAGTGTTGTACGTATCGCCGTTACAAGTAACGCCGTTACACTAATCGATACTTTTTCGGTATCGGAGTGCGTATCGGCGATACTTTTTAAAATCAGTATCGGAAAAGTATTTCCGTTACGCATTTATGCTAACGCATCGTTACCGATACCGATACTTTTTAGTGCCCCACCCTTTCTTCACCGACCATATTTCTTACTCTTATTCATTGTCAATGGTCCGTCTAGCCCTCGACAACAAGCTTGTGGACACGCCTACGTGCTCCGTAACCGGAATTATGGAATTATACCAAACACGTGTTCACCGTTTTTCTTTGAAACTGAAGGAAATAACCACGCTGTGTTCAACAAAAGAGTTGAGGTCAACGAACAGAGGTCAAGTTCTTTAACAGTGCGCTCTGGATTCCACTGCTAAGCTGCCGTGTCGCACTGGGTCACACTCACATATACTGTGGCATTGTAAACTTCAGATAGGATTCCTGGGTCATTGGACTTCATGGTATGTGTGGGCCTGACACTAACATAATTGTCACACTGGCCTCTGTCAGCTGCCTGAGACACCACAGCTTGCAAGGATGACAGAAGACGATTTCAAGAATCAGCTATTGCTAAAAGTCAAGCATAACGTTTCCGAGCTACATGTGAAATATGCTGTCTTTTCACTGCAGAACTCTTCACGTAAGCGATATTTCCATGTTGCACCATCTCCGTATTTCAAACAAAAGTATCGCCCAAAGTATCGCGTTACTTTTTTTAGTAACGGTAGCGGTACTTCGTTACTTTACAAAAGAAGTATCGATATCGGTATTTCGATAATTTTTACTCAAGTAACGAGTATCGGTAACGCGATACCATATTTCGGTAACGGGTACAACACTGCTTGTAACGAGTTACCTCGAACTCTGCTTAGACGACGGATACTGGGGTGTTTCACATGAGTGACGCCAGCAACGGCAAGCCGGTCTCGTCACCACCACCACTGGGGTGTTTCGTTGCCACAGGGCAAAAGAAAGGTATTGACATTGTGCAATGTGTGTATATACATTTCCTTCATGTTGAACGAAGCTTAGATAGATATCGAAGGTAGATATCGAATGACACCCGAGTTTCGTGTTTTCTTCACGATAAAGGTCTCCTAAATATTGGTTCCACAATGAAATAATCTGTGCACTGACTAAACGAATTACTGTAAAACAGTAAAGGTTCCGCATGCAGTACAAAATGCAGTACGCATTTACGTACAAAGCTATAGCAACTGCATACTGCGAACTGAAGTATAAAATTTGCAGGATGGTGCTTTTCGTACTCGACTCATATATTTCCTTTTTATTGTTGTTTTAAACGCACGTACGCAGGCGAAGCACGGCTTTATATAAGTTATTTGTGAAAAGCTTTGTAAGCGGCGAGAAAACAAAAGAGCACATTCGTATATATTCGCGACAAAACCAGTTGAACTGGGGCCGTAATGAATTCCAAGGCACTTGCTATTACAGCATACAAGTTAACCAAAGGATGGCGTCGCAAATTTAAAAAAAGAAAAAGTTTGCACATACGCGCGGGCATAAAAAATTGTTCAATGTCTTGTTTACCCACTGAGTAATTACTTCGTCAACTCGATGCGAAATGTTCCCCTGTATAGGTGCACAAAAAGAAGCTCCCTTTTGTGCTGTAATGTAACAGCTTTTCGAAACCAACTGGCGCAAAATTAAAATTCTTTTGTCTGCGTATTTTGCCTGCAAGAAGACGAGTTAAAGAAAAAAGTCAATCTCTACGGTCTTTTGTTCAACATTTCGCAGCTGCAATAGCCAAGTTTCGTCGCGAAAAAAAAAAAAAAAATGTGCGTCGGAGCACTTTCTTTTGAAACACAACCATGTGAGCTTTTGAAAGCAACTTGACACGCGTTCCTCCTTTCCTTTCTCTAGTTTTTGGATACAAAACCCTTACACAAACAAGATCTTTAGCCTAAAACAAAGAGAGAACATTATTTTGAGCCCGCTTGGCACAGAAACACGGGCGGAAAACACACATCTAGGAGAATAACGGTTGTAATTCAGGACGTCGTTTTTTTATTCGCCTGAAAACCACGGCTGAATTTTGTCGTTAGGCGTTCACGCTGAGCGGGCTCCCTTTTTTGAGCGTTACGATCCTTTCTGCGAAGTCTTTACTGGAGTGCAAAGAAGGAACAGTGAAACAATGACGTTGTGCTAACAGCAGTACTGAGTTGCGAACAGAGACAATGCGGTGAAACGGAGAAATGCAGGGAGATGCCTTTTTTTTTTCTTGAGTCTTTTGTTAGGGAAAAGTGGTACTGTTTGTGTGACTTCTGGGCTTTACGGTTGTATATACGTAGGCTCTAGTTGCGAAACAACGGCTTGTATGAGAAAAAAAAAGAAAGAAAGAAAACGAAGCAAAATGCTAATTGAATGCTTCTCCTACTCTCACTAAAAAGCATAAACAAATAAAAGTGCTACAACAATACTTTAATTACGGAATCTTCCATATCACTTTCGTTAAGTGACATCTTCTCTGCCATGAATTAGGTGCTAAGATTCAACCGTTCCAACTTTACCGCACATACATTAAAGTCTTGAAAACATATTCAAGCTCCGGATTGGTGCTGCTGTGGACATCAAGGTAAAGCGCATAATCGTAAAACATGGGCGAGTCATAAAAAGCAGGCTAGCTTGTAAACTGTGATAGAAACGAAAACACTCCGTCTCGGGTGTCGTTTCTAACATAATTATTTGGAGCAGATTTAGACGTATAAAAAGCAAAATAGTGGCGGGAAATTGACTAACAAATTTTCATTAAAGAATTCGATAATAATGGGGTCTTATTATCAAACAGAAACGCATACTTATGAGCGAACACACAAAAGATAACGCAGCGACAATACTAGAAAACATATGCCAACAGACATAGACCGATGCATAGCTGTCGCTGTGGTAATGAAAAGATGTGGTGGAAAGGAAGCATTACAAATAAAGCCAGCTGTTATGATTGAGATAAGGTCTAGCAAAAAAAAAAAAAAAAAACTGCGGGCACCACTTCGATTAAAGGGCGGTGAAGTACGTATGAGAAAGAGGCAAGCAGTCTGGTGTGAACTTGAAGATGGCAACATACCCCTGAGTCTGAGGAAAAGTGAGCGAAGACACGAGGACGCAAACACGCACGAAGTGGGCAGGACCATCTAAAAAAGGTGAGTTTTCAGCCCGTCCTGTCCACGTCGTGCGTGTTCGTCTCCTCATCCATCTCTCTTCACACACAAAGATACGTTGCCACCTTAAAGAGTAGCGTTTGATGGAGAGGTACTCAAACCCACAAACCCCGCTATCTGCACGCAATAAATATTGTGCTCAGAATTCCCATTAGCTTTGCAGAGTTATTCCACCGCGAAGAATATAGATAGAGACAAGCTGGGAAAGAGTTATGCCTTGAGCAGCCTTGTAGGTCTGAAGCTTGGCCATCCTGCCCCATCTAAAACACTGAACTTTCTACAGATTTCGACTTTTCGCCCCTTTTTCGTGACTTACGTAATCAGTCAGAGATACAACTTTCCACAAAATAATTTGACGCCGAGTTTAAATGCAAACAGGCAACATTTGCTTGAGTCTGAGGAACAACAACGAACATGTTCAAAACGAACTGCTTCGTCTGTACACCATCTTCTCTTATTTTGAATTTAATTTGCTCCGAATTTAACACTGTACGAAGGCTACGATCACCACGGTACTCGCAGCGTTCACAAAGTGTCTTTGACATCCTTCCATTCCGCTTCTCCCAGAGTACTTTGACCAAGTTTCCAAACTATGTACCTTCTATCCTGCAACGTCGTGCCCACTGTCCATCGAGCTGGGCTTGATGCGCTGTCGTGAAGGTAGTCATGCGTCAACGCCGCTCGATGCAGGAATGTCGTCAACGCACGTACAGCCTTTGAGTGTCGGCCGGAGTCCAGCGCTGTCTTTAACGGTTCGTTTACCACGCAGGCATCCTCTAGACGTATAGTGTTTGCGTGATATTACTTTCGCGAGGTTGCGCCCGATAAAGCAGGAAAATTTAAGAGCGGTTAAGTGCCGGTTAATGGTCACTAACCAAACGACGCACCGTTCTTCAGGTGTGTTCTATGTAAAGTTTGAGTTCCATTTTCGTATACATACCGAAGTATTGCAATCTTTACAGTCATCTTGCGTTAGCGGTTATCGCTAAGCATGACCAAATTGTTGAGGAATTTACGAGGTACTATGCGAGTGACGGATGAATTAATAACAGGGGTAGGCATGTATTAGAATAGTGCTACTGTAATACGTTTTTTATTGGTATTATAATACGCATTTTCAAAAAGTATTTGAATTAGTATTCTAATACGCCAAAATATGCATTACTCGTATTACTGTATTACCTGAGACAGTAATACTTCTCCGCCTTCCCAGTGAGCATTGGCCATTGCCCCAGTATGGCTCGGTCACATGGGCTGATGACAACGGCCCCTGTTCTGGAAAAATGGGTTCATGTTATTGCGCGTTCGCAATGTACCATTTTCCTCTCCTAATAAACATATCCCCCTCTCTGTCTTTTCGCACACAAGTTGACATGGAGAAAAGTATATCGTCAGAAGTATTGCATATATCCTTCGTGAACGTCTTAAACTCGCCATGGGTGACCTGCTCGTGGAATACCTAATTTTTGCTGTCACTTCCACCATGGAAAGTCGCACCATCCTGAATGGTACATTTTTCGTAGTGGTTCATGAGGAACCGGGGCACGACTTGCAAGCAGGGTGTCGGAGCAAACCGAAAACCAGAACCTAAAACCGAAAAAAAAAACGCTATTTTGGTGCGAACCGGAACGTAATCGAAACCGTACTCGTTCTTTTCGCTGAGGACGGAAACCGAAACATTTATCTAACGGTTTTCGGTCCATGAAGAATCTTCGCCAGTTTGGACTACGAATAGATGAACGAAAGTTTCGTTCGCCTATTCGTTCGTTTTTCGTTTTTTTTTTCGGTTTTCGGTCCTGGTTTTCGGTTCGCTCCGACACCCTTAACGAAACGGACGTCGAGTGTTCTGAAGTCATGCCATGGATACTTTACAAGGCAGGTTACGGCTACGGTGGAATGTATGTCGGTATTGTCCGCTAGGGGGTTATTCTCGGTTAGTACATGTCGTGGGCCAGGTCAGGGGGAATTGTGCCAACATTCATCTGGGAAGCCTTCGGCAAACCTAGGGAAAACCTCAAACCCCCACAAACCCGATTCACCTACTATTCTCGACGTGGAAGGCCATCATCCTAACTATAACGCCACGTGAGCTGGTACTGTCAAATATGCCAGAAGACGTTCTTTGTTTCGACCATACAGCAGAGCATATGTTATTATTAAAGCCAAATGGCGAGTAATGGATCTATTATTTCATAGAACAGGCACTGTAAATTGTACAAAAAATGTGTACGACCGGGATTTTAAAAAAAAGTTTTGTATTTCTTTATTACCATAAAGTATTATAATACAGTATTAGTATTATGTATTTTATAATACATATTTAAAAAAGTATTTTATGTATTATAATACGTGTCTTTACGGAGAATTGTGTATCAGTATTATAGTACAAAAAATTACAGGACGGTTACGATTGTGTAACGCGAATTTAACGCTTTTATATATGACACTGATATATGCACCTCTACTTTGGATTGACGAGTACTGCCTTGTAATCTGTGAAGTGAGAGGTGACGTGTAGAGCTGGGATTAGCGGGACAAAAATATTACGAAATCGGGACAAAAGCGGGACAGGAAACGCTGAAAAGTCGGGACACTTTCCGGGACAACGTACCCAGCTCTGATTATGTGAAAAACTTCCTTTATTAGCTTTAGATTATTTTATCTTGTTTTGTATCACCGAAACCGACCAACACGCAGAAGAAAAAGACAGAAGGAGACAAAGAAAAAGAAGAGGAGGGTTTTGTGATACAACCGCACAGCGATTTCCCGATACCTTCCAGTTAACAGCTAGCGCTGTAAAAGAGTATTACTGCCCACCCCTGGTTAATAAAAGCCAGGCTGATCATTCACACATATGCGAGCTGCTGTAAGTGCTTTCTTATTTATGTCGGTGGCGCTCACGAGTTGGTTGGCAATAAACATGATGGAACGCACGAGAAACACAGACACTGACAGCGTTCACCTAGTAACTGGTTTTAATCTTTTCGAGAAAGTCTGTCGTTCCAATCATCACGGGGAAAACCCCGCAGGAGATGCCACATCGGGATTCATTTTCCGCAGAAGGAGTTAAAACCGCTTGAAACCCGTTGCTATAGTTGAACGCTGTCCGTGGCTGCTTTCTGTGCCTCTCGTGTGTTCCATCATGTTTATTCACAATGAGAGCATGTGTACCTTGAGAATCAGTGCATGTCATTCACATCTATGTCAATGACATAGACGACGATGACAACATTACAGGGAAATATCCTCACGGCTTTCCCCCCCATTGTTCTCTAGTTGCTACAACAGCACAGAGCCCAACTACAGATGTCTATGGGATGCAATTGGACGATTGTTTGTTGTTATTGGCCTTTCTAGTCTGCCTTCAAAGTTCAGAAACGCACTATTGTTCTAGAGTCGTTGAGTCACAGGGAAACGACATTAGTATAAAAGATACGAAATATTTATCTTAAACCCGAAAGTCTAGATAGGAAGTATTGCGGCTTGGACAAGGCTCGTTAAGAATGAACAAGCACAACCAGAACGAGATTGACAATATAATTTCATTTCATGGTACTTACCAATGCAGAAATATTCTATAGTATACCAGGTGTGTCTTCCGCGTTTTTTGCATGGTCTCTCCGTATGCAAAGTACCAACCAATATTTGTGTATATTTTGCGAGAGCAGACGACGATAACGAAAGGAGCAAAACGAAACGGGTGATATCTCATTTAGGTTTTCGGAAACCCCAACGAGCAGAAAACTAGGAGAGGTACGATGCAAATCTTTCTCCGACAGTCCACCAGGCAGCGCTGCCGTGCCTGACGTCAGGCCGAAACCATTTAGAACCAGAGGCATTCGCCAATTTTCCGACTCGCAGCACTTATGAACGGGGTAAAGACAGAAGCTGGAGAGCCGGGACGCGATTTTCCATATGCACCTCCTTTCCCTCAACATCAATTAATTGCGCACGTAATAACTGTAGGAATGGCCAGTCCGTTCGTGCTGCCCCCTGGCGGTGCAGTGGATCGTGAAACAAGGTAGATGTGGGGGCGCCCCGGGCGACGACAGCCGAGCAAGCTGATTGGCTCGCACACTGCGCGGAGATCCAACGGGACCCGCGAGTGCCAATGGGGACGTAGATTCATTTTGCGCTAAAATTGCTAGGGTTCAGGCGAAAGTAAGACATTCGTGTCTCGTACGGTCTGATGAAGAATTATTGCCATGATGAAGGTGGTGAAGCGCGTTAGGAACTAATTTGGGGCAATGGAAGGTTTCTGGAACACGATGAGTCCTTCTACTATAGCGTACTGTTAAAAATAGATGGCATTATATGAAGGACGTGGCAGTTATGCACCAAGTCATGCGCGGTAACTCGCAATTGACTTCTGAAACTGCTTCGAAGCCAAGATCCTGCGCGTTGGGACAAAATTTAACAATATGATCACAATATCGGCAGTCAGTATATTTCGAACAACTACGTTACTTTTAAATTCTAATTTGAACTTCAATTACAATTTTAGATTTTGAACTGTTTCACTCTTCTTATCGTTCATTGGTGCATTATCGTCATAATCCTATTTGAAAGAGATATATATGCTTGTAAGTGTATATATATCTTTCGAATAGTATTATATGAGGACACATCGTCATCGTCATCCAGTCTCGTGACGCTACCGTGTAGTTAAGGGCTGATGTTACTTACACTCTAGACTTACACTCTAAGTATAGCGCAGTTAGTCAAAGTCATCACACTTCCAATCATGCTGGCCAAAGCAAAAAAGAAAAAAAAAACAATGATATAGTGCCTGCTTCCTCTGCGTGCTGCATAACTTCGCGGAGCACCACGATATGTTACCTGCTAATACTAGTCCCAAGTACGTGTAATGAGAATACGGACAACGCAATACGAGCAACCCTCCTACGTGCCTGCAATAGACGTATAAGGCAGGTGACACGAAGACCGCTAAGCATGTGCTTCGCAGTTACGAAACAAGATGCAAAGCAAAAGCTGCACAGCAACCAATCACCGGAAAGCAAAACTGAAGAGCGATACTCCTAACCTACGAAACTAAAGCGGTCATAGAAAGCGTGATAGAGAGAAGAGGAGATAGATGGAAGGATCTGCTTCAGCGCTCTCCAAATCCGAGATTATCTCAAGCGTTCGAGCAAGCTGTAGTTTATCAAGGGGGCCTAAAAACGTCTCCGTCCTAAAGAGAAAAGGAAAAAAGATATCGACTCTGCCATTTTCACGGTACGTCTTTGACGATAGCCCGTTGGAAGCAAGCGGCAGAGGCAGGAATATCCCCGCCAATTTTGGTATTTTCACATTTTTTTCTTATTTCTTTTATGTGCGCGTGGAGCCACACTCCGTGTATGCTTTCGAGAGAATGCTATCTATCTGAGGAAGACATTTGCCGAAATTGATGACTTCTCCTGAGTAGACGTTTCGCCTTGCTCAGATTGCACTCACGCTTGTTCGCAGATTTCGATGCGTGTGAAGTGCTGACGCGCTTGCTGCTTCACAGAAGAGGGGTGGTCAGTTCGTGAACGTTCTGTGACATCGCTAGAGTTTTCCCTATGCCTGTATTTGACCGGCAGGCCGGTTATTTTTTGTTTGTGTGCAAGGCTGCTGGTTTGAAGGCAATACCGGTAGCTTGCTACCGATATTTTACCACAGAAGGCGTTTCATCCAAATGTTACGGCATATTCCGTGGAAGCAATATGGAACGGGTCCAACTCCGCTGTGGCAGTACTCCTTGTTGTTTCAACTGGTTCTTTTCTGTACACATTGTAACACGAACATCAGAAACCCTCTTCTAGTCTCTCTTTTGTATTTTTCTTTTGTTATTATCTATATATTCTATTTATATATTTCTATTTCATCCATTTCCTTATAAAAGTATCGCACATGCGCACCAACACAGGAGGTCTCACGTTTGCGGATACCCCTTTGTCGAAAGGAGAGAGAGAGAAAATAAAAAAAAACTAGATTATTTAAATAGTGAGTGAAACAAAGAAAAAGAGACGCTGTGTGATAGCTGGTTTTCATTTTACACACCAACTCGATTATATTTTAGTAGCACGTTGCGTTTACTCCAGTACAAATAATACGATTCCGTTAACTAAAGTGTCGTAAAAAAATGCCGTGCTTACACATTTGTTCTTGCGCAACCAAGGAACACACAACTATTGCTGCGTTTTGTGTAACTGCTCCTGCGGCTATAATGCATTCAAAACCACCCTGCCAAGAGAAAGTGAACTGTTCGGTTCTTACTAACGTCTGCCTCACCACCAACGCGTGCGCTGCATCCTGCTTTATTTATCGGAAATAAAAGGCACGTTCCATACAAGACATATCGCCTCCACCAACACGGAAAGGGTGCAGCAAAAACCTCGCAACTTTTGTCTGCGTCAACAATATAAAGGTGCGACCAAGAAAGGAAACACCGAAAATACGCGCGCGCCTCTTCCAAAATTGAACAGCTCTTTTTCTTTCTTAAAAGTACGTTTTCCTATAGCTCTTATCATTGTCCCTCCTTCGCGTCAAAGGCTAAATGAACTTTTTTTTCTTCTTTCTCTCTTTCTCTATACCGTTTCTTTTCATCTGTCGTCAGATTAAAAGCCATGACGAAGATCCAGCCATATAGCGCTCGGAAATTTTCTCCGCTTTTTATCTGGAACGAAAGGCCGCTCAACGAAGTCGTTCCTCTCCTACTTTCTATCCGTATTCCTTTATCTGGCAGTTTTTGTTCAGCACCGAAGCCTTCGCAATTCTTCGCGGCAACAAATGAGCTATAAAAGTCTCGGGGAAAAAGAAGGAAAAGGTGGAACGGCGCTTCCGCGTCCCTGGCTTCGTTATGAACCTAGTGTTTGCGCTCAGGAAGCACAGATGAATGCCCGCCTATTCTATCGGAAAGCTCTGCGAAAGGAGGAAAATGAAAAGAGCCTCGCTTATCTCTCTATTTTCCGGATCGGAATACGCTTATTTAAGTCGCAAAGTTCCGCTTCTATGCGTAGCTGCTGTCTCGTATCGCCACCTTGCGCTAAGCTTACGCAAGAAGACAATATGGCGATGCAAGCCAGGCCTTGTTTTGTTCGTGCTGTTTTTTTTCAGAGGCTTTTGGGAGTGTTGGGATCGAAAATGTTTCATTCTGTCCGCAGCGAGGTTAAAACAGTATTGCAACGTGCTCATGGATGAATGGAAGGAGGATAAAGGGGGGGGGGGGGGCTGATGTGAAAGTGAAGCTATTCCACAGCAAGATATTTATTATCTCCATCAGCTGCGACACTGTAGGTGGAAATTTGTTAACTGTCCTTCAATATTAAACAGCCCTGAACTTCCCAGAGATTTTCCAACAGAAACGTCTTAAACATGCGTGAAGAATGTGATGTAGAACTCAAGGTGCCCTCGGTAGCAGTAATTAACGTGTTCGAGCTGCATGAAGCACGTATTATACATGGCACATTCGTTGGTAGAACTCAGAGAAGTGTATCTTTCTCTGACATCAGCTCACCTTCAACCAGATTGGACAGACGGGTAGTGGGAGACTGTTATTGCTTCTCAGCTGTGCTGTCTGGGGTTTTTCCTGGGTTTTCCTCAGACGCTTTCAGACATATGTCGGCACAGTTCCCCTAGAAGTCGGCCCAGGACGCACATTCCCCCAGGGCGTGAGTCGTGACGTTGCCCACATACGTGAGGCCGACAACGGCAAGCCCTATCACCACCACCACCACCACCACCTTCTCAGCTTTCACGATGGAATCGCCCAACTTCGTTTATTTTTTCCCGCTTGACTATAAGTATTATTCGTGTATAGTAATCGTGTTAGTACTAATATCGAGACTTAGCCACATAATGACCGATGGTAGGTAGGCCTTCCTGTAAATCATTCTTCTCTGCAGTAAGAGTCTTCATGTGGTGAAGCCATCTTACCCAACCCTCTATACATTCACTGGTATTGCGGCGTGGAGCGAAATTATTCCGAAAAACGTGATGCTACTGCAACTGTAATCTAAAGTTACATGTTTTTTTTATTTTCTTTTTGCCAGCCCCATTAAATAGAAAAGTAATTCGGCGGGACCTAGTGGTCATAATTAGAAACCATTCCATATGGCACAGAGCCAAACGATTTGTATAGGTATAAATATCTTACTTGCGTTCCACACATACATCCACACATGCGTTCCACATAATCTGCAGCACACAACATATAGCGTACAAAACTGGCGTTTGTCTCCAAATTTCACGGCTTGATAACTGCATTCCCTTGTGCGCATCGCACCATTTCGTACTATACCGAACGCACGACAGACCCATATTTTTTATCGAACGTCCCTAATTTCTTCGGATGATATAGGAAGTAACTGTGCTTGCCTTTCTGACATCAATCTGTAAGATTGATTTGCGATAAATTTGCGCAGCAGAGACCGTCAAGTCCGAACAGTAATCCTAGCCCTCATGTATAGACGAATAAAAGCGAGTCGTCGCGTGCACAGGCTCTCTACGCATTACAGACAAACCAAGATAGATGACAGCTCTTCACCCGCATATGACATCAATGATGTCGAATGTGGCAGGGACAAGAAACCCGGGCGGAGGCATTATTCCGTCAGAACCGCCCACAGACAACGAGAAAACAGCGAGAGGCAAAAGAATGGACCGACTCTCTTTCTCGGTGTCACTTGTACCACGAGATGAAACGTCTGTCAGCGCGTCTCTTTTGTCGGCAGCTCGAGTCTACTCGGAAGAGACCTCCCCAGCTCAGAGGGAGAGAGAAAGATCCACCGCCATTTTTACGAGGAATAAAAAGTTGTACGCGAATCACGTTAATTCTGCACGACTTGCCCTCGTTCTCATCAAGCGACGGGCGACCCCACGCGCAGCTTCCGCTGGGGTGGATACCCTTAGAACGGGGACAAAGATGGCGAGGCTTAGCGCTGACAAAAATGTATAAACGAAAACGTTTCTCCCTTAGTGTGTACGTGCAGGATGAAAAGGGCACGAGTGGCGTTGAGAGATCCCTAAAACAACGGTACGGCGAGATTGGCGACAATAGTACACGCACTCTCACGTGACAGTTCCCGTGAAAGGAGGAGGAAATGAAGGCTCTCAGAGCGGCGTGGCCTGACAGTGTGGGCATGAACGCTATAGTGTGTATAAGCCTGGGTGGAGTGCTCCTCTAGAACGCGATTTAACGAAATTAGTCTTGCATGTGCCGCACGCTATACTGCACCACCTTATAGCGGCTTAGTTTCAAGATCCGACCTGACTTACAAGATCCTGACAAGACTTACTTGACTTGCAAGACTTGCTGACAAGAACCTGACTTACCTGTAACACGTACTGTCGTTATTAGAGAGCGGATTTCCAGGCATACGCCTTTTCGTAGGGAGGCGTACAGATGCTGTGTTTTGATGTTCTAAGCACGAATCAGGTGGAAGGGGACCTATTAGTAGACTAACGTTAGTGGCTTTTTCGCAATTAGTGCGTTCAAAAAAAAAATGCCAGTAAGTGCATAAACGGGTACTTCATTTGCTGCTTCGTGCTTGTTTCGCAGCTTTTGCAAAAATAAAAAATAAAGAACCCTTGCAACAGCCGAGGATATGCATCGCCGCGCTACATCACAGAATGAAAGCGTCTTCCTTTGTGACAGAAAGTGAGTTCTTTTTCACCTGAAATCCTTGCACCCGGTGCAAAACCGTGTCTGCCCTTGCAACTGTGCTTAGTGGTGACCAGAGCTGTGTAAGTTACAGCTACGTGACTTCAAAACTAAGTTACAGGAAAAGTTACTTAGACTGAATTGTACTTCAGTTACAGTTACTCGTGAAATGTCACTGAGTTACTTCTCAATTGCTTCCGGTTAATCATGTTCAAGATGACCTCATGTGCAACTTTGAAACACCGTGTACGAAACGTAGTACTTGTTGAAAACAAACTTTTGAAACAACCTACATACTCACTCGCTAGGTAGTCAAGCTGATAACGCTGGTAAATTTGCTCTTAAGAGCAGGGCATTTTCTAAAGTTCTCATTAAAATCACACTGTAACGTTCTACCCCAACAACTACATGAATGCCAATGGGGTGAGGTGAGTCCTAACACTCACATGGAAATTCGATTGAAGAAATAACTTTCTGCATAGACTACAAGTTAATCGAAGAAAGTAATTAAATTACAGTTACTGATACATGTTTTAGAAATTAGTTGGTTACAGTAGTAAGCTACACGAAAAGTAATTAATTACAGTAACTCAATTACTTGTAGTTAGCTACTTTACAGTTCTGGTGGTGACGCTCCTGTTCTCGGCGATATCCTTCTTGAGTACCCGTGTTCGTACAGGCACGCACCATCACATCGGTCGTCGTCGTGAGCTCGTTCTCGGCACGTATAAGACAATTCGTAGTGACAGGCGACAGGGTTTCACGTCGGAACGCATTGAAATGATGCCTGTTTTCTACTGTCTTCATGCTTTCACTAAGATGATGTGTGCACGGTGCTTGTACTTCAATTCTAAAATAAGGATTACCATGCTATCAGAGCGGTTTTGTGGACGCCACAATCTCCATACTATTTTTCTTCCTATTTCTCTCTCTCTCTCGCTGGCTGTGTGGAATCTTTGCAGTGCAACCGAAGAATGACTTCTGAAGTCATAATACAAGCATATTATTTCAGAGCAGCGATTGTCACAGAACTGCACGCGGTAGAGTGGTATGTTACCGTAAAGCAACCAATGCTGACGTCATCGCTCGTAGTGCTGGTAGTGCAATATTGATCGTGTCTATTCCGTGAAAATTCGTGACTTTATGGACCTCTTTGAGTGCCTTTTTAGGCGCCTAAATGGCTAAAACACGTCTTTTCTTGCCTTAAAATCTACTTTCTAGTCATTACCCACAGCTTGGGTGTACGCCTTTGTGCGACAATTAACAATACTGCTTAAGTGTCACATAAAGGCGTATGCCTCTCGTTTTCGACAAACCAGGGTAGAGAACGATGTCATTCGGGACGCTTGGAGCGTGTCATACGGTGAAGCTCTGCTTTAGAAGAGGATGTGTAATTGCCTGCAATACGCAGCATGAAGAAGACCTGAACTACCATATGGAGACCAGAACGCACAGGACTGAGTGAAAGCGAGTACAGTAGATTGGATGATTGGGAGAAGTTTTGGGACTAACATCTCCCTTTTTTCTTTTACCAATCAATCAAGTTGAGTGAATTAGGTTAGCAGTAAAATGAAGAATACGAAAGCGGGGTAATGAATGTAGACCTGTTGCTTTAGATAGACTTATTCAGTAGAGTGTTGTAATATCGAGACATTCCACTTGGCAAAACATCCTCTACGTATACAAGCTCCTCCGTCTTCAATAAGGAGAACTTCCGAAAATAATTACGCGGTAATTAAGGTAATAAAGTCACCACATTCATTCCTGCTCTAGAGACACATCGTCCACTTCAAAAATATCCTCTCAAACACAAATCTTGCTCTCAGCATGCACTAATGGTTCGGTCTCAAATGAGCCTTTTAAGCTCTCCCCAACAAGTGCTCCCTCTCGGTTCTGAAAAGAACTCGAGCCACTCTCCGCATTTTTATTGCCGTGAAGTAATTTCTTTTTCTTTTCTGTCTCCAACTCTTTTTTTTACGTGCCCCTATTTTTTTTTGCAACTTTTTTATGGTTATATCGTACGAGGCGTTAATCGCGACTGCCTCGCATCATATCCATCATCTCACATGGACCAGCACACTTAAAAAACGGGATTGAAAATTTTAAAACTAAAAGAAACGCGCACATAAAAAGTACCAAGAATGTAAAAATGGGACGCAGAGGGTGGACTTAAGAAGCGTCACGAGTCATCTTTCTGAGCGGGCTCTAATCGCACGTTTCAATTTTATGGCGCTTGTTTCGAGGGTATATATTCCTGTTTCTCCGTACGCTCGTTAACAGGCGCAGTCTTAAATAAAGTTCGTCCTTTAATAAATAAATGGAACAGAGGGGGTCTTCCGCTTCTTTTTCTCACATGCAGTAGCGCTTCTGTGTGTGTGTGTTTTTTTTGTGTGTGTGTGTTGTTGTGCAGTAGTACAATTGTGCTGGAGATGAATAACTGTATTGAAACAGTATACAATGCGTCAAAAGTAATTGGTCGGAAGTAGAAATGTTTTCTGTCAGCCGGAGTGTTTTATCATGAGCTGTCCGCTCTCTGCCGGTATATGTACGGAACGCTGTCGTTAGCTGTATGTTAATACTATCGTCAATCTTATCGTTACTAAGGGGGTCTAGTATAGGTCAGAAGAACTCTTACAAAAACGACACGACAAAGGAAGCTGTCAAATCAGAGATCAGCAACGTGACGTCAATCACTTAAAAAAAAAGACGATTGGGTTATCGTGCTTTCGAAACCGTTATCTTCGCACCTTTCTCATCATCATCATCATCTTCTTCAGCTACAGTCGTGACGATGCCCACGGCTGTGAGGCCAACAACGGCAAGTTGTTACCATCACAACCTCCAGCGTGTAGCACCTTTCGATCTACTAAAACTAGCTAATGCTATGGCGTGTATGCTAATGATAACGCTACCGTCAGCTATATTTCATTTCATTTCATTCATTTCATTTTCATTTTATTCATTTTATTACCTCACAGGTACTAGTAAAGTACATTACGTGAGGAAGGCAGAATACAAGGGTACACAAATGAAAGAATCAGCAAGGTATAGGTGGAAGATAATAAAAATTAGCACTAACACACTTTAGCACACACCACAGCACTAACACAATTTAGATAGATCGGACAAGCTTTCAAACAGAAGAAACACGAAACTTAAAGACAAACGCATTCAAATGGAGCCACAATAGAAAACAGTCCTGTTCTCTCTCTCTGAACGATTGAATTGTGAGAAAATTAAAAATATTTGAAAACTCATTTTCGATAGTAATTCGACGCTTTAGTTCTCTCGACAACTGCGATCACGAGCGAGGCCACAGCATGGTTTGTCCGTGGATTACTTATTGCCTACCTGATGATCGTTTAACGTGCGATGGAGTCTCTGTACACCGTTCAACGTTCACAGTACACCGTTCAAGCAGCACAATGTACTGAAAGTCGAGTGCAATAGGGGTGGACGGTATGTGTCTTGTCAATGTCTTTTAGCTTCACGGGTCTGTTCAAGGCCTTCCACCTACCCGTCCACCCCCATTGCACTCGACTTTCAGTACATTGTGCTGCTTGGGAACCGTGTCCAACGTCGACGAGGATGATGTGTTTAAGCAAATTGCAGCACGCCGCCAAACTGCAAGTGTCACTGGGTGGGTCGAACCCAGCACCTTGGGATCAGCAAGCGGACATGTTATACCAACTGAACCCTTTTTTTCTTATCGAGGCTTGTTCATGAATAAAACACACACACATACACACACACGCACAAACAAAACAGTCCGCAGTTTAAGGATCGTTAGGCTAAAGCAGGCAATACGATACCAACTGATACACCGACGACTTTTCAATCGAACACTCTCGAACCCATATTTCATTTTTCTTTCTTTCCTTCTCTCAGAATAATCGGTAGCCGGCTATACATTCGGCGGTATTACATTTGGCGGTATAGTTGCGCGACAACACCAGTTCCACATTCCTGTAGTTCATTTTCACGGGAACATGCTTTCAGTACCATCGTATATCAGCACAATAGTGAGTTTTGAGGCATCGTAGGCTATCGTCTTTGCGTACGTAAGGAATAGCGTGGTGGTTCCGAGCACTGCGCTAAGCTCTCTTTGTTTTGCGCGCGCGCAGAACCACCAACGCTATCCCTTACGTACGCAAAGGCAATAGCGTACGATGCACTAAAACTCTCTAACATATCACGGTACATCACCGTAATAGAAGGCTTACGTATGAAAAGGAGGGAACACAAGACCTACAAGCACGGTACAAACATGTTTGGCTCCAGAAGTACGCTCCAATAGCGCTCCCCTTTACCCGTCGCGTTGTCTGCGTTCTCCGTAACAACGATCCCGCTCCGCACTGTACCATACGCTTCATGCCACTTCAAAAACTGCGTTACACTCGCATTATGAGTCCGACAACAACATCTTGTACGTGTGAGTTCACTGATTCCCCCATATTCCACATATGCGTGCATTCTTATCTTCCTCCACAATACACCGACTCATCTCCCACGTATCCTTCCTTTGCGATTCCACCGCTACCATTGTTATCGAAGCATCTTAAGAACGAATCTCATCTCGGGGTTCTGTCTACGCATCCCACACACATACATACATATATAGAGTCACAACAGGACGGAAGATGAACAAGAAACTATTTGATTATTTCCTTTCTTTCTCCCTTTCGTAACGCGCCCACAAACAGCATTTCTTGCGAACACGCAGTTTTTGCATTCGACGAGAGAAAAAAAGAAGAAAGAAATGCAGAGTGGGGCGTTGTACACAATATGATCAGGCAGAGTCTTTGCATCATAGCAAGGAGGAAATTCGGGAATCGTATATACGAGAAAGAATAATAAGAAAATGGAGCCGCTGCTAGAGAAAGTCATCGATGCATAAAGGAACAGGAATGTTTTTTTTTTTTTTGTGATAAATTTTTTTTACCCGCCGATAGAAAACGAGAAACTGGCAAATATTAGTCCCATCCCATCGTTCTTTCTGGATAGAAATAAAAAGAAAAAGAAAAACAAAATAGGTCTATATGCAGCGAGAGACACGACAGCGCGAGAGGCGAAGCGACGAGCGGAAATATATATATATATATTTTTTTTTTTTTTCTATTCCAGAAAATTTTGAAGGCGGTTTTGAATAGGAATGAGATATCTGTCGTATATTCTTGTTCTTTCAGCGTTCTCTTATCGAGACAGCCTTTTCTCCTTTACCGCGAACGCTTCGCATTATGAAGGGAAAATTTTGGAAAGTACGCAGTTCCTTCGAAAATGTTGCGAAGAAGCGGGTCTTGCTGGTACTTGATAATAGCCAGTAATTGTATTATTTCCTCGTTATTTCGCTTGATTAGTACCGAAGAAATAGTAAAATAACGAAACAATAATACGAGCCACCATCAACCCTGTCAACGTCGTGACTCACATCCTCATTTTTTTCTTTATCGCATTATCATCACCTGTCAAAGTAACAATGTGCAGTAATGGACATGCACCTTCGCGCAAGACAATTTTCAGACGATACGCCGTGCTGGAAAATTATGGAAAGCACATGACACCGCACTCGACCGCCAATCGAGAGGTGCTTTGTTCGACTCCCACCGCTGTCTGGGTTTTCCAATCGATATGCCGCGCCTTTGACAGCAGGTGTTATACAGAGCGTTTTACAGCGACACCTGTATATGCGGAGCAGATAGCGTGCGTGCGCCGTGTGTCCCAGGTATCACGGCGCGGCGAGTCACGGAAGAAGCACGCTGCGAATATGGCGTGATGCGATGTTGAGTATCACGTGAGGTGCGGTGACGCAGGTGGCGGGAATGGAAAACACAAGATGCTAGGCCTTTTGCCAGGATGGCTCCGCCGAGGAAGGTTCTCAGTGAAGGTTCTTGTCTTGTGTACTTCCAATAGGTCATTTGCAAAAGTTCGAAGGAGCAGCGCGCATACCGGGAAATGCTGTGCAAAACGACAGTGAATGCGCATGCGCCAGTACGACGACGACGACGATCGGAGACGATAGCAAATCGCTGTCGTTTTGCACAGCATTTCCGGGCACGCCCTGCCAGAGCGCGCGCTGGAACTTTTTCAAATGGCCTATACGAAGTCGTTCAGAAAAGATTGTAAAGACTCCTGAGCGTCCGAACAGGGTTCGAATTGCAATGCATTTGGAAGAGATAATTTCGAAATATTATCATATCACGTGTTGCGAACTCTCAAACACACAGAAAGAATGGTGTTAAAGTCTGCCCACATCGCGTGGCGACACAGCTGTCGCTGTGTTTCAGTTGCGAGTACCAAAGGTTGCACAACTACTCGGATTTTTTTTTATCCTTTAGGGAATTTTTATCATAAAGATATGAGACATATATATATATATACAAATATTTACAAATACCTGAAGGGATCACTAACCATAAAATAACTTTGGTTTCTAAACACTTCTCGGGTTCCGGCCACGCCATTGATAACATTCGCGTTGTTGTTCTCCGCTCCGGTTTCCATTCCTCAAAATCACGAAAAAGGACAGGAAGTCGCCTTATCCTCCATCTTAACGCTACCAATCACCCAAGATGCCTCAATGAAAGACTGGTTTTAAGTTTCTAATCACTTGTCGATCACTGTTACTCAGTTTGCACATTCACGTGCAGCCCCCTAGCGGGATGCGTAGTACGTTGAACATCCTCCTACGTTCTGCCTTTTTCTTTTTTTTCTGATGAAGAGCGTTCGCTCGAAACTTCAACTGATATTCTTCTCACATTCTTGGTTTTCCCCTTCGAGTACACTAGCTCCGGGTTTTTACTCTTACCTATACAACAACGTATGTTCGTATGTTGATCAGATTGCGATGTCGGCGTAGTGTAATTGGAGCACATCTGACCAGCGAGGTGTGGGTTCGAATCCCTTCACCTGGCTTTTCGTCAACTGTTATCTCTCAATTCGTTCTCGCAACAATTTTTTTGAGCGGAAACATATTTTCGTCACACACGAGATGCTACGCTAATAATGAACCTTGCCGACTTTGTAAATGCAGTTACAGAAGGGAAAAACATGCGAGCAGTAAAAGAGCACTATGTGGTAGCAAAATAAATGCAGCACAGCTCTGGCGAAAGTCGTTTGAGTTCATTGCCTTAGGCAGAATATTCCCGAAGAGTACAGGTCGGGTTAAACTGCATGTGTCTAAATGAGATACACAGGAGTAGTGCTTCCGTACCTTCGCAAACATTTTGCGTCTGATATCGTTGTCGCGTATATGATCAAAATGCAGATCAGGAATGATATACTTAGGATCCCCCAAAAAGCGCGCCGAGCTTCTGCGGGAAGGTGCGAAATCAGTATGTGATGAGCGAGATAGAGTAAACAGCTTGTCCCTATTTACTTGCCTTCATCTTATTTCAATCTTTCCTGTCCGGAGTATTAGTAAGCGCATTATACCAATTTTAGTTTGGACGGCGACAATGATGCATCACGATGAACCACCACAAAAGGACTGAGACAGATGACCCTGTACCGTTAAAGGGATACTTCAAAACGATCGGTGAAAAAATTGCTGCACGTCATAGTTGTTGCATAACATCCACAGTATACCTGCCACCACTGACTTTGTTCCTTTCTCATGTGACGAATTATGCCTCAAATAAGCGAGCAATCAAACCGACCGAAACAGGAACGTGGAGAGGAGTCGCAGAAGCTTTCCCCTCCGAAGGCCAACGTATTGCATCACCCTGCATGGAGCGGACAAGTAGTATACCACGCCTGTCGTAGCCGCTGTATTACATTCCGGAAACAAAACGATGGACGAAGATTAGGGATCAGATCACTCAGACACAGATGGAAAGAAAGCGGTCACCTGCTTTCCTGAGAGTCATCAGACAGCGCAGGAATGGTATGACTAATGCACGGTGACGTTGGCCGACTGGAGAAAGAAAGAAGTATACTTCCATCGACGCTCAGTGGGAGCCAGACCTTTCAAAATTTCAAAAGTCCTTGTTATGGTTCCACCTTCGTTTTCAAGTGAGATATTTCACAATTGTGTTCAGTTCGTGTAAATGATTGTGGAAATAATATTCAAAACCATTTAGTTGCAAATTCTCCCTTTAAGTACAAGAATACAGATCAATAGAAAGCATAGCACCAACGAGGGTTGCCCGTGCAAATATTAAGTTTTTCATGGGGATGAAAGACAGAAGATCTTTACACTTCTTTGTTCGGTTATTGTCTGACTTCAGTATGCGCAAATTTAATGAATACAAATGAAGACAAAGGAGAGGAAGAAGAAGCAAACGACGCGAATGGGGATGGAACAAAAAAGGGGCGTGGCAGAATAAACTGGGACAGGTGGGCACGGGCAGTTGCGTGTGCTCGGGTTTTGAGAGGACAAAATTTGGGGTACCTTTTTGGGAAAATCGATGGTTACTCCTTATTCGCTATAATATGAGTAGTAGATAAAGTGTTTCGTTGGTATTAAAATGCGTGACTTGGATTCTCGGAGCGGAATCAGGATATCCGTGGGTTAGAGGCCGACTGCAAATTTTAAAAATTTACATGATCAAGAGATAAACTGATGTTCTGAGGCTGGAACGACTGATCGCCTGTGTGGTAGGATCGAGCAGACAGTATATACGCACTGATGGTGGGTAATGTAAGAATAATGGGGATACTAATATGTGTACGGTATTTCACTACAAGTAAGCTGAGTTTTCTTATTTTTTAAAAACCTGAATACTCGAATCGCTTAGGGCATGCAAAGATTAAAAAAAAAAAACGGGAGGCTTCCTCCGTTGGAGAGGTAGGAGAAGTCTGGGACGTAGAATTTATTTAGGCAATTTTCTAAAGCTATGATCATATTTAGGCTTGTGCTGTTAGTATAGCCACCTTATCAAAAATGAAAGTTTGAATTAAATTGAATAACGCCACGAATAATATAAACGGAAAATGAAGGGCACCCCGTTCGCAACGCCAGCGGAGACTTTTTGTCCCGGAGTGGAGTCTGTCCCCGTAAAAGCATCACGTTCCTCCGGATAGCAATGCCTGCCTGCATCTTGGAGGACAGCGGAAAGAGGGGGAATTGCGAGAGGGATTTTGGAGATTATATGCTTCGTGATCCGCGGGTGATCGTATTGACGTCCCGTAGAAGGCATCCAATCCCTGGAGATGCACCCCTCGTGTCTGCGGGGTAAAACAGGATGCTGCGCATCTGTGCACATGCTGCACGCAGAAGCATTCTAGCAAAGAGCTATTGTTATATGTAAGACAAAAATTTCAAATAAGCGCTGTGCATCAGTGTAAAGGTAAAGTGTCATTGTCGGTATTCTCAGCCAACTCCACACCAGGCAATTCGCAGTTCCGTTCGTTCTCATTCGGCAAGAAATTTCATGCTTTCCCTCTACTTAAGGTAAGTAACGGAACACTGCTGCCCTCAAAATAGCTGCTCAAAAGTAGCGCAGTACTATAGTATCGCTACAAATGTTACAAAAAAAGGCGCAACCGCCACAAAAATTAAACGCAATACTCTCCTCGATTTTTCTGTTACTGTATATAGGGTATGAGTTTTTCGGGTTAAGTACCTTTATCCCATTCAGGAGGGAAAAATCGGGTGCTATTTTTAAATCTGAAATCCGGGGTGAAATCGGGTGCTACTACTATATTCTGATGTTATCGGGTTATTACGTTATGCTTTCTGTCCAGCAAGCTTCCTCGCGATTCATAGGGTCTTGCACCACGTGTTGTAACCTCAAATGTGCTTCGCACACTTATTGTTGCACTCAAAGAATATCTACAACATCCATTCGTATAAACTGCCAGTAAATAGTACCCATGGTACGTGATAAAACATGATACGTGATTGGAATTCGGGGAGAAATCGGGTTTAACCCGAATTGGTCCTGTACTGATTCGGAGGGGAATAATCGGGATGAATCGGGTTTCACAAAAAAAAAGAAACATCAGACGGCTACCATATAAAAGTAACGCTATAATTTGAGATTCATTAATTTTTTGTTACAGTACCGTTGTCTTTCAGACATACGCTCAACTGTTGGAGTCAAGCTTCAATAAGTTACAACAATTCGAGATCTTTTTTTTTTTGCGTGTTCCTCCTTTCCGGTGTGTGGAATCTCCTGTAGTTGAACATAAAACTAAGACGCAAGCTGGCTGGTGTATACTTAACGTTAACAGCATCTCCCTGAGCTTAGGGAAAAGCAGAGAATAGAGAAAGAACAGCACGAGGCAAGAGCCTTGTTATGTACTGTTCGTTCTCTGTTCTGTGCAAGTGTCTTTTCCCCGAGCAGAGGGGTGCGATGTCAACGTTCATTTAGTTAAAGCATCGAAGTCAAAATCATAATTCCAATGAACGCTAGCTATCAACACTGCTCAGCTATACACAATGAGTAGCAAGTGAAAGCTGTACATTTGAGCGTTGTTAAGTGGCGATACGGAGCACGGTGTTGGTCAATGAAGAAGGTACAACAACAACGAGGCTACTGATGATAATTTGTGTATGTATTTACATCGCGGTAAAAGTACGATCATAAGCAAACTTATCTACTCATCAACACGATGTCCGCTGGTATAGTCAGCCATTATCGACCTTATTACTGCATCATCTCACGATGTAATCATCACGGCCGGCATTGGACTTTTTAATGCCACTACGACATCTTTCAGTTTCTTAAGAAGTACGCACACTGAATCCAGGTCACCGCGCACTCTATCACACAACACGTCATAAAACTAAAGCCATCAACATCAGTCAACAACTATAGGACGATAAGGGTCAGCTGTAAGCTCCCGTTTGCTCTACCATCGTGACCTTTGCACTATACACAAACTAGAACAACGCGAAGAAATGGCGAAGCTCCGGACACAATCACGCTATAATGTCTTTCAAAGTCATTTACATCCTGTGGTCCAGTCATGGCTAAGTTGCTAAGAGAAAGTTACAGTTAGTCTGCACAAATAGTGACTGAATTAGAGCTACAGTTACTCTTTTCGAAATGCAACAAGTACACAGCTACAGTTGCCACGTTAAAGTAACTTAGTTGCTTTACAGTTACATTTTAAGAAAAGAAAGCCGAATAGAGGTAACTCTAAAAAAATTTGTTTTACCACTTGCACTGTCCAAGCATATAGCCTTACCGTGTTATGAACAGAGGATTTCCCATGGGCCCGGTACGTGGAGTGTTCCTGGCTGCGTATGAGAAGAACCCAATTCGTGGAAATTCCTGGTTGGGAAAAACCTCGGGGTATTTGAAGTCTCGACAACACGCTGCTAAGAAACTGGCGCGTTGAAAACATTGCAATAACCGAGTAACTTAGTTACGGTTACATTTTACAGTTCCTTTAACCAAAAGCGTAACTAGTTACAGCTACAAGATAGTTTTGTAGAAAACTATACCCGTTATTGTAAAAAGTAACCAGCTACAGTCATTCACAAGTTACTTGTAACTTAGTTACTACGCAAGACTGCTGTTCAGCCGGTGGCGAGTAGCCAAGCGCCGGTATACAGGCTGTTCAGTTCTATCGACGAAGTCCTGGGTTAAGGTGGTGGTGGTGAAAGGGCTCCCCGTTGTCGGCCTAACAGAGGTAGGCAACGTCATGACTGACGCCCTAGGGGAAAGAGCGTCCTGGGCCGACTTCTAAGGCAACTGTGCCAACATTGGCAACATATGTTTGAAAGCATCTGAGGAAAACCCGGTAAAAACCTAAGACAGCACAGCTCGCACCCGGATTCGAACCCGGGTACCTCCCAGTCTCGACGTGACATGGCCAGCACGCTAACCGCTCAGCCACGCGAGCTTGTCGTGGGTTGAGAAGCCTCCCGTCAGATCCAGCATCCCCACGAATCAGTACCCGTGTTGAGACACCATCTTCTCTATACATCTAGACGTTGGGCCACATTCTTTAACCGATGAGCTATAGCGTTGTAGCGACGTTTCGAGGTGGCGAAGGCAGCGCCCCAAGCCACCCAAGCGGCGAGGAGGTGCAAAACGGCACTGAAGGCGAATCTGCTCTCTTTCCTGCCATGCGTATGCAGCTGCTGTTGATTTTTTTTTTCGACTTTTGCAATGACCGGTACGTTTCGGGTACCCATAATCCGCATGGCTCGTATTGCTGCGTCTTTGCAGCTCCTCCAAGGGAAGTATGAGGTTTTATCGTTTCCCTGCCCGGCTGCACAAGCGCGGCCGCAGCCAACGCTGGATACACGACATTTGGCGCGGCAAGGAAGTATGATCTATCCTGCAAATTCTACTCATGATATACATGCGTCCTGTTTTACAGTAAATGTGAACGTCTTCATTTCTGCAGTCTGCATCATTTATTTTACTACGTTGTATCAAAAGCATCGAGATAAAGCTTCTGTACACACGTCCTCTGCTGTGCATAATGTTTGCGCACCAGTTTCATCGTAGCAAAAAATAACTGGTGCTGAAAACAATAAGGCAAATCGGTGACAGACGCAAATTCGTGCAGATTGAGGAATATCGCCAGTGCAGCACCGCCGCTCCCGCTTTTCACTCGCATGAGTTTACACATCATTGGTTTGTGGTTTTCCGCATTTACTTTCGAGCCAATTCAGGGTGTGTTTATCGACATTTATATGGTTTATTAAAAATCGGATTTTTTGCTTCAGCTATGATCCGTCGGGACGGACGGGATGTCCGAATGCGAGCGTCGATTTAATTGCACGCGAAGTAATGCCTATTTTGTGAGTGAGGGAAACAATCAACTAGCAAAAGTTTAACACTAAATGAGCAATCCCGTTTATAGTCAGTACAAAACAGGCAAAAAGGAAACCTATATTTTGTTGTAATAAATGCAAGGGTATATGAGCATACTCACGTCCGCATAGCGATCCGCTTTTCCGGTATATGCCGAATTTGAAAAAACAATATATATATATATAATTCGGGTGTGTTTTTTTACATTTTTTCTGAAAATGTCAATAACCACAAAACCTACGTCTGAGATATGCATGAAGCTGAAACGGGAAGACTAGTTGAGAAAAGGCACGTTGCTATTACCGCACTCTCCCCTACCGGGTGTTCGAAGACATCTCCCACTTCAGAAACGTGTCCGGACTCATAAAGCCTTCGTTGCTCTATAGCTGTACCATTGTACATAAAAAAAAGAAGAAAAACCTTGCCTGTTTAGGTCGCAAGTCGCATCTGAGTTTGATGCTATAGCTGCTGCGTTCGCCACTGCGCAACACACGACTGCAGCCAGCGCTCAGTTCAGTCATACCAATTTTCTGCTCAAGTGTCGCGAATGTCAAATGTCAAATGTTCGCCGCGCCCTCTGGTTAGCGCACGGAGCCTATAGTGACAGATACAGGGCGACTGTGGAGAACATTATGTGGACATTGTACGTTTGAATATTTGCAAAATAAGGCCACGCGTAGCTTTATTTTGCAAGAATTCGAACGTGTCACATTAGCGCTCGGCTTTACATTCCAGTGTCAGTGTTACACCTCAGTCTAAATGTGGAAGAATCATGCAATTTCTCGTATTAAGGGAACTGATGAGAAAAGCGTCAGCATAATCGGTATCTTAGATGTTTCCGAATACCGTTTTGACAGATGTCAATTGTTACAAAACGCCGTATGGAGAAAGGAAACATAATACGAAGATGTGACACGGACAGGCGTATGGATCAAATGATGGTTCAGACGTAGCGATACAGTTTGCCCCAGAACTGTATCAGAAAATTTATGCTGCATGGTAGAAATTCTGCATGGCATACTGCATGGTAGAAAATAGTAAACGCTGTTATCGGTCCTGCAGAGTTACTTGCTGGTCGCAGCAGCAGTTTTACATCGTATGTTTTTCTTGTAGTTTCACTGTCATAGCGAGTTACATTCTCAAGAATTGTACAATTGTCAAGAAGTTGCAGAATGTCATATTCTATTACATTATGCAGTAGCTCTTGGTGTCATTAATAATATTGGAAGAAACCCTTCTCGCGTTGCATCAGGCATGCGCGTGATTCATTTCAGTGCGACCTCAAAACATCGAATCCAAACGAAGCGTCACGAGAAAATAAGCGTTTCCCCTTCATTTAGCGGCGGCGGCGGTTTTCACGGCTAAGCGCAAATAATTAGCGCGTCAGAGAAAAAGAAAGGCTAGCGAGCAACAGTGGATGTGCGCTTCGTTGCTCGCCGCCCGGCACAGATCGCCGGACGACTTCTCACAGGATGGGATTAGCATCGGCTCATCTCCGCCAAGAAAACAATGAGCTACAGTTAATTATACGCCATTTTTACTGTCATTCGCTGGCATAAAGCGTCAACATTGCGATGGATGCTCTGTAAAGTTGGAATTTAAAAAATGCGGAATTAACTGGCGATCACGCGATGTAATATCGTAAACTGACGCCGTTCACGACTGACTTGTATAGGTTTCTAAGGGACACTATGTACGCCTCGTGTGTAATAAGATAAGTACACAAAATATATTAGATTGCGTAATAAGTGATATGGTGAGAGTTTAAGGAAGCAGGTTCTCCAAAACTTAATTTCTTTATGGCATTCGAGACAGCAGGCACATGACACTTCCTAACTTCTTTAACGTGTAGCGAACGTGTAGAGGGAGAGAGAACACCACGTGAGAGAGAACACCACCAATACCATTGTTCGACGCTCGGCCGGAGCCTATTATTAAATCAGATCATAGCATGATAAGCTTGTGTGCGGACATTCTTCACGAAACTTCACAAGCTGGGGACCCGAACGACCAGAACGTAGCAATCGCAATACGGACGCATCACAGATGCACTCTAACGAAAAAAAGAAAAAAATGAAGAGTAATTTTAGTTATTAAGGACTAAATCCATTGCCACAAAAAGTAGTCACTTTTGGGACTAAATGAATGTTACAAAGTGAGAACCACATTTTACGCTCTGTTCTAACAGTCCTATTGGTGCATAATTCATGTGCATGAATGAAAATACTTTGAATTAAACAGTCAACCGTGATATGTCGAGTGACATAAAATCTTGCAATTTGCCAAGAAGGAACGGCTAGGTATTTCTTACTCTGTGTTGGTGGAAAAAGTTAAGTTAAAAGCTAGGGGGGGGGGGGGGGTACCCTTATTCCATCAAACTCATAAAGAGCACATATTTACGTATAGACAGGAGACCATTACGTGTAGGCATTCAGGAGGCCATTTGCGAAGCTCAGTGTCTATTTGCAGTCCTGGGGAGTAAATTTCGGGGTCAGGGGACTAAAATGGGAGTAATTGCAATCTACACTGTAAATACTGAACTTCACCGCATAGCACGCTCTGCGCCAACCATTGCCACGAATGATAGGGTTATCGCTTCTAATTCGAGGAAAGAGGGAGGCGTTCGCCTTTTTATGTCAATATGAATAAACGATACTTGACACAAAAAGGCGTACGCCTCCCTCTCTCCTCGAATCAGAAGCTATAACCGCGTATCATTCGTGGCAATGGTTGGCGCAGGGCATGCTATGCGGTGAAGTTCAGTTTTTCGAGCGTGGGTGACTAAATGGGGAGTAATTGCATTCTAAGGAACTGAAGCAGCAATTACTCCACATTTCACTCCCTTTTTTTTTCCTTAGAGAGTGACGTCTAACCGACTCCTAGGTAGCGCAAGAGCAACTGTTTCAAGCTCCTTCCGGCGAACCTGTCTACAAGTCTCAACAAGCAAAGGGGGGGGGGGGGGTATATGTTTAATAGACAGAAAAGAGAAGCCAAGCCTGTCAGCCAAGCCACAAGCAATAGGATTCGCGCACACCTACAGTTTCGAGCGAGGATATGACAACCAGTAGTCGGGTTGTCGACCCACTGTCTTGCAAGGGTAGCGCCTGCATTTTGCTCCTCCACAGTGCAACCATCGTTCTCGTCGCCGCTGTACCTCCAATTCTACGCAGGGCACATGGTTCCTCAGCATTTTTGATTGCGAAGACCAGAGAATCTCGGCAACAAACGTCGTATCAAATCATGATAGACTCAAAAGTTCCCACGTACTTACGCCCTTACGAAGGCAGAGAACTCTGACATTACGAAGCACTTGGGTTTATATACTTCACTGTAGACGACTCATATAATTCATCCTCTCGTACAAAATCACGGTGACTTTCAAGTATGCAGCGATTGGCCGCACCCCGCAGCTGCTCAAAATTAATCACATCAAGCCTAACTCCCTTCAATAGACAGAGGCCAACAAAGCTAGAAGAGCTTCATTGCAAATCTATTTAGCCGATGCTTACAAGAGACGGCCAACAGCGCGACCACCGCGATTGGAGCCAATCAAAGCCCGACTGTCCCCACGGACTCGTTAGGTCTACTTGCCTGTCGACAGACTCCCCCATAATCCAGTTAGGGTTAGCTTCGAATCATCAGCCCAACGCTTCCTATTGCATGTTTAACGTAGGGTATGCTTCACAGTAGTAATTCCATCACTGTGGCTTTCGTTACTTCTTTCCGGCGATATCCAATTTGCTTGGGCCTGCCTTATATGCGGTCTATAAAACCTAAGTCATTGTTTTATGCGATTTCGCTGCTCGCTCCGCCCTATCTGAATGGATATGTACTCAGTTAGGTTTGGTTTATGGTTTCTAGCGCAAAGGGCACTGAATGCACGTGCCCAATGCGATGAGAATCTAAGACACTTCAATAGCCTTTCCGAATAATCTCTCTCTCTCTCTCTCTTTTTTTTTTCTGTGACATCTTGGGACTCTGGGTTGAATTTGTTTCGCTCTTTCCACTGCTTTTTTGCATTGTTCTTCTACCTTCTCTGCTACTGACGCGTGGACTAGCTGGGACCTAAATCTCGTTATTTTTTCTTTTTTCCATCAACCAATCGATATTTTTTCCCGACTGGACAATTGCTGCTTTTTCAGCCTTTTTCTCCCATCGCATCAGACACAATTTCCTGCTGGAAATCACAGAGCGGCCAATGGGTCAACGTCAGAGACGACAGTTGCGTAAAGAGGCGACAACAACAGCCTCGACTCTCACCGGGAAGTATATATCGAGACACATATCCCATGTCTTGGCCGTGACAATATTATGAAAGGAAAAACAAACGTCGCGAGAACGAAAAAGAACCACGCTCATTCATTTTCTGTCTCAACGCCATTAAGAATACCGGCTTTATGTGTATCATTTTTCGTTTTCGCGTGGACTGCTTTTTATTCGCGCTCCCTATTAATACCCTTTGCGTTCTTGCATTACCGATATGTGCCTGTGTCAGTAACTTCCGGTTCTGCGACATTCGCTTCGTTCGTGATTGGTGGTTCGTCAGTGACACGTACGACCCTGTCGTCGCTCTATCCACAGACAATGGTAAGCAATGTCGTAAATCAAAGACCTTCGTGCGCTGACTCCGCAGCGTCATTTCGAGTGAGTTCCCTATAGCCTGCAGAGTGTGATGCCCATTGCATTATACAGCCGTTTTGAGCATAGATACCTTCCAGTTAAATAATTCCACGAGACCTTAAATGACAACGTAAAGTACACTCTTAAACATTAACTTCACCGCTTCATAGCACGCTCCTAGCCAACCATAATCTCGAATGATATCATTATATTTCCTGATTTGCGGAAAACGGGAGGCGTACGCCTTTTTTGTGACAATTATGAACAGCATAAGTGTCACAAAATAGGCTCCGCCCCACGTTTTCAACAAATCAGGGACGAGAACGTTGTCATTCGGAATGTTGGTTGGCTAGGAGCGTGCTATGTGGTGAAACTCGTTTTTAAGAGTGTATATTGAATTGTAGCCCAAAAAGTGTTTTCGGAAGGACTTCTCGAAAAATTCATACGATGGGAGCCTACGATTATAGTGAGAAGTTAGACTTTGAAGCACGCAGTGGGAGACGCTCGATGGTAGATTGCAGGCTTGCGGCGGTTTGAGCAACATTTTCATTGATCAAAATCTTTGTTTTGCATCTTGTAATGCAATAAAATAAAGTATCGATCAATGGCTAAACCTAGCGACTAATGACTCTTAAGCATGCACATAGCCACACCAATGCATAGGGCCTAAGCGCAGAATGGCCATAGTTTCCTTTGTCTACAACGCAAGATAACCTACCACTTTGTGTACTATCGGGTAATAGTTCAAGGAAGGAAGTTCACGAGAGTCCAAGGACACGAACCCCTGCCTCTCTCATTGCTGATCAGGTATGCTAACCAGAGTGATGCCATCGTGGTGTAATTGGAAGCATACTTGATCGACCATAAAAGCGATCTGGGTTCCGCAGTTGGTATTGAGGACCTTTGTCAACTGCTGCCTTTTCAGGTAATCAACCAACCAACAATCTGATACTACTTTCAGAATATCTCTGTATATTTGTAGATTTTTGTTTATTGCGTGTTAGCACCGCGAAGAAACTGGCTATGAGCGGTGTACAGACGTGGAGTGATGTAGAGAGGGCAGCAGGAAGGAGTGGGGGACAGGGGGGAACTTGTAGATCCGACGCCAGAAATCTTGGATCTGCTATTATATGTAAGCATGCTATCGGATCCATCGAATCCTGCTTTTTTTTTCTTTATATCTCGAACACGACTTCTAGTTTCTATTTTGGACTTCTCAGACGTCTATTTTGGCCTTTCCTGTGATGTTCATGTGCGTCCTGATAATCGACAAAGTTTTGCCATGCAGATATGTCCTGTGCTCCAGTGTGCTTTCCCGACCACCTAATTGTTTTCCACGCAGACGACAGCAGTGGCTATTCATTACCAGCGACATATCAAAAAGGATCGTCCCTTCAATCACTGTTCCGGATCTGTGTAAATAACTCTGAAGTTCTTTTCTGTACATCTCCGTTTCTGCCAACGCGAAGGGCGAAGGGCACGCAGATGCAACAGCTTCAAATAAACACCTCCATATACCTCTACAACCTGTTGTGTTCCAACGTTCCCACCGAAAAGTCTTCCTGCATTCAACACCACCTCTGCCCCATGATATTTTTTGTCTCCGCGTCTATTTTTTTTAAGTGAGCAATGACGAATCGGCTTGGGGTCAAAGCTCAAGAAGGCTCAGAAGGGTGACAATTACAGCCCAATCGGAGCCCAACAGAGTACCCAGTCATGCCGCGTATACCCACGCAGGGGTTCTGTGTTCGGGTACACACAAAATCACCGCATCATCGTTTTGTGCGGCACAAAAACGGTTCCCTGCTGTTATCAGTGCAAGGGGTCGGCTGCACCCTTCGAGTAATCGATTCTACCCTTCATCTTGCATGTTGTGATCGAAGCGGCGTGGGAGGGTCGGGGTAATGCGAGAGAGAGGTCGGACCATCAGCGTGTTATCCTGTATCCGCAATAAAGCGTCTATCGCCATTCTGTCTACGACGTTGTCAAATGGAGCATATGCTGATACGTGAGTGATGGTAGGGAAAAGGAGGCAGACAGGCGTTATTGGATGCCGAGACTGTTATCTCTAGTTCCGAATTCGTGGTGTCTTCGATAAGAAATTGTTGTTCTATTGCTGCGCTGGTGGCTGTCACGATTACCATGCACAAGAGACCTTTTTTCCACGTGTAAAATATTTGTTACCCAGCTTCAATTCGACAACTTGGTTGTACTCTGAACCCCTTTGCGAGCTGCTCGCCACAGAGGACGGCACCACGACGTTCAGTAACGGACACGTAAATATGATGACCACTGTACCAGAGAAGTATCCGATCTTGGTTCTATTTTCAGCCTATGTATTGGCTGACATTTTGCATGCATCAACGATGGCTGTTCACTGGACCATCGCCGAAATAGGTATAAGATCATCACTGGTATCTGGTCCCATCGGTTACACCTAGACAGATCGTACGCCTTAAAATTCAGGCTCCCTTTCCCTTTATCGCAAAATTATAGCGGCGCAACTAAATTCTCACATCTCGAACACAGTCCTCTAAAAATAAATTCACCGATCCTCGCTTAAAACCTATATTTTCGCGCAACCTACAATTTACACTCCGTAAGCGTTCCGCACGCGGCACACTTGGGGCAGTAGCACTTTATAATCTCGACACATTACACAACCCACGACGAGCATTTCAAAATAAGCTTTTTTCCTTTCTCTCTCTTCGTTCGAGAAATGAGCAGCTACATCAGAAAGCAGTCCCTAAAATAGCAGCGGGATTAGCAGTTCGTTTTAAGTGAAACGTAATCTCGCTTTCAACACGACGTGGAAAGAAGCGACTGCCACCACACATTGGACGGCGTTCCTCACGGCCTTCCCCTCGACACCCCTAGTAGTTATATCGTGTATCCAGACGGGTTTATAAGGCACACGTGGCGCCTGCTCCCACGCGCGGGGACGATGCTACCCCGGAAAGGTTACAAAGTACACGCGGCCAAACAATGGAACCAAATGCTGGGGACGCTCGGTTCTACAGGGGGATGCTGTGCGACAATAGCGGTCATTTAAAGATGACTTCCGGCGCGCAGGCGCACAACTCATCGATGACGTCAGTTACGGATGTTGGCTTTTTCGATGCGTGAGCAAATACTCGCGTACAGACACATTCTGTGTGTGTTTCTTGAATAGCATTTCGAAGTCTTAGTCTTGTTGTAATGGGAAGATTTATTCGACGCAATAAACACTGCAACGCACACGCACACACCCCCAGTGCCACACACACACGTGAGTACACACATGAACACATATATACAGATTAACAACGATAGCATGCACACAGGAATGACAATGATAAAATCTATCTACACAGTGAGGAGATCAGTCAGTCAGTTATGGTGGCGCTCCGATTAGGGAAACATGGTCGCCCTGCACACAAACTGAAGGGTGGTGCCGCCATCGACGCCGGAAACCTTCTTCCCCGAGCCGGAACACCTGTCGCTGCAGGACACCCGTTAAAGATGTCTGCATAGTACGTACTAGCAGGAAAATGGGGGCATTGCGCCAACGTTGCGGGATCGCCTTACAGCTGGCGGACCACAGCGTCTGGGCCCCACAGGCGGTGATGAGTACGCTGATTGGGTGGACTGACCGTCTACGGTCGAGGGGCAGTGGGCACATTACATTCGTACGACGCCGAACAAGCTGCCAGAAAACCCTCGCAACGCGGCACTGAAACAACACGTGCGTGTTGGTCTCCACGCAGTCGCAATACGGGCACAGGTTAGTCGTGGTCACATTCCATGAGTGAAGGCGGTCTCGGGTTGGGTGAATGCCCCACGCGAAGGTCCACAGGGTGTCATGGAGAGGCATAGGAAGCCAAGAATAATCCTTGTCCACGCGATGGATGATGCTTGCCGCGAACGGCTAGCCCAGTCGTCATTCATACGCACTGCGCTCCACAAGACTGACGTGACATCTGGGTGGTAGTAACTGAACTCGGCACTACAGGAGGAGCGAGCCGCATCAATCGCTGGCAGTAGGTATGGACAGCTGCATGGAAGCGAAGCGGCGATCGCGCTGCTGGATCGGACGGACAGTATGACGGTAGTGAGACATGTTGAAGTAATGGGCCCATCCAGTACTTCAGGAGAACACGAGTCGGCGAGGATGCGCCAGAAAGGACTCGCAGAACAGTCTTCAGGGCAATCCCGCGGTTCATAAGGTCGACATCCGGTACGGCCAGTCCGCCCCGCGACAATGACAGCGACAGGAAAATGCGGGCCACGGGCCTATAACGTTTCTTCCGCCATAGGAAGGACATGATGATGGTGTGGAGCCTGGTCACTACTGCGTGTGGCGCGATTGACACGTGGCTCAAATGCCATATATGCCCACAAAAGACGTTCCGTACGAGGTAGGCCCTTTCAAGACACCAAAGCTCATGAGCATCTGCAGCTTCGCATGTCAAGGTGAAGGCCTGCAAGGCGCTCGTCCGGTTAGCTTTCGTTGGCCCGCTCCTGTCAAACACCACTCTCAGTATTTTCAGTGATGGAACACAAGGAAAGGGAAGATGTGCGAACGAGCCACTAGGTCCTAAGGGCATTAGCTGAGACTTTCTCAAGTTCAGCATCTCACCGGAAAATGCTGCATAGGCATTGTAGAGCCGCAAGGTTTCAGTCACAGAGGACGAATCACGGAGAAGAACCGTAATATCATCTGCGTACGCCGCCACCTTCCACGAACCGGACATAGGTAGAGGTGTTTCTTGAATAGCATTTCGAAGTCTTAGTCTTGTTGTAATGGGGAGATAGGCCATGAATGTTCACGTTCATGTCAATACTCCACAGGAAAGGATCAATTGATAAGATAAACAAAGCGGGAGAAAGCGGACAGTCTTGCCGAACTCCCCTGGCCACCGGAAACTCCCGTGAAAACCGGCACAGCATGTACAGGCGACTGCGGTGATTGTTATATAGCCGACCGATTGTGTTGCATATCCACTGTGGAAAATGATACGCCTGAAGCACAGTAAGCAGGTATTGGTGCTCTACGCGGTCAAAGGCTCGATCAAGATCGAGTGATAAAAAACAGCCATTGTTGGCGAGGGGCGCGGCGAATCGCAGGACATCACGCAAGCCAGATGACGTGTCGTACATGCTGCGACCGGGGACACAACAAGTCTGAGAGGGATGAACGATCGATGGCAACACGTTCTGGATGCGCTGGGCTAAAACTGATGCCAAAAACCTGTAATCAGAGTTAAGCAGAGTCACGGGTTTCCAGTTCTCCGGGTCGGCACGGTCGCCACCTTTCTTGGGTAAGACAACAATGTGCCCAAGTCCAAATGAGGCAGGAAAGGGCTCTTCGGATAGGCATAGCTGTATGACTTGGAAGAAGAACTTGCCGATAACAGGCCAATGCTGCATAAAACTCAGTGGGGAGACCGTCTGGGCCCGGACAAGAACCATGGACAGAGTTGGCAACGGTACGGTCGAACTCTTCTGTAGTCAGAGGCACATCCAAGGAGAGTCAACCGCCGAGAGTACCGGCAGCCCGGCTAAAAGATCGCTGCCGTCAGCAGGTACCACGGGAGAGCTGGTGTAAAGAGAGCGTAAATTGAAGAACTCGTGGTCTGTTTGCTCTATGCTTCCGTGTGGTTTACGCTGTGTCAAAAGCCTCCGACTTCTCGCCGCTTCGCAGCGCACCACAAAGTATATACAGGAAATATACGCGATACAGAATGCACACAATAGTGATACTAAATCATCATCATCTTTTTATGTTTTGTTTTGCAATAAACCTATACCCCCCCCCCCCCTAAATCATCCGTATATGCCATATGTACGCTGGGGCAATTCCCACTCGACTATTTTGCCCACCGCTCAATCACTGAACTATTGCAGTCTTCTAATTTTCCACAAGCGTCATCCTTGAGGAAGCCAACTGATGAAATCGTGTGAAGGAAGCGACAGCGACAGTGCCTTCAGCGCTACTCAACTTCCGACGACGTAAGCACGCATTGCTGCACTATGCTATTGATACAATCAGACATGCAGCGCAACGATGTCGCGGTATGTATAGAGCAACAGCACATCCGAAATGTACGTCAACGAGGTACGTCAACCACAGCCTTGTACCCCACTGCCATCTTGGGCTTCTGTTTTGAGTTCACTGATTGTGCGATATTTTTGTATCGCACATAGCTTTGGTAGAGGAATGTAAGTTATTGAACTCCTTCAGCACCCAAAAGTGAATATCATATTACGTATCAGACATAGCAACGTCATGTCATTACTCGTTACTGTGCGAATGAACGGGTCTAGTGCATTTCCAGAAAAAGCTAAATCAATGGAAATCAACAGAAGAAAAGTGTGGGGGGGGGGGACGTTCTGGTTACGTTCTAAACTTCTGGCGGAATGCTGCTGGAAAATTGCCCCAACTGGGCTTTCTGAACTTGAATTGTTTGAATTTCTCTGGGTAATTCGAATTAGGACAGATCCATTATGAAAGACAAGAGCGGCGTCTGATGCATCTGATCGGTCCCACGCTATCCCTGCACTGGTAGAAAAAATGGTATGAATAAGGTATAATAATGGGCTCTTACACCTCTTCTATACCTTCTGCTTCAGATGCAGGGCAAGGTGGGGCAAGATGAGACAGAAATTTGCAATTGAATAAAAAATTCAGAGATATATAGCTTCTGACCTGTAAATGCCGAACGGACGTAGCCGGTTTAAAATAAACACAGAACAAGAAATTAAAAAACGCAGATTGTTTCATCTTGCCCCAACCCTCGGAGCAAGACAAGACATCGCGCGGGCAAGATGAGACACAACAACAACAACAAATGACGACGATGAGATGGGGTGTTTCACCGCGGTGGCGCGGTACCCTACCAAGATGAGACACGCAGTGGATATGATCTATACAAATTACTTTTTTGCAATCCATGCAGACAAAGTAAAGCCCGTGGGTCCCTACAGAACCCCCTTGAGCCCACCGCCCACATCATGTGAAATACACCACACAGAACCTGGTGCTTTTTTTTTGCTGCCCCGTCTTTTGCAAACAAGGCACCGCCAGTCTCATGTGTCGCTGGTCGCTCGCTTTTGCGTGCGCTTCTGCTCTGCTGGAAATGTGCTAGGAAACAGGAAAATTTGCTGCAGAATCCTAGGCAATATGCAAAAAGAAATCTCTGAGGAACAAGCATCAAGCCGTCTAATAGTTGACCTATCCGTTTCTAAATTACATTAAACTGTCGCGTCTTGCCCCGTGCATATCATTGCATGCGTTAATTTTTCTGTTCAACAGTAGATAACCAAGAGTGCCCATATTTTGCATATATCTGTATGAATGGCGGGTTTCCGCAGACACCGTAACTCTATGGATTCGGTGCTCGATTTAGTCTCTTCGGTCGAAGAAGCGAAGGCGCGAAGGAAAATAGCGATGGCTGTCTTCCTGGACATCTAACGGGCGTACGATTCCGTAAGCCATCCCTGTGTTATTCATGGGTTGTTGCAGGCCCAGGTGCCCCATAGGGCGTTGACGTGGCTCTCCGACTTCCTCCGTCAACGGAAGATTTTCGTCACTACAGGCGAGGGGGACACGGAAAAGATCACTGTGCCACAGGGAGTTCCTCAGGGAAGTGTCCTTAGCCCCCCGTTATTCAACATTGTCTTGATGGGCCTCAAGGAGTGCCTTCCTCGGAGGGTGCATCTGTCCATCTATGCTGATGATATTTGCGTCTGGACTGTTGGCAAGTCCCGCCCTGCAATTCAGCGTCGGCTCCAGAGCTCACTTGATGCCATACATGCCTACTTCCTGAACGCAGGGATGGACATCTCCACTGAGAAAAGTGCTACCCTTCCGTTTACCCGGAAAGAGATGCGCCGGTTCCAAGTACACATCGGGGGGTCCCCGTTAAGGCAGGTCAGGCACCACAGGTTCCTCGGTGTTGTGGTGGACCGCAACCTGTCGTGGGCAAGACACATTGACTATCTCTCTTCAAAGGCGCAACGTTGGGGAAATGTGATACGTCACTTTGCCGGCTTGCGCTGGGGATGTACTGAGCGGGACCTTCTTGCACTCCACAAAGCGCTTGTTCGTGGCTCAGTAGTCTACAGCCTTCCTGTGTTGCACGGACTATCACGGACGTCCGAACACAAGCTCCGTTGCGTCTTGGCGCGCAGCTTGCGGACCTGTCTTGGCGTTCCGCGTTGCGCTGAGACGAGGATGGTGGTAGCCGAAGCCAGGGAACTCCCAATTGGCGTCCTCCGCAAGAGAGAAACTTTCCGCCACTACTTGCGATTGCGCGCTCACCATCGCCGTCACCCACTGGTACAGAAGCTTCGTAAGCGAAACCGCAACAAAATCGCGCAGTGTGCGCAAGAACTAACGGACCATATACCTGCCTTCACTGTTGCCCCATCCGCTTCTTCAGTAGCGCCATGGACACTGCCGAAACCATCCATCTTGTCTCACATTCCGGGGATCAAGGGGCCGAAGAGCCAAACCCCTGCTCCAGTCCTCAAGCAGGCTACTCTGGAGTGGATGGACGCTGTATACGGAAACCGAACCGCTGTATATACGGACGGTTCCTCCACTACCGGCGGCTCATCTGTGGCATTTGTAATCCCAGAGGAGTCAATTTCACGTGGGTTCCGCCTATCGCACCGCACCTCGGCCACCTCTGCGGAGTTGTATGCCATCCTGCTATTCCTAAGGTCTATTTTGGATCACCACCCCCGCCTCTGGGTGGTTTACACAGATTCGCGGGCAGCGCTGCAGTGCATAGACAACATGGGCATCCGTGGCTCCTTGGCTCCGGTGGTAGTGAACATCCTAACGACACTCAAGGTTTTAGAAGACAGGGGCCACCGGCTCACCCTCCAATGGGTCCCTAGCCACATTGGAATAAGAGGCAATGAGGTAGCGGATCGGGCAGCTGCTGCAGCTCACCATCGCCGCTCAGCAGTCCCCATCATACTTTCGAATGGAGATAGGCGCTCCCTCTTGTCCGCTTTGACGTCGCCCTGGGCCCATCAGGAATGGTGTCATGACATCACCCGGTGGTCGCTTCTGTATGCTGTTGACCCAACGCTTTCATTTGACATGCCAAGCGATTTCCCTCGCCTCTTTACGTCTCTAGTGCGTCGTTTACGACTTAGCGTCGCATTCACCCCTGCACTCCGGTATAGGCTGGGCCACAGCACCACGGCGCTGTGTACAACTTGTGGTTTACCGGCAACAATCCGACACATTCTCGAAGACTGCAGCCAGTACGTACGCGAGCGACGGGCCTTTAAATCTCAACTTGAAATGCTGGATCAGAGGCCATTCAACATCTGCAAAGTTCTCGGCCCATGGAATAACCCTGGACACCAGTGCCGTGCACTTGGCGCTCTTCTTTCCTTTCTGAGGGCCACCGGCCTCCTTCACGAACTGTAGGGATTTCCTTCCCTCGTCATCCTTTCATGTGAACCTTTTTGGAATGGGGTAGGGTCCTGCACTCAACGCAGGGAAACATCCCACATCATCATCATCCATTGATCTATGTTGTTGTTGTTGTTGTATGAATGAATAAAGAAATAGGATGTGGACTTACATTGACATAATAAGCCTGCGAAACGCTGCTGCACAGATGCGAAGAAAAAGGACTACAGAAAATCGAGCCTTTTTGGCGGGTCTTTAAATTTTAGGCAGAAGTAACATTTTTTTTTTTCTGTCTTCAACGCATACACCAATCCGGACAATTCTCTCGTGCAATAAAGCGGGCATGCAGATCCACCTATGAGTAAAGTTTCAAGCAATTGGAGCAACGCGTCTTTGAGACAGGCGGCGTCGAGCACAAAATGACGCGTCTTGCCCCGTGTCTCATCTTGCCACACCTTACCCTATATCTTTGGAGGGTATAGAGGAGGTACAAATTTCTGATTTATGCCTCCAACCCTTTTCAAGGGTCTAAAAGAAGTGTCAAGGAGGGTAACGTAACATATTTATACCTCATGACCACGCGTTTGTACCCGGTACCAGGTATACATTACCGAGGCTCTTCTGCGTTTTTATACATTTATGCATTTTTATACCTTTACTTCAACAACGTGCTGTCGCACATCATTAATATTGTTTTCTTGAGACGGTATCAGCTGAGTTTAAGAGATATTTAATTAAGAAACACACACATCAGTATACGGTAGTATCTGGATCGACATCGTGAGTTTATAGCTGCATAATATATGTATACCTGCAATGATTAAATCTAGACGTCCTCACCCTTAGAGTCGCTTACCAGATGAAGCCTGCTCCACAATTTGTCAAATCGCCAGCGGTATATTAGTATTTGTTGCCCCGTAAATGTCCATTTCGCGATACACACTTGATGACTACGCACTGACAAACCCGCGGAACGGCCTTGCTCCTTGAAAGTTTTCTTTTTTATTTTTAATTCCATATTTATTTTTATTTTTTTGACATGGGGAATAATGTGCACGAGCTTTGCTTTCTACTTCTCACCCATACGCGTTTGCTCCTGTCCGTAGTACGCACGCGCGTTTGTGTACCTAGTTGCCAGTTTGTGTGCCAGTACCATAGTTTGTGTACCCAAGGGGTATAAATTCTAGACCTCCACTAGGGTATAAACGATTTATACCTTCACGGAAGGTACAAATTTATACCCTAGAGGTATAAATTTTTCTAACAGCGCGTGCTGCTTTTATGCGCTTTCTTCTCAATACGAGGTTATAGAGAACAAATGTCTTCATTACTTCACCGTAACGCCATACTTTGATCTGCTTTATGGGCACAATAACAGTATACTAAGGTGCTAAGGTGACTACCTCTAGCCGCGACACTTGTCTTGTTCTGTAAAACCAGACCTCACTGATCCACTACCCAATCATTCAGTGAACGTTCGACCTATACAGCTCTCGATAAATGCGGCGTACAAATCGCGTCCCCCTAACCTCATCAATGGTTATCTGAACACTTGTCACGGCACCATCCCCTCGACTGCATGCTGCACATTAAGCCTGATACCGTTTAAGCGATACGTACGCAAGGCAGATCGGAAACAGGGACGAGGGTGTGCAGTAGCCCGGGAATACATGAACGTCGTCTGCCGCTGACAGACCCACAGGCAAATGGGGAGGAGGAAACTCGGATGTCGTGTTCTGACATCAAGACGAACATGTCGACACCAAGTAGTGATTAGCCCTTTGTCTCGTAATGGTTCCCTGCGCACAATGGAATCTCCCGGCAGAGACACGTATGGGGCCCCCAAATATAAAGCAGCCCGATTAAGATCGGTCCTTCCTGCTCTTGACAAGTTCGCTGCAGCATATAGAGGGCGCTGTATGCTAACATCTGTATGCATGTATATGGGGTCTGCATTCAAATGACTATATGCGCTATGCATAGAAGAATCCGGCGCAAGGTGTTGATAGGGAGAAGGTGATTTCAGTCTATTGTGTTCAGCTGATGTATGCGATGAGATTTAGGGCGATTTGTGTGCGCAGGTTGGTAGGAAATTGAATTGCGTTAAAAGGGTTTAGGGTGCATAAAATTTATGCATAGCGGCTGCTGGGAATAATGCCTGATCTAATGGTGTGGTGTCGCCTGTTATTTTGCATAATGCGTGGAGCACCGACTGCGGCTTGCGAAGACTTGTTTTTTGAACTTTGAAGAGAGTGAAAGAAACAGTGAAGGAGACATCGCTCGAAAATATAAACCATGAAGAAACTAGAATTCAATCTCTAGTACACTGTAAAAAGAAAGCTTCACCGCATAGCACGCTCCATGCCAACCAGCGTTCAGAAAGGTATCACTCTGTCGTCTGATATGCTGAGGACGAGGGGGCGGTCCATTTTTTTGTAACACTTTGCGCTTATGTAAAGTGTTACAGAAAAGGCGTTCGACACCCAATCACAGGACAGAACTATATCATTCTAAGTGCTGATTAGCCATGAGCGTACTATGCGGTGGAGTTATTTGGTCAATTCTTGCAGCCTTTAAGATTGATCAACAACAACAGCGCACCTGTACATCATGCCACGTGATCAAAGAGAGCAGTACGACTCTGGTCCCGCGTAGTTCTCTCATGCACGTCCACACCAGGACCCTCTGTTCTTTGTATTATCAAATTGGTTCTTCCAACATTGACCACATGCATCTAACGTGCGCTATGCATGCCACCCCTGTGCCACCCCTATGCGCTTTCGGTGCATTGGCTGCTTCGGCAAGTAGTGTTAGGCATTGTCAGCTGCAACGTGAACAAGACAACGGAGCAGGAGTCTGACATAAAACGGGTTGTCTTATCTGTTAAGCCACTATTCTAGAGGACTTTTCGTGACCCTCTAGCCCCCTTTCGTACAAAACAAGCTTACGATTTAAGCGAGGCCGCGAGATAGAAATTCGGTTTTAATTAAACCTAAAATTTTGGTGGAGAACCCATATTCGTGCAACAGCGGAGACTTGGAAGGCTTACGAAAGAATGCACTCGTACATTAACCGTCATTAAAATGTTGTGGTTCAAAGAGCATATCCGCGGTGCTTAATTTTTACGCTGAAGTAACTTAAGAACCTCACAAGTAACCATCTGCGCTGACACACTGACGAGACTTAAGAACCACAACTGCTGCGCAGAGAGTCCTCATTATAGAATGTCGTTAGTACAAACAAAGAGTGGTAAGTCTTGACTCATCCGCGTAATTGTTTCGCATTACCCTTTGCCTAAGAAGCAGCTTTTATGTGTCGGCGCACCGTCGTCTTTTTTTTTTTTTATTAAAGTTATCTTTCTGTTTTTGAGACGGGAGAATTGTTTGGCTGAGGCGAACCGTGCTTCTGTTAATCACCGGGCACATTGCTGAAGAGCGAAGAGCTAAAAATCATCGTCATTTATTCTTCTCCTATCCGGTCCTTAGTTTTCCGTTAACGACGAAACTTATCAGTGAAATGTACGTATCTCCACTGTAAGTGCTTTGACTCGCATTTCGTAAGGCGTACCTGTCCGGTGGCAGCAGACTTAAAGATAGGGTGCATATAGCGTGCGTGCGTCGTGTGTCCTAGATATATATATATATATATATATATATATATACAGAGGAAAAATAGCTAATGCTCTATGGCTGCACGTCCAGCATATGTTTACAATTTGATCGTGCACTCCCAGCTGTCCGAGCTGTACTCGGCTGGGAGTGCACGATCAAATTGTAAACATATGCTGGACGTGCAGACATAGAGCATTAGCTATTTTTCCTCTGTATATGTAGTTGCTGGCTTGCAGTGCGGCCTCCACAGGTGGCGCTGTCACCGTGGAACCTTGACGTCTCGACGAGACGCACTGTTAGTGCCGAACCAAGATCGTGTCACTTCCCTACGCCGGGCTGACGAGTCCCAAGTACGACGAAAGAGCTGTACTCGGCTGGGAGTGCACGATCAAATTGTAAACATATGCTGGACGTGCAGCCATAGAGCATTAGCTATTTTCCTCTGTATATGTACTTGCTGGCTTGCACTGCGGCCTCCACAGGTGGCGCTGTCACCGTGGAACCTTGACGTCTCGACGAGACGCACTGTTAGTGCCGACCCAAGATCGTATATATATATATATGTGTGTGTGTGTGTGTGTGTGTGTACGGAAGAAGCGCGCTGCGAAGGTGGCGTGATACGACGTTGGGTATCACGTGAGGTGTGGTGATGCAGGTGGCGGGAGTGGAAAGCACAAGACGCCAGGCCTTTCGAAAGGATGGCTCCGCCGAGGAGGGTCCTTAGTTAAGGTTCTTGTCTTGTGTACTTGCAGTACGATCTCGTTCAAAGAATATTGTAAAGATTCCTAAATATCTGAACAGGGTTCGAGTTTCAATGAATTTCTAAGAAGTAATTTCGAAACATCAACATAGTGCAGGTTAAAAACTCTTAAACACAAAGAAAGAATCGCGTTAAAGTCTGCCCACAATGCGTATCGATACAGCTGTCGCTCTATTTCAGCTGCAAGTACCGAAGGTAGCACAGTTGCCTGAAATTTTTTATAATGCGGCATCGCCAGCACA